>NC_041391.1:221667170-221712812 GCF_002162155.2 Triticum dicoccoides
CGGCCCTGGAGATGGGATCTCCCAAGGGGGCGGCGGCCAGGGGGTGGAGTGCCCCCCAAGGCAAGTGGAGGCGCCCCCCACCCTAGGGTTTCCAACCCTAGGTGCAGGGGGGCCAAGGGGGGCGCACCAACCCATTAGGGGCTGGTCCCCTCCCCACTTCAGCCCACAGGGCCCTCCGGGATAGGTGGCCCCACCCGATGGACCCCCGGGGCCCTTCCGGTGGTCCCGGTACAATACCGATGACCCCCGAAACTCTCCCGATGGCTAAAACTGCACTTCCTATATATAATTCTTTACCTCCGGACCATTCCGGAACTCCTCGTGACGTCCGGGATCTCATCCGGGACTCCGAACAACTTTTGTTTTGCTGCATACTCATATCTCTACAACCCTAGCGTCATCGAACCTTAAGTGTGTAGACCCTACGGGTTCGGGAGACACGTAGACATGACCGAGACGGCTCTCCGGTCAATACCCAACAGCGGGATCTGGATACCCATGTTGGCTCCCACATGCTCCTCGATGATCTCATCAGATGAACCACGATGTCGAGGATTCAAGCAACCCCGTATACAATTCCATTTGTCAATCGGTATGTTACTTGCCCGAGATTCGATCGTCGGTATCCCAATACCTCGTTCAATCTCGTTAACGGCAAGTCACTTTACTCGTACCGTAATGCATGATCCCGTGACCAGACACTTGGTCACTTTGAGCTCATTATGATGATGCATTACCGAGTGGGCCCAGAGATACCTCTCTGTCATACGGAGTGACAAATCCCAGTCTCGATCCGTGTCAACCCAACAGACACTTTTGGAGATACCCGTAGTATACCTTTATAGTCACCCAGTTACAATGCAACGTTAGGTACACCCAAAGCACTCCTATGGTATCCGGGAGTTACACGATCTCATGGTCGAAGGAAAAGATACTTGACATTGGAAAAGCTCTAGCAAACGAACTACACGATCTTGTGATATGCTTAGGATTGGGTCTTGTCCATCACATCATTCTCCTAATGATGTGATCCCATTATCAATGACATCTAATGTCCATAGTCAGGAAACCATGACTATCTGTTGATCAACGAGCTAGTCAACTAGAGGCTCACTAGGGACATATTTATGGTCTATGTATTCACACGTGTATTACGATTTCCGGATAATACAATTATTGCATGAATAAAAGACAATTATCATGAACAAGGAAATATAATAATAATCCTTTTATTATTGCCTCTAGGGCATATTTCCAACAGTCTCCCACTTGCACTAGAGTCAATAATCTAGTTACATTGTGATGAGTCGAACACCCATAGAGTTTCGGTGTTGATCATGTTTTGCTCGCGGAAGAGGTTTAGTCAATGGATCTACGACATTCAAATCTGTATGTACTTTGCAAATATCTATGTCTCCATCTTGAACATTTTCACGGATGGAGTTGAAACGACGCTTGATGTGCCTGGTCTTCTTGTGAAACCTGGGCTCCTTGGCAAGGGCAATAGCTCCAGTGTTGTCACAGAAGAAAGTGATTGGCCCCGATGCATTGGGTATGACTCCTAGGTCGGTGATGAACTCCTTCATCCATATTGCTTCATGCGCTGCCTCCGAGGCTGCCATGTACTCCGCTTCACATGTAGATCCCGCCACGACGCTCTGCTTGCAACTGCACCGGCTTACTGCTCCACGATTCAACATATACATGTATCCGGTTTGTGACTTAGAGTCATCCAGATCTGTGTCGAAGCTAGCATCGACGTAACCCTTTACGATGAGCTCTTCGTCACCTCCATAGACGAGAAACATGTCCTTTGTCCTTTTCAAGTACTTCAGGATATTCTTGACCGTTGTCCAGTGTTCCTTGCCGGGATTACTTTGGTACCTTCCTACCAAACTTACGGCAAGATTTACATAAGGTCTGGTACACAGCATGGCATACATAATAGATCCTATGGCTGAGGCATAGGGGATGACACTCATCTCTTCTTTATCTTCTGCCGTGGTTGGGCATTGAGCCGAGCTCAATCTCACACCATGCAATACAGGCAAGAACCCTTTCTTGGACTGATCCATATTGAACTTCTTCAATATCTTATCAAGGTATGTGCTTTGTGAAAGACCTATGAGGCGTCTCGATCTATCCCTATAGATCTTGATGCCTAATATGTAAGCAGCTTCTCCAAGGTCCTTCATTGAAAAACATTTATTCAAGTAGGCCTTAATGCTGTCCAAAAGTTCTATATCATTTCCCATCAAAAGTATGTCATCTACATACAACATGAGAAATGCTACAGAGCTCCCACTCACTTTCTTGTAAACGCAGGCTTCTCCATAAGTCTGCATAAACCCAAACGCTTTGATCATCTCATCAAAGCGAATGTTCCAACTCCGAGATGCTTGCACCAGCCCATAAATGGATCACTGGAGCTTGCATACCTTGTTAGCATTCTTAGGATCGAAAAAACCTTCCAGCTACATCATATACAGTTCTTCCTTAAGATGTCCGTTAAGGAATGCCGTTTTGATGTCCATCTGCCATATCTCATAATCATAGTATGCGGTAATTGCTAACATGATATGGACGGACTTCAGCTTCGCTACGGGAGAGAATGTCTCATCGTAGTCAACCCCTTGAACTTGTCGATAACCCTTAGCGACAAGTCGAGCTTTATAGATGGTAACATTACCATCCGTGTCCGTCTTCTTCTTAAAGATCCATTTGTTTTCTATCGCTCGCCGATCATTGGGCAAGTCTGTCAAAGTCCATACTTTGTTTTCATACATGGATCCTATCTCGGATTGCATGGCTTCAAGCCATTTGTTGGAATCTGGGCCCTCCATCGCTTCTTCATAGTTCGAAGGTTCACCGTTGTCTAACAACATGATTTCCAGGACAGTGTTGCCATACCACTCTGGTGTGGAATGTGTCCTTGTGGACCTACGAAGTTTAGTAGTGACTTGATCCGAAGTACCTAGATCATCATCATTAATTTCCTCTCTAGTCGGTGCAGGCACCATAGGAACATTTTCCTGAGCTGCACTACTTTCCAGTTCAAGAGGTAGTACTTCATCGAGTTCTACTTTCCTCCCACTTACTTCTTTCGAGAGAAACTCTTTTTCCAGAAAGGATCCGTTCTTGGCAACAAAGATCTTGCCTTCGGATTTTAAGTAGAAGGTATACCCAATGGTTTCCTTAGGGTATCCTATGAAGACGCATTTTTCCGACTTGGGTTCGAGCTTTTCAGGTTGAAGTTTCTTGACATAAGCATCGCATCCCCAAACTTTTAGAAATGACAGCTTAGGTTTCTTCCCAAACCATAATTCATACGGTGTCGTCTCAACGGATTTAGACGGAGCCCTATTTAAAGTGAATGTAGCTGTCTCTAGAGCGTATCCCCAAAATGATAGCGGTAAATCGGTAAGAGACATCATAGATCGCACCATATCCAATAGAGTGCGATTACGACGTTCGGACACACCGTTACGCTGAGGTGTTCCAGGCGGCATGAGTTGTGAAACGATTCCACATTTCCTTAAGTGCGTACCAAATTCGTGACTTAAATATTCTCCTCCATGATCTGATCATAAGAATTTTATCTTTCGGTCGCGTTGATTCTCTACTTCATTCTGAAATTCCTTGAACTTTTCAAAGGTCTCAAACTTGTGTTTCATCAAGTAGACATACCCATATCTACTCAAGTCATCAGTGAGAGTGAGAACATAACGATATCCTCCGCGAGCCTCAACGCTCATTGGACCAAACACATCAGTATGTATGATTTCCAATAAGTTGGTTGCTCGCTCCATTGTTCCGGAGAACGGTGTCTTGGTCATCTTGCCCATGAGGCATGGTTCGCATGTGTCAAATGATTCTTAATCGAGAGACTCTAAAAGTCCATCAGCATGGAGCTTCTTCATGCGCTTAACACCAATGTGACCAAGGCGGTAGTGCCACAAGTATGTGGGACTATCGTTATCAACTTTACATCTTTTGGTATTCACACTATGAATATGTGTAACATTACGTTCGAGATTCATTAAGAATAAACCATTGACCATCGGGGCATGACCATAAAACATATCTCTCATATAAATAGAACAACCATTATTCTCGGATTTAAATGAGTAGCCATCTCGTATTAAATGATATCCAGATACAATGTCCATGCTCAAACTTGGCACTAAATAACAATTATTGAGGTTTAAAACTAATCCATGTAGAGGCAGCGTGCCGACGGCGATCACATCGACCTTGGAACCATTCCCGACGCGCATCGTCACCTCATCCTTCACCAGTCTCCGCTTATTCCGTAGCTCCTGCTATGAGTTACAAATATGAGCAACGGCACCGGTATCAAATACCCAGGAGTTACTACGAGTACTGGTAAGGCACACATCAATTACATGTATATCAAATATACCTTTAGTGTTGCCGGCCTTCTTGTCCACTAAGTATTTGGGGCAGTTCCGCTTCCAGTGACCCTTCCCTTTGCAATAAAAGCACTCAGTCTCAGGCTTGGGTCCATTCTTTGACTTCTTCCTGGCAACTGGCTTACCGAGTGCGGCAACATCCTTGCCGTCCTTCTTGAAGTTCTTCTTACCCTTGCCCTTCTTGAACTTAGTGGTTTTATTGACCATCAACACTTGATGTTCCTTCTTGATTTCTACCTCTGCTGACTTCAGCATTGAAAATACTTCAGGAATAGTTTTCACCATCCCCTGCATATTGTAGTTCATCACAAAGCTCTTGTAGCTCGGTGGGAGCGACTGAAGGATTCTGTCAATGACCACCTCGTCCGGGAGGTTAATGTCCAGCTGGGATAGGCGGTTGTGCAACCCAGACATTTTGAGTATGTGCTCACTGACAGAACTATTTTCCTCCATCTTACAACTGTAGAACTTGTCGGAGACTTCATATCTCTCGACCCAGGCATGAGCTTGGAAAACCATTTTCATCTCCTCAAACATCTCATATGCTCCGTGTTGCTCAAAACGCTTTTGGAGCCCCGATTCTAAGCTGTAAAGCATGCCGCACTGAACGAGGGAGTAATCATCAGCACGTGACTGCCAAGCATTCATAACGTCTTGGTTCTCTGCGATGGGTGCTTCACCTAGCGGTCCTTCTAGGACATATGCTTTCTTGGCAGCTATGAGGATGATCCTCAGGTTCCGGACCCAGTCCGTATAGTTCCTGCCATCATCTTTCAGCTTGGTTTTCTCTAGGAACGCGTTGAAGTTCATGTTGACATGAGCGTTGGCCATTTGATCTACAAGACATATTTGCAAAGGTTTTAGACTAAGTTCATGATAATTAAGTTCATCTAATCAAATTATTTAGTGAACTCCCACTCATATTTGACATCCCTCTAGTCATCTAAGTGTTACATGATCCGAGTCGACTAGGCCATGTCCGATCATCATGTGAGACGGACTAGTCATCATCGGTGAACATCTCCATGTTGATCGTATCTTCCATACGACTCATGTTCGACCTTTCGGTCTCTGTGTTCCGAGGCCATGTCTGTACATGCTAGGCTCGTCAAGTTAACCCTAAGTGTTTTGCATGTGTAAAACTGTCTTACACCCGTTGTATGTGAACGTAGGAATCTATCACACCCAATCATCACGTGGTGCTTCGAAATGACGAACTTTAGCAACAGCGCACAGTTAGGGGGAACACTTTCTTGAAATTATCAATAGGGATCATCTTATTTACTACCGTCGTTCTAAGTAAACAAGATGCATAAACATAATAAACATCTCATGCAATTAAATAGTAGTGACATGATATGGCCAATATCATATAGCTCCTTTGATCTCCATCTTTGGGGCTCCATGATCATCTTCGTCACCAGCATGACACCATGATCTCCATCATCGTGTCTCCATGAAGTTGCTCCCAACTATTACTTCTACTACTATGGCTAACGGTTTAGCAATAAAGTAAAGTAATTACATGGCGTTAAATCATTGACACGCAGGTCATACAATAATTAAGACAACTCCTATGGCTCCTGCCGGTTGTCATACTCATCGACATGCAAGTTGTGATTCCTATTACAAGAACATGATCTCATACATCACAATATATCATTCATCATTCATCACAACTTTTGGCCATATCACATCACAAGGCAATTGCTGCAAAAACAAGTTAGACGTCCTCTAATTGTTGTTGCATCTTTTACGTGGCTGCAATAGGGTTCTAGCAAGAATATTTTCTTACCTACGAATAACCACAACGTGATTTGTCAACTTCTATTTACCCTTCATAAGGACCCTTTTCGTCGAATCCGCTCCAACTAAAGTGGGAGAGACAGACACCCGCTAGCCACCTTATGCAACTAGTGCATGTCAGTCGGTGGAACCTGTCTCACGTAAGCCTACGTGTAAGGTCGGTCCGGGCCGCTTCATCCCACAATACCGCTGAACCAAAATAAGACTAGTAGCGGCAAGAAAGTTGACAACATCTACGCCCACAACAGATTTGTGTTCTACTCGTGCAATAGAGAACTACGCATAGACCTAGCTCATGATGCCACTGTTGGGGAACGTTGCACAAAATAAAAAAAATCCTATGTTCACCAAGATCAATCTATGAGTTCATCTAGCAACAAGAGAGGGGAGTGCATCTACATACCCTTGTAGATCGCGAGCGGAAGCGTTCAAGAGAACGGGGTTGAGGGAGTCGTACTCGTCGTGATCCAAATCACCTGAGATCCTAGCGCCGAACGGATGGCACCTCCGCATTCAACACACGTACGGTCAGCATGACGTCTCCTCCTTCTTGATCCTGCAAGGGGGAAGGAGAGGTTGATGAAGATCCAGCAGCACGACGGCGTGGTGGTGGATGCAGCAGAGTTCCGGCCGGGCTTCGCCAAGCGACTACGGAAGGAGGAGGTGTAGCAAGGGGAGAGGGAGGCGCCAAGACTTCAGGGTGCGGCTGCCCTCCCTCCCCCCCCCCCTTTATATAGGCCCCCTGGGGGGGCGCCGGCCCAAGAGATGGGATCTCCCAAGGGGGCGGTGGCCAGGGGGGTGGAGTGCCCCCCAAGGCAAGTGGAGGCGCCCCCCACCCTAGGGTTTCCAACCCTAGGCGCAGGGGGGGCCAAGGGGGGCGCACCAGCTCACTAGGGGCTGATCCCCTCCCCACTTCAGCACACGGGGCCCTCCGGGATAGGTGGCCCCACCCGGTGGACCCCCGGGACCCTTCTGGTGGTCCCGGTACAATACCGGTGACCCCCAAAACTCTCCCGATGGCCGAAACTGCACTTCCTATATATAATTCTTTACCTCCGGACCATTCCGGAACTCCTCATGACGTCCGGGATCTCATCCGGGACTCCGAACAACTTTCGGTTTGCTGCATACTCATATCTCTACAACCCTACCATCACCGAACCTTAAGTGTGTAGACCCTACGGGTTCGGGAGACACATAGACGTGACCGAGACGGCTCTCCGATCAATAACCAACAGCGGGATCTGGATACCCATGTTGGCTCCCACATGCTCCTCGATGATCTCATCGGATGAACCACGATGTCGAGGATTCAAGCAACCCCGTATACAATTCCCTTTGTCAATCGGTATGTTACTTGCCCAAGATTTGATCGTCGGTATCTCAATACCTCGTTCAATCTCGTTACCGGCAAGTCACTTTACTCGTACCGTAATGCATGATCCTGTGACCAGACACTTGGTCACTTTGAGCTCATTATGATGATGCATTACCGAGTGGGCCCAGAGATACCTCTCCGTCATACGGAGTGACAAATCCCAGTCTCGATCCGTGTCAACTCAACAGACACTTTCGGAGATACCCGTAGTATACCTTTATAGTCACCCAGTTACATTGCGACGTTTGGTACACCCACAGCACTCCTACGGTATCCGGGAGTTACACGATCTCATGATCTAAGGAAAAGATACTTGACATTGGAAAAGCTCTAGCAAACGAACTACACGATCTTGTGCTATGCTTAGGATTGGGTCTTGTCCATCACATCATTCTCCTAATGATGTGATCCCGTTATCAATGACATCTAATGTCCATAGTCAGGAAACCATGACTATCTGTTGATCAACGAGCTAGTTAACTAGAGGCTCACTAGGGACATATTTATGGTCTATGTATTCACACGTGTATTACGATTTCCGAATAATACAATTATAGCATGAATAAAAGACAATTATCATGAACAAGGAAATATAATAATAATCCTTTTATTATTGCCTCTAGGGCATATTTCCAACACACTTAGCATCACAACATGTACGTTTTCTTTTCCCTTGTCAAAAAATTGCTACGACATGAAGCAAAAACTTAGTATTAAAGGTAGTGCATAAGTCTGAAATCTCAAGAGGAAGCCAAAGTAGTATGTACAGTTTCTGGCCTTGTTAGAACATTTGGCCATGAAGTAATATTTACGCTATTGAGCACTTTTTTGCAAAATTCCAGTGCAAAATTCTTCCGCAAACACATCCATCAAGTCAAGTCCGAGTTGTCCCTGAAGAAACTATGTGCCCATGAAAATTCGAACACATGCAGTGCACAGTTTAATGAATGTGTTATAGTAGAATTGCATAATACAGATCCATGACAAATCAGCAAAGGATGTTTACCTTGTAAATAGATGGGGTTCATTTATTCTTTTTGAAACTAAAGATGAAGGTACATATTCATCCATGTCAACATCATAGACATCAGCTTCCTCCTCTAAATTGTTTTGTGAATCATCGTATGTTTGTGCGCCAGGATTCACAAAAGAATGTGATATACAAGCGAAATCTATTGGACCAATGGTACCAGCACGGTGTTGCCTCATGTGTGCATATATTCTAGCAGCATTGTCTTTCATTGTTTATCCTAGTACCTACTCATATACTTTTCTTGATGTGCTGGTAGGAGCTGAGAATCAAAGACGAATTATTCACGTCCATGTTCACCGTTGATGCGATTACTTATGTTTCAATTATCAATTAATCTTTCAATACACAAGTATCAGGAAATAACCAAGATCTGCCTAATAAGACCATGCAAAGTGAACTAGATCCCTAGATAAAATGAACCACGGTACGGGTCATCATACATAGAACAAAATTGAGTTGATCTGCAAGAATCAAAATGTGCAAGTATATCAAGAGGCCAAAATGAAGCACATGAATAAATCAGATGGGTGTCGAAATGGCGGGAGAGGAACTTCTCACCTGGTTGCGTATGATAAGGTTTTGGGGTAGACGGCGGAGATTTGTAGCCTTTCTCGCCACGGAGTGTCTCGGCCATCCGTTAGCCGGAGATGGAGCCTTAGGTCACCAGGAGGGCGATGGATCTGAGGGAGAAGAGATGGATGAGAGATTAGTGAGAGTCAAGTTGTGGGTATTTAGGAGGAGGTGTTGAAAAGTGAGTGCATCATTCAAAATCGATGGAGGGAATGAAATCATTGGTAGGAGTGAAAAATAGGAGGGAAGGACAAATGTTTTTAGTCGTGTAGGCAAAGACAATTTGGGTCTAGTCCTAAGTATTCAAGTTGTTGTACCAAATAGACATGACAACCATTTGGGTTTTCTATCCATTTTCCACTCAAAAAAATGATCCGGCAGAATTGTTGGTCAATAAAAATGTACACTCGTCAACTGTATTATTGTGGCCCTATTGGTGACGTCAAAAAGCCTTGCAATGAATTGCAAATGTTTGGTTTGACATCGGCTTATGAATAGGGTTGATCCACCACAATGTGCTGCATGATTCAACAGAGATGTTCGCATTGAATGGACCGTTACATTTTCCATGTAACATGAACAATATTGAGCACGGATCATGTCTTTCATTCCATGGATGAGCACAAGTTTGACATCGCATTTGAACTTGCCACGTGACGATGTGGACTCAGGGTTTACGAAGACATGATCATTTTGAATCACCTTGCGAGAATGGATGTTTAAAAGTCGCGCATGCAAGCTCTCCATAATGTATGAACCACATTGTATATGTATTGCCCACCCGCTCACGTCTCATATATCATTTGCTTGTACTTGGTCATCATGGGGGGTATGCTTTCCATTTCATGATTTGACAGGAGAGTTTTGTGATGGGCCGACCTTTACATTTTCCATGTGTCATGGAAAATCTTGATCATGAATCATGTCTGATTCTAGCAATGATCACAAGTTTGACCTCACATTTGAACTTGCGATGTGACCAAGTGGACTTGGGGTTTACTAAGACATGATCATTTTGAATCACCTTGCGAGAATAGAAGTTTAAAAGTCATGCACACAAGGTCTACACATGATTTGATGAAGAAAACCATATGACATTGGGCTATCCATCACACACACTTTTACTGCTAGAATCATTTGTAAAGTTCCATGACCCATTTAGAAGGTTTATTATTTTACAATTAATAATTCTAGTATTATGCAAATTCACATTTCATATCGAACAGTTGTTTGCCAATTTCATATCAGGCACATAAATATATTTTAATACCACTGTACGATAGCTACATGAAAACAACACAGTACAACATATAGCTAGTCCACCTTCATAAGCACAATATGAGAATAATATATTCAATTCCCTAGTCGAGTAATGCATGATCAGCGAGGTTAGTCTTCTCCACCTCTGCTTTCAGTTTAGTAAGAACCTGTTTTGCATTGACCAACTGGGAAAGTGCCTCCTCCTTCGTCAACACCATCTTAGCAAAGTCTAATTTAAAAAACATGATCTCATTCTCCATCTTCCCCTTTTTCCCCGCATCTTTAAATATTATTCAGCGTTGACAACACTTTCTCTAAGCCTATCTCTGTTATCTTCCTCATACATGCTCTAGATCTTTGCTAGGCACATCATCAAAGACTGTGGTCACTATTGATCAACACACTCCAGGTAAGATCATTTATGTTCATCCTATAATATTTAAAACTAAATCAGTAACAATTGTAGGGAAAATGGGTTTCTAGCAACATAGAAAATAACCACATACATATTTTGAAAAACTGAAGAAGCACGTTAATTATGACATATCTTCTCAAAAAGATCAATGTGCAAATGAATTAATTGCTACCGAGATAACAACCAAATTCAGAAACATTGCAAGCTATAATTAACTTCAACAACACTACAAGTTCTTAGTCATGTACAATAAATAATAAATTGAACATTTTATGAGGAACCTAAATATAACTACAACAACATAGCGACAGTGTTTGGATGACATCAAATTGATACTAACAGGTGTGTACATGTACAAATTTAGTAACATAGAACTAATAGCACTAAGGTCGTCCACTATCTATGCCAAAACCAGTGTCAGGACAACTGTTGCTATATTTGGCACCGGTGCCTAGCTCTGCCGAGCCGATGCCAGAGGAAAAATTTAGTGAACCGGACTCTGGAGCACCTAGTTGCTCCAATGACCAGTTCCTTCATGCCATAAACTTTTAGTATTTTACTACTTGGCTGCTCGGATGTGTGGAGCAAAGTTGGCTGCACAAACTGCTGAAGCGGTGCCAAATAATTTTCTAATGGCAGCGTTGATGAGATGGCAACATTTTTATATACGAGGTAGAAAATATGAAGCTAT
Source organism: Triticum dicoccoides (assembly GCF_002162155.2). Lineage (NCBI taxonomy): Eukaryota > Viridiplantae > Streptophyta > Magnoliopsida > Poales > Poaceae > Triticum > Triticum dicoccoides. The sequence continues at coordinate 221,678,757 of NC_041391.1, forward strand.
CTTAATCACATCCAGAATAACTTAGCACAGTGACAGTGTATGCATCACATCTAACAAATGATTTGTAGAAACGAAAGTGGGGCTAACCTTTGCACATGCCAGAAACATCCTCCCACTGTCCATAGATTCAAACACAACTAACTTCACACATGGAGATTGATGGTGACAACGAGCAGGCAGATCTTCAGCCACCCCACTCCATTCGTTGCAAGTGATGGTCCTAGGGAGCTACAAGAGGAAGAAATGACTCAAATTGGCCGCCGGGTTAAAATCCTTTCTGCAAGTTGCTATATAAATGGTTTTTAACCCTTCTGCGATGGAGTTCTAAACCTTCACCATGCATGTGTGTGCGATAGGGGGGTCCTTCCCACACGACCCAGAAACCGTCGGGGATAGGTCCTCTAGTCACACACGTGGGGCAAAATGAGCTCGTGTGCGATCGGGCGAGCCATCACATACAATTATTCATGCCCAATTGTTTCCGTTCATATGTACATCCCACATAGTGAATCCCAGACAATCATTTCCTTTTGTATGTACATCCCAAATAGTGAATCCCAGACAAACGTTTCCATTCGTATGTACATCCCACACAGTGAATCCCAGACAAATGTTTCTCTTCGTGTGCACATCCCACACAGTGAATCCCAGACAAATGTGTCCATTCGTATGCACATCCCACACAGTGAATCCTAGACAAACGTTTCCGTCTGTATCTACATCATACACAGTTTTCTGTATAGCCTCGTCTCTGATGGGTGTAACGATTACACATGCTCTGCCTTCGTTAACCGATCGCGTTATTCAAGTATATTACACACGATTCGTTGAAGAAAAATGTATGCCATTGGGCTATACATCACACATGCTTTTACTGCTAGGAACGTTTGTACCATGTCCCATTTAGCACGTTTATTAGTTTAGTATTAATAATTCTAGTATTAAGAAAATCCACATTTCATATCGAACAACCATTTTCCATTTTCATATCAGGCACACAAATATATTTTAACATCACAGTACGATAGCTACGTGAAAATAGCACAGTACATCATATAACTAGTTCACCTTCATAAGAACAATATTAGAACAATTCATTTCCCTAATCGGCTGATGTATGATCAACCAAGTTTGTCTTCTCCACCTATGATTTCAATTCTGTAAGAACCTGTTTTGCCCTGGCAAACTCGGAAAGTGCCTCCTCCTCCGCAAACACCATCTTAGCAAAGTATAATTTTAAAAAAATATGAGCTCATTCTCCATCTTCCTCTTTTCCCCCATATCTTGAAATATTCTTCAGCGTTGATAACATTTTCTCTAAGCCTATCTCTGTTCTCTTCCTCATACATGCTCCAGAGCTTTTCTAGGCATATCTTCAAATATTGTGGCCACTCTTGATCAACCCACTCCAGGTAAGAAAACTTTCGTTCATCCTATAATATTTTAAACTAAATCGGTTACAATTGTAGGGAAAATGGGTTTCTAGCAACATAGAAATGCACCTCATATATATTTTGAAAAATTGAAGAAACACATTAATTATGACATATCTTCTCAAAAAGATCAATGTGCAAATGAATTAATTGCTACTGAGACAACAACCAAATTCAGGAACATCTGAAGCTATAGTTAACTACAACAACATTACAAGTTCTTACTCATCTACTATAAATACCAAATCGAAAATTTTAAGGGGAAGCTAAATATAACTGCAATAGCATAGCGACAGTGTTTGGATGACATCAAATTAATACTAACAGGTGTGTACATGCACAAATTTAGTAACATAGAACTAATAGCACTAAGACTCTCCACTATTTAGGCCAAAACCGGTGTCAAGACAAATGTTGCTACATTTGGCACCAGTGCCCTACAGTGTCGAGTCGGTGCCAGAGAAAAAATTCAGGGATCTGGACTCTGGAGCACCTAGTTCCTCTGATGCCCAGTTCCTTCATGCCATAAAGTTTTAGTATTTTACTACTTGGCTGATCCGATGCATAGAGCAAAGTCTGCTGCACAAACTGCTGAAGAGGTGCCACATAACTTTCTCAGGGCACCGTTGATGAGATGGCAACATTTTTAGATGCTAGGTAGAAACTATGACCCTGTCTTAATCACATCCAGAATAACATAGCACAGTGACAGTGTCTGAATCACATCTAACAAATGATATGTAACAATGATAGTGGGGCTAACCTTCTCTACACCTGCTAGAAACTTCCTCCCACTATCCACAGATTCAAAAGCAACAAACATCATGCATGGAGATTGATGGTGACAATGAGCAGGCAGATTTTCAGCTACCCCGCTCCATTCATTGCAAGTGATGGTCCTAGGGAGCTACAAGAGGAAGAAATGGCTCGAATTGGTTGTCGGGTTAAATCCTTTATTCCACATCATAACCCGAGATAGAGGAGAGAGGCATGCCCAGCTGGTGAAAGGAGTCGGAGGAGGAGGAGGAACTGCTGGTGAGGTCATTGAAGAAGACCATGGTGACTGTGGCGGTCAGATGCGAGACGACGAGAGCGAGGAAGCGACTATATGTTGAGAAGGAAGGATGGAGGAAATAGGGGAAATGTGGCTTGTGGCCAATGAGGAAAGGGGGTGGGGAGGGGGGAGAGTTAGATATTTAGGCGATAGGCTAAAAATTTTGAAAGGTGAGGGAAAATTTATGCGTGGTACCGCCGAATACAATTCACTTTGAACGAATGTGTGCATCACAAACGATTCTTCTACTTTATGCGCATGCGATGAGTTTGATCATTCAAATTTGGGTACACAAAGAGCCTACAGCACACATACCACACTTATAGAATCGAGTAATTTTAGTAATTAAACGGATCCAATTGACCTAAACATTGCTCTAACAAAAGACCATCGTTATAGACAAAGGCTAAGTACACATAATTTTAACAAATCTGTCGATGCACCGCCTTATGCCTCGTTGGTGTAAGATGAGACGTTGATAACTTGTCCTGGCGACATGCCGCCGTTGCTGGACTCCGCGTCCCCAGGATGAAGTCGACCGCATCATCGTCCTTATCCTCGTCCTCGGCGCCGCCCTCAAGGTTTTAGTACTCATAGTAGTGGCTACACTAGACCTCACTTTGGTACGCCATCGCAGATTCCTCGATGGACAGGCTATTCTCTACCTCCTCCTCAGCCATGTGCAACTCCTCCACCTGACGTTCCTCAATCTCCGCTGCCTCTTGCATCTCCAACTCCTGCTCGGCGATCTCATGAGGAAGTAGGTTCTCCATGGTCTCTACCCCCTTTTCGGACGTGGGTTGCATGCTGGATTGTGAGGAGGCCTGAAATATATTGGCATGGGTGTCCTTGATCTTAGCGTGGATGGCCTCGACCTAGGCCAGGGCGACATCGGCGGCACAGACGGCTGCTCGAGCACTCTCGGCGTTTGAAGCCACCGTCGATGTAGCTGCCCCGTCGGCTACCGCACACACCCTCTTGGCGGATGCGGCCGCACTCTCGGTGCAGGCGAAGGTGCTCGGGGAGGACGTGGCCACCGTACGGGCCCTCACGAAGTGTCTCCATGGTGTCATTCTTTGCAAGAAGGGGTTGGGGAATGGGGATCGGGGATTCATGGATTCGGGTAACCGGCACTAGAGCAGATGAAGCCGGCGAAGCTTACGGAAGAAGACTTAAATAGGCCCATGAATTTCCATTGCAAACGGTTCCTGCAACAAACTGTGTGTGATGTTGTTGATTTTTTGTATTAGCTGTGAAAGACAAATTTGGAATACATTGGCAACGGATGGTGTTTTAAATGTATGAGAAAATTTTGTACCGTTAAAATGTACTTCCTCCATTCCTAAATATAAGTCTTTTTAGAGATTTCAACAAGGACTACATACAGATGTATATAGATATATTTTGAAGTGTAGATTCACTTATCTTGCTTTGTATGTAGTCCACATTGCAATCTCTAAAAGGACTTATATTTAGGAACGGAGGTAGTACTAATACAACTATCATGTTAAATTTTGGAAATTATAAGGGTTCATTTAACCTTTTAAAGACATTTAAGTGATTTTCTAGCCATTTAATGACCGTAATTCATATTTGAACTACATGTACATGCAACAGCTAACCATAATGGTTTGAAAAAAAATCATATTTGTGTATTTGTGTGTGAGTTAATTCCATGTACAGTAAATTGTAAGGAATTTTCAAACATATTGGTGTCACGGCTTGAAAACAAGCATCGAGTGCCATGGCATTTAAATTCCAAAAATATCAAACATGATCAGAAATAAATGAAACCTTGCTTGACGTAATGGCATGGCACCAAATTTTCTGGTAAATTATTTGGCCTGTTTGATGAAAGTTTGCACACACACACACCCCTCCCAAATCAGAGCAACTCACTAGAAGGCTCGTGGTTCCGAAAGGGAATAATGCGTGTTTGATGACGAACTAATGGTAGCTTCCTCATATGGCCTTCAGACTTTTTCTACGTTTAACATGCACTAATACAATTGTCATGTCAAAATTTGGAAAATTTCAGGGGTCATTTGACCTTTTTAAGACATTTAAGTGATTTTCTAGCCATTTAGTGACTGTAATTCATATTTTTAACTACATGTACATGCAATAGCTAACCATAATGGTTTGAAAAATCATATTTGTGTACTTGTGTGTGAGTTAATTCCATGTGCAGTGAATTGGAAGAAATTTTCAAACATATTGGTGTCATGGCTTGGACACAAGCATCGAGTGCCATGACATTTAAATTCCAGAAAAAAAAACAAAAATTATCAGAAATACATGAAACCTTGCTTGACGTAATGGCATGGCACCAAGATGTTGTGGTAAATTTTTTGGCCGGTTTAACGAAAGTTTGAACTCACACCCCTCGCAAACCGGAGCACTCAATAGAATGCTGGTTCCGAGAGGGAACAATGCTTGTTTGATGGCGAACCGGTGATAGCTTCCTCTTAGGGCCTTCAAACTTTTTCTACCGTTATGCACTAGTACAACGATGATGTTAAAATTTGGAAATTTTCAGAGGTCATTTGACCTTTTTAAGACATTTAAGTGATTTTCTAGCCATTTAATGACCGTAATTCAAATTTGAACTACATGTACATCCAACAGCTAACCATATCGGGTTGAAAAATCATATTTGTATCCTTGTGTGTGAGTTAATGCCATGTGCAGTAAATTGGAAGGAATTTTCAAACATATTGGTGTCACACCTTGGACAGAAACATCGTTGCCATGGTAACACAAAATAAGCATTCGTGCCTTATATGAGGAAAGAAAATATAAATATCTGGCAAAGACAACTGGGCCCCACATGATTGACACTCTATTTCATGCCTCGAGGTTTGGAAGGTGAGTGGCGCGCGTTTTTAATCAGACGCGTTCTGTATTGGAAACCATCAGTGATTAAGTCTCCACACGGCTTTTGCTGTGGGAATTGTGTGCAATACAAACTACAGTACTCATAAATTCTGGCGATCGGCGTGTGAACTATTCCCGTCGATCTAGATTTCGGCCGCCAATAAATACTACCTTGCTCACGTCATCTCGCCTGCATTATCATCTACATCCTCTCCCCACTCGCCCCTTCCCTCTCTCACATACCCAATTCTCTGCCATGGTGCCACTGATCTGCCCATGTGCCGACGAGGAGGCGCCGCCCCCCATGGACGTTCAGTTGAAGAGCAGTGACAAGGAGAACCCCTACATGCCGCCAGACGAGATTGCACCGGACCCACTCCCCCCCAACTTTCGAGTGGTTTTGGGGCCAGTACAATCTTTGTTTATGGAAGTTGCTGCCACCGGCAGAGAAAGCCAGGCAAGTGGCATTCAAGAAGGAGATGGCAGAGGAGGAAGCTAGGTACCAGGTGGCCTGTGAAGCCCGTGAGGCCGCCTGGAAAAAGGAGGTAGTGGAGCTTTGTGAGCGGGTGCGTCGACATGTGGAGGAGGGGTACAAAGATGGGTACTTTGCCAGGAAGGCCAAAGGCGGTAGGGCACCTCATCACTGCATGGAGGTGGGCTGATAAGCTCCAGCGTGCCACCGACAAGGAGCTCCGGTGGCGCCCAACAAAATGGCAAGATCATTTGCGTGTATCAACCAGCAAGAGGCTATCAGTACACTGCCTCCGCGCTAGGAAGACTCCATGCACCAGGTAGCTACTGGCGAGGGGCTGCCGGAATACTGCCCCCTAAGGAGGGATTATTGGTTTTAGTATTGTTCATTTTCAATTCTATTCATTGTACATAGTAGTTAAGTTCACTGTACATAGTAGTTAAGTATCATCACGTATATGTGATGATATTATATATATATTATGTGATGAACTAATGAATAATTAACATATATTATGAATTCCATTTTTATATCTGTGTTCATATACTAATTTGTATCTAGTTGTTATCATCCACATATACAAAATAGAAAGCATGCATACACACACAGACACACACACATTGAAACAAAACAATATATAAGAACGGAAAACAGAGTACGCACATTGAAACAAAGAAATAAACAGATCAATATTATGATTGTTGTGAATACATAGCGACCTATGTCGGAATGACTCAACAAAATAAAACGCGTCCATGACCAGCAGCCCTTACCTATGGTAGTTCCCGGCTCTGCCTGAACTCGTGCAGGCGCTCGTCCAAGCGGTCGACATGCTCGCGGTACATCTGGAGCACGATCTCGAGCTCCAAGTAGGTTATTTCATCACAGATCAAGTACGGTGTGGCTGCCCTCTAGTGCAAGTACGGCGCACACGGCCTCTGCCCACTCCTGGCGAGGAATGAGGCTACTAACGAGCCATGTACCCAGCTGCGACGCCATGTTGAGAGCAGGGAAGTGCTGATGGATCCGCTCTAGCTCTGCAACGCGCCGCTCCTCTCGCTCTGCGGCGCTCCAACGGTCTCGCTATGTGGCGAGCTGCAGCCTATCAGCATGGACATGCCCAGCTTGCTTTGCGGCGCACCATCGATCATGTTGTGTTGCGAGCTGCAGCCTCTCGGCCCTAACATGCCTATCTTAATCTGTGGCTTTGAAACGTCGTGCACCAAGGGTCTGCTAAACCCTGGTGATGACACGTAGCACGGCATCGTCGATCTCATTTCCGGGGACACCCTCAGCCTCGACAAGTCGTGGCGCCTTCTCATTTTCCTCATCAAAGAGGTTGATGGCAGAGGCGTGATACGTCTCGAATGTATCTATAATTTTTGATTGTTCCATGCTATTATATTATCATTCTTAGATGATTTACAATCATTTTATATCATTTTTTGGTACTAACCTATTGACATGGTGCCCAGTACCAGTTTTTGTTTTCTGCTTGTTTTTTACATCGCAGGAAATCAATACCAAACGGAGTCCAAATGCAGCGAAAATTTTTGTGGATATTTTCTGGACCAGAAGACACAAGATGGGTCGAAGAAGTACCAGAAGGGTGCCCCGAGGGGGGCACAACCCACTAGGGCATGCCTAGGGGCCCAGGCGCGCCCAGGTGGGTTATGCCCACCTCGGTGGCCTCTCGCACCGCCTCTTTGCTCTATAAATACCCCAATTTTCCAGAAACCCTAGGGGAGTCGACAAAAATCAATTCCAGCCGCCGCAAGTTCCAGAACCACCAGATCCAATCTAAACACCATCATGGAGGGGTTCATCATCCCCATTGGTGCCTCTCCGATGCAGCATGAGTAGTTCATTGTAGACCTACGGGTCCGTAGTTAGTATCTAGATGGCTTTCTCTCTCCCATTTGATTCAATACAATGGTCTCTTGGAGATCCATATGATGTAACTCTTTTTGCGGTGTGTTTGTTGGGATCCGATGAACTCTAAGTTTATGATCAGATCTATGTTTTTACCCATGAAAGTTATTTGAGTCTTATTTGATCTCTTATATGCATGATTGCTTATAGCCTCATATTTCTTCTCCGATTTTGGGGTTTGTTTGGCCAACTTGATCTATTTACCTTGCAATGGGAAGAGGTGCTTTGTGATGGTTTAATCTTACGGTGCTTGATCCCAGTGACAGAAGGGGAAACGACACATATCTATCGTTTCTATTAAGGATAACAAGATGAGGTCTATTTATACATAAATAGATCTTGTCTACATCATGTCATCGTTCTTATTGCATTACTCCATTTTTCCATGAACTTAATACACTAGATGCATGCTGGATAGCGGTCGATGTGTGGAGTAATAATAGTAGATGCAGGCAGGAGTCAGTCTACTAATCTCGGATGTGATGCCTATATAATGATCACTGCCTGGATATCGTCATAAGTATTTGAAGTTCTATCAATTTCCCAACAGTAATTTGTTTATCCACCGTTTGCTATTTTTCTTGAGAGAGGCCACTAGTGAAACCTACGGCCCCCGGGTATCTTCTTTAATATATTTGCCTTCGCGATCTATTTTTGTTTGCTTTTATTTTAAAATCTATTAAGCCAAAATAAAAAATATCTTGCTGCAATTTTTAGTTATTTATTTTATCTCGCGTTCCTGCGAGATCTATTTATCCAATCTACTACAATTTTAATTATCTTTTTACCCGTGGGGGATTGACAACCTCTCTCTTACGCCAGGTTTCAAGTATTTGTTCTTTGTATGCAGGAGTTGTTTATGTGGTGTTGTGTGGTTCTCCTACTGGTTCGATAACCTTGGTCTCATCTCTGAGGGAAATACCTACCGTTGTTGTGCTGCATCATCCCTTCCTCTTTCTGGAAATATCGACGTAATTCAAGCAATTATCAAAAGGAATTTCTGGCGCCGTTGCCAGGGAGGATCAAGTCAAGATAGTCTCCCGACAACTCGCCAATTTCTGGCGCCGTTGCCGGGGAGACATCATCAACATCTACCAGGTTGCTAATCACAAATCTCATCTCCTTGCAATTTACATTATTTGCCATTTGCCTCTCATTTTTCTCTCCCCCACTTCACAAAAATTTGTTGTTTTATTCGCCCTCTTTTTCATTGTCGTTTTCTCATCAGATCTATCTTTTTGCTTGCAATCATGAGTGATTTTGGTATGGCAAAAACAGATGATGGCCTAACTCCTAAAATGGAGCATACAGGTAATCTAGATGCCAAAACTTTTGTCTTGGGGCAATGGAATTTTATGACAAAAGAACATATCCAAGATTTTTTCAATTGTGTCGGAAATTTAAGTCTTGATGATGCTCATATACTTATAAAGACTAAATCTTATGCGGAAGCTATTTTGGCACTAGTTCTAAAACTTAAAAATAAATTTATTCATACTCATCCTACATTGCAAAGACTTTCTATGAGTTACCCGTTATAAAGAATCCTAAAGCTAAAAAGTTAGCCACTCTTGTTCTCATGAATGAATTTGACTACATAATACGGGAAGCTAGGGAAATCTTTGATTTTTATGGTATGAATCATGAAAAATCCATGATTTATGAAATTCTTTATAATAGTGATTATGGGCTGAGACATTTGCTTGGGAATAATCAAATCTTTGATGAGAATCTTAAAAAGCAAGTCCCTGTTTTAGACATGAACCAACAAGTTTCTAGTGATGTTAATCAACACTATTCTTGGATTGCTGCCGGAAATCAAAGGGGTTATGATGATAAGAAACTTGATAGTGCTAAGGTTACCGTGGATAATGTGTTTTATGTTTTATTTGCAAAAACCCCTCACAAAAATACCCCCAAGGAAAACATGGCTAAAGATGACAAAACTTAGATCCTTCGCATTGTGCCTAGCTAGGGGCATAAAACGGTAGCACTCGTTGGGAGGCAACCCAACTGGTATCTTTTTGCTTTTTGGTTTTCTTGTTGTTTTCAATAAAATACCCAATTATGCCTCTGATTAGATGTGTTTTTGTGGTTTAAATTAGTTTTTGTGCCAAGCAGGGCCTTTGGGATGATTTGGGTGAGAGTTGATTTGATCTTGCTGAAAAATAGAAACTTTTGCACTCATGAAAGAAAATTCCCATTTTTTTAAAAAAGCGTGATTTTGAGTTGATTCTTTTTCTAGAAGATTAATATACAAATTTCCCACGTGATCCTAATTTTTCAAAAAAAATTGGAGTTACAAAAGTATTCGAAATATCCAGATTGCTACAGACTGTTCTGTTTTTGACAGATTCTGTTTTCTTTGCGTTGTGTGCTTGTTTTGATGATTCTATGGCTTTCTTTGAAGAGATTTTGCCCATAGAAAAGTTGGAATATAGTAGATATAATGCAAAAATAAAATATGAATGGGTTTGCAACAGTACTTATAGTAGTGGATCTCACGAAGGTTTTGTTGAGTTTTGTGTGATTTAAGTTTTCAAGTTTTGGGTGATATTATGATGGATGAAGGATTAAGGATTAGCAAAAGGCTAAGCTTGGGATGCCCGAGGCACCCCAAGATAACATTCAAGAAGTATCAAGCAACTAAGCTTGGGGATGCCCCCGAGTGGCATCCCCTCTTTCTTCTAACGACCATCGGTATTTTACTTGGAGCTATATTTTTATTCATCACATATTATGAGTTTTGCTTGGAGCGTCTTGTATGATATGAGTCTTTGCTTGTTCTGGTTTTTATTTTAAGTCTTTAATCCTTGCTGGACACACCTTTTTGAGAGAGCCAAAAATTATGCGATGCTTGCTCCTATGCTTCACTTAAATTTTTAGAGCCATGGAATTGCTCTAGTGATTCACTTATATCTTTTTGAGCACGGTGTGCTTTGTTATTCTTGCAGAAATGCTCTCATGCTTCACTTAGATTTATTTGGGAGTTAGTAAATTTTTTAATAAATTCTCTCTTGCTTCACTTAAATTATTTTGGGAGAAAGAAATATTATGCTCATGTTCTTCACTTATATTTGTTTGAGCTTATTAAAAACAACATATGAAATTAGTGCCGAAGTGATAGATATCCAGGGAGGATATAATAAAAACTTTCATGAAGATCATTGGACGATCATGAAGGACAAAATAAAATTGGTTCTTTGCAATGGTTTTGAGATATGACGATATGATATGTGAGCCATGTTGATGAGTATATGCTTTAGTAAGAATATTTGTGTTAAGGTTTGTGCTTCTCTATGCAAGCACGAAAGTAAATAGTTATGCAATGAAATTACATCCTACTTGTGGTGCATTATTCGGTGTTAGTTATGCTTAATGCTCGCTTATGAGATTTTTCGTTTCTTGGTTGGACGCTTCTCAATCTTTTTGGTAGCCTTCATTTTGCACTAAGTATGATCACTACTTGTGCATCCAAAACCCTATAAACCAGTTTTGCCATATGAGTCCACTATACCTACCTATATGCGGTATTTCCATGCCATTCTAAGGAAATTTGTATGTGCTATAAACATCGAAGGTCTCGTCGAGCTGAATACTGAAGCATCGACCGCCTTCCAGGTGAGGCCTGTCGCACAGACCCCGATCGTCGCTGCAGTACTCGCACTATTGGATCCTATCGTCATCGTCAGACATTTCCTATGTTCATAACTCAAATATTAAAGTTCTAAAATTCAATATATGTACTACAAAAACTAAAATAGGACATATCGAGCAAGATGACATAAACATGCTCCTACTTCATCTTCAAAGATTGCCCAAAAGATGCTTGCATTAAAACATACAAAAAATACAAAATGAACTCTAATGCAAAAACAGGTTCTTAGACTTAGTGTAATTCACAGTGTGGCAGAAACAGATTTAAGATGCACACTTGAAGGCAACAATTAAATATGCTACATGGCAAGAACACGGCATCAAAAGGTATGGCATGATAGAGCATAACATAAACAACAAAACATGGTTATTGATCATGTTCAGAAGAGTCATGCATATGATGGTAGCATCAAGAGAACTGATACATCTCCATCGTATCTACAATTTTTGATTGTTTCATGCCAATATTATTTAACTTTTATATACTTTTGGCAACTTTTTACATGATTTATTTGGACTAACTTACTTATCCAGTGCTTAGTGCCAATTCCTGTTTGTTGCATGATTTTGTATTGCATAAAATCCTTATCAAACTAAGTCCAAACGTGATGAAACTCCACGAAGAATTATTTTGGAATATTTTTGAATTTTAGGAGTTGGAATCACCGCAAACGGAGGCCCACACAGACCACGATACACCAGGGCGCACCCCAGGCCCCTGGCATGTGGTGGTGGGTTTTGCTCACCTTGTACGTCGGTTGGAGATCTACTTCGGGTGCAAGAAAGCTTATATCAGGAAAAAAATAGTGTAAAAAGATCAGCGCGATCGGAGTTACGGATCTCCGGGAATATAAGAAACGGTTTTCGGCACCATGCTGGTATAAGATAGTCCATGGTTGATTTATAGAATGCTCATTGCACTTCACTTATATCTTTTGAGTATGGCTTTATATAATGCTTCATGTGCTTCACTTATATCATTCGAAGTTTGGATTGCATGTTTCTCTTCACATAGAAAACCGATGTTCGTAGAATGCTCTTTTGCTTCACTTATATTTGTTAGAGCATGATCTTTTGTAGAAAGAATTAAACTCTCATGCTTCACTTACATCAATTTGGTGAGATAAATGGAATTCGTCATTTGCATGGTTAGTCATAAAAATCCTACATAAAACTTATAGATCACTGAATATGATATGTTTGATTCCTTGCAATAGTTTTGCGATATAGAGATGAAATATGTGGGAAGTACTAGTAAACGGTTGTGGTTAGTAAGAACATTGGTGTTAAGGTTTGTGATTCCCGAAGCATGCACGTATAGTCTCCCATTATGCCAGGAAGTTGGAGCACAATTTATCCTTGATTGTCTATCTTTGTGTGAAGGTTGGGGGCGCGCGATGGTTAACTCCTACCAACCTCCCCCCTAGGAGCATCCGTAGCATTACTTTGCTTCGAGGGCTAATAAACTTTTGCAATAAGTATATGAGTTCTTTATGACTAATGTGAGTCCATGGATTATACGCACTCTTACCTTTCAGCAATTTGCTAGCCTCTACGGTACCGTGCATTGCCCTTTCTCACCTCGAGAGTCGGTGCAAACTTCGCAGGCGCATCCAAACCCCGTGACATGATACGCTCTATCGCACATAAGCCTTATTATATCTTCCTCAAAACAGCCACCATACCTTCCTATTATGGCTTTTCCATGGCCATTACGAGATATATTGCCATGCAACTTCCACCGCTTCCGTTTTGATGACTTGACCATTCATTGTCATATCGCTTTGCATGATCATATAGCTGATATAGTAGTTGTGGCTCAGCCACCGTTCATCATTTTTCATACATGTTATGCTAGATCATTGCACATCCTGGTACGTGCCAGAGGCATTCATATAGAATCATATTTTGTTATAGGTATCGGGTTGTAATTTTTATTCTTTTTGAGTTATAAGTAAATAGAAGTGTGATGATCATCATTTTTAGAGCAGTGCCCCAGTGAGGAAAGGATGATGGAGACTATGGTTCCCCCACAAGTCGGGATGAGACTCCAGACAATGAGAGAAGAAAAAAGGGGGAAAGGAAAAAAAAAGAGAAAGAAAAGAAAAAAAGAAGACAAAAATAAACAAAGAGGGAAGGGGCATTGTTAGTATCCTTTACCACACTTGTGCTTCAAAGTAGCACCATGTTTTTCATATGGAGAGTCTCATATGTTGATATACTAGTGGGTATATTTCATTATAGGATTAGATGTACACCCACTTAGTTTTCATATGGAGCTTTCATACACTTATAGCTCTTAGTGCATTCGTTGCATGGCAATCCCTACTCCTCACGTTGATATCAATTGATGGGCATCTCCATAGCCCGTTGGTTAGCTGCGTCGATGTGAGACTTCCTTACTTTTTTGTCTTCTTTATATTTGCCCCTATCATCATACTCTATTCCACCCGTAGTGCTATATCCATGGCTTACACTCATGTATTGCGTGAGGGTTGAAAAAGTTGAAGCGCGTTAAAAAGTATAAACCAATTGCTCAGCTTGTCATCGGGGTTGTGCATGATTTATAATTTGTGTTAAGAAGACAGAGCATGACAAGATTATATGATATTGTAGGGATAGCTTTCTCTAGCGTTGATATTCTGACAGACATGATTGTTTGTTGGGATGCCTGAGTATTGATGTCTTTATGTCAACTTATAGACTATTGCTTTGAATCACTTATGTCTTAATATTCATGCCATGACTAGATATATGATCAAGTTTATGCTAGGTAGCATTCCACATCAAAAATTATCTTTTTTATCATTTACCTACTTGAGGACGAGTAGGAATTAATCTTGGGGATGCTGATACGTCTCCCTCGTATCTATAATTTTTGATTGTTTCATGCCAATATTATTCAACTTTTACATACTTTTGGCAACTTTTTATATGATTTATTTGGACTAACTTACTTATCCAGTGCCCAGTGCCAGTTCATGTTTGTTACATGTTTTTGTATCACAGAAAATCCATATCAAACGACGTCCAAACGTGATGAAACTCCACGGAGAATTATTTTGGAATATTGTGAATTTTAGGAGTTGGAATCACTACAAAAAGAGGCCCACACGGACCACGATACACCAGGGCGCGCCCCAGGCCTCTAGCGCGTGGTGGTGGGTTGTGCTCACCTCGTACGTCGGTTGGAGATCTACTTCGGGCGCAAGGAAGCTTATATCAGGAAAAAATCATGTAAAAAGATCAGCGTGATCGGAGTTACGGATCTCCAGGAATATAACAAATGGTTTTCGGCCAGATCTGGAGAGTGCGAAACAGAAGAGAACAGAGAGGGAGATCCAATCTCGGAGGGGCTCCTGCCCCTTTGCCGCCATGGAGGCCATGGACCAGATGGGGAACCCACCTCCCATCTAGGGCGAGGCCAGGGAAGAATAAGAAGGAGGGGGTCTCTTTCCCCCTCTCTCCCGGTGGTGCCGGAGTGCCGCCAGGGCTAGGATCGTGACGCCGATCTACATCAACAATCTTGCTATCGTCAACACCAACTCTATCCCCCTCTATGCAGCGGTGTAACACCCCTTCTCCCCGCTGTAATCTCTACTTAAACATGGTGCTCAACTCCATATATTGTTTCCCAATGATCTATGGTTATCCTATGATGTTTGAGTAGATCCGTTTTGTCCTATGGGTTAATCGTGATCTTGGTTGGTATGATTGTATATTTTACTTTGGTGATGTGATAACCCACAAGTATAGGGGATCAATTGTAGCCTCTTTCGATAAGTAATAGTGTCGAACCCAACGAGGAACTAAAGGTAGAACAAATATTCCCTCAAGTTCTATCGACCACCGATACAACTCTACGCACGCTTGACGTTCGCTTTACCTAAAATAAGTATGAAACTAGAAGTACTTTGTAGGTGTTGTTGGATAGGTTTGCAAGATAATAAAGAACACGTAAATGAAAAGTAGGGTTTGTTTCGATAAAGAAGCAACTAAGTTAGTTTTAGTAGAGAGCTTTTTGTCACGAGAAAGTTATTTGTCCCTAGGCAATCGATAACTAGACCGGTAATCACTATTGCAATTTTATTTGAGGGAGAGGCATAAGCTAACATACTTTCTCTTCTTGGATCATATGCACTTATGATTGGAACTCTAGCAAGCATCGCAACTACTAAAGATCATTAAGGTAAAACCCAACCATAGCATTAAAGCATCAAGTCCTCTTTATCCCATACGCAAATAACCTACTTACCCGGGTCTGTGCTTATGTCACTCACGCCACCCACCATAAGCAAATCATGAACATATTGCAAACCCTACAGCGAGGATCCCTCACGCTTGCGCGACATGGAGAGCACCATAGCACAGCACCAATAATAAAACATGCAACTCAAACAAATCACGATCATCAATTAACCCATAGGACAAAACAGATCTACTCAAACATCATAGGATAGCGATACATCATTGGGAAATAATATATAGCGTTGAGCACCATGTTTAAGTAGATATTACATCGGGTAAAAGAGGGGTTACACCGCTGCATAGAGGAGGGAAGAGTTGGTGATGAAGGCGGTGAAGTTGTTCGTGTAGATCGCGGTGATGATGATGGCCCCGGTGACGTTCCAGCGCCACCGGAAGCGAGGGGGAGAGAGCCCCCATTCTTCCTCTTCTTCCTTGACATCCTCCCTAGATGGGAGAAGGGTTTCCCCTCTGGTCCTTGGCTCCCATGGCGTGGGAGGGGCGAGAGCCCCTCCGAGATTGGATCTGTCTCTCTGTCTCTCTTTGTTTCTATGTTCCCGGATTCTGCCCTTTCACCGTTTCTTATATATCCGGAGATCCGTAACTCCGATTGGATTGTAACCTTCGCCCTGATTTTTCTCCGAAATTTAGCTTTCTTGCGGCAAAAGAAGAGCGGCAACCGCCTTACGGGGTGCCCACAAGGGTCAGGGGTGCGCCTGCCCCCCCTGGGGCGCCCCCCCCTGCCTCGTGGCCCCCTCGGGCATCGTCTCGTGTTGGTTTTTCTTCCCAAAAATCATAAATATTCCAAAAATGATCTTCATCCGTTTTTATCCCGTTTGGACTCCGTTTGATATTGGGTTTCTGCAAAACATAAAACATGCAACAAACAGGAACTGGCACTGGGCACTGGATCAATATGTTAGTCCCCAAAATAATATAAAAAGTTGCCAAAAGTATATGAAAGTTGTAGAATATTGGCATGGAACAATCAAAAATTATAGATACGACGGAGACGTATCAGCATCCCCAAGCTTAATTCATGCTCATCCTCGAGTAGGTAAATGATAAAAAAAATAATTTTTGATGTGGAATGCTACCTAGCATAATCTTGATCATGTATCTAATCATGGCATGAATATTAAGACACGAGTGATTCAAAGCAATAGTCTATCATTTGACATAAAAACAATAATTCTTCGAGCGTACTAATAAAGCAATCATGTTTTTTTCAAAATAACATGGCCAAAGAAAGTTATCCCTACAAAATCATATAGTCTGGCTATGCTCCATCTTCACCACACAAAATATTCAAATCGTGCACAACCCCGATGACAAGCCAAGCAATTGTTTCATACTTTTGATGTTCTCAAACCTTTTCAACTTTCACGCAATACATGAGCGTGAGCCATGGATATAGCACTATAGGTGGAATAGAATATGATGGTGGGGGTTATATGGAGAAGACAAAAAAGGAGAAAGTCTCACATCGACGCGGCTAATCAACGGGCTATGGCGATGCCCATCAATTGATGTCAATGCGAGGAGTAGGGATTGCCATGCAATGGATGCACTAGAGCTATAAGTGTATGAAAGCTCAAACTGAAAACTAAGTGGGTGTGCATCCAACTTGCTTGCTCATGAAGACCTCGGGCATTTGAGGAAGCCCGTCATCAGAATATACAAGCCAAGTTCTATAATGAAAATTCCCACTAGTATATGAAAGTGATAACTCAAGAGACTCTCTATATGAAGAACATGGTGCTACTTTGAAGCACAAGTGTGGTAAAAGGATAGTAATATTGCCCCTTCTCTCTTTTTCCTCATTTTTTTAATTTTCTCCTTTTTTGTTGGGCTTCTTTGGCCCCCCCTTTTTTTATTTAGGCTTCTTTGGCCTCTCCTTTTTTTATAAAGTCCGGAGTCTCATCCCGACTTGTGGGGGAATCATAGTCTCCATCATCCTTTCCTCACTGGGGCAATGCTCTAATAATGATGATCATCACACTTTTATTTACTTACAACTCAATATTACAACTCGATACTAGAACAATGATATGACTCTATATGAATGCCTCCGGCGGTGTACCGGGATGTGCAATGATCAAGCATAGCAAAGATATCAAAAAATGGACAAGCCACAAAAATATCATGCTAGCTATCTTACGATCATGCAAAGCAATATGACAATGAATGCTCAAGTCATGTATATGATGATGATGGAAGTTGCATGGCAATATATCTCGGAATGGCTATGGAAATGTCATGATAGGTAGGTATGGTGGCTATTTTGAGGAAGATATAAGGAGGCTTATGTGTGATAGAGTGTATCGTATCATGGGGTTTGGATGCACCGGCGAAGTTTGCACCAACTCTCGAGGTGAGAAAGGTCAATGCACGGTACCGAAGCGGCTAGCAATGATGGAAGGGTGAGAGTGTGTATAATCCATGGACTCAACATTAGTCATAAAGAACTCACATACTTATTGCAAAAATCTATTAGTCATCAAAACAAAGTACTACGTGCATGCTCCTAGGGGGATAGATTGGTAGGAAAAGACCATCGCTCGTCCCCGACCGCCACTCATAAGGACGACAATCAATAAATAAATCATGCTCCGACTTCATCACATAATGGTTCACCGTACGTGCATGCTTCGGGAATCACAAACCTCAACACAAGTATTTCTACTAATCCACAGTCACCCACTAGCATGACTCTAGTATCACCACCTTTATATCGCAAAACTATTGCAAGGAATCAAACATATCATATTCAGCGGTCTACAAGTTTATGTAGGATTTTATGACTAACCATGTGAATGACCAATTCCTGACATCTCTCTAAATAGATATAAGTGAAGCAAGAGAGTTTAATTCTTTCTACAAAATATATGCCCATGCTCTAACAAATTTAATTGAAGCAAAAGAGTATTCTACAAATGGCGGTTTTCTATGTGAAGAGAAACAGACAATCCAAACTTCAAATGATATAAGTAAAGCACATGAAGCATTCTATAAATCCATACTCAAAAGATATAAGTGAAGTGCAATGAGCATTCTATAAATCAACCAAGTACTATCTCATACCAGCAAGGTGCATAAAAAAAAGTGAAAACTAAATGCAAAAGACGCTCCAAGACTTGCACATATCGCATGAATGAAACGAATACGAAACATACTGATACTTGTTGAAGAAAGAGGGGATGCCTTCTGGGGTATCCCCAAGATTAGACGCTTGAGTCTCCTTGAATATTTACTTGGGGTGCCTTGGGCATCCCCAAGCTTGAGCTCTTGCCTGTCCTCTTTTTCCTCATATCGAGACCTTCTCGATCAAACACTTCATCCACACAAAACTTCAACAGAAAACTCGGTAAGATTCGTTAGTATAATAAATCAAATCACTACTCTAAGTAATGTTGAAAACCAATTCATACTTTGTTTTTGCATTGTGTCTGCTGTAATATAGCTTTTCCATGGCTTAATCCACTGATAGAAATTGATAGTTTCATCAAAACAAGTAAACTATACATCAAAAACAGAATCTGTCAAAAACAGAACAGTCTGTAGCAATCTGAACATTCACCATACATCTGGTACCCCAACAATTCTACCAAAATTAGGAAAAATAAACAATTTGTACAGAAAGGCAGTGCAAAAAGTTTCAAAACAGTTTGACGTTCCAGTAAAAAATGTAAAATCACGCACTACAGCCAAAGTTTCTGTCCTCCACCGCACAAACCAACAAGCATTGTAAACATCCTAAAGGCAAACCTTGGCACATTATTTTTATAATACAATGGAATTGTACAAGGGGATAATTATTTTTTATGAAAAGTTTCTGTAATTAAGATTCACAAAGTTTCTGTGAGCATGAACGAAGTTCAAGGAGCTCCCCCACTTCAACAATGCTTGTCTTTCTCACTTTCACTTTCCTTTTTGAAAAGTTTTGGGTTCCCCTCTTTATTTTATTTGTTTTTATACTATATAAAAGCACTAAACAGAAATAAATGACTCTCTAAAACTTCTAGGTTGTCTCCCTGGCAGCGCTTTATTTAATGCCATTAAGCTAGGCATATAGTGCTCAAGTAATGAATCCACCCGGATCCCAAGGTATATCAAAGCCAATTTTAATTAACAGTGATTTGTAATTTAGTAGTGAGCACAAAGTAACATATATCATGCAACAAAGAAGTCTAACTCTTTTCTTATGCATCGGCATGTCATAAAAGAACAATTCATGCACACCAAGTAAAGGCCAATGCATAGTATAAGCAGTTTCTTGCAATTTTATCGTATTGGAAACATAGAGAGGTGGAGATATAGTTACTCTCTCATAATAATTGCAAGTAGGAGCAGCAAGCACATGCATATTATATCTATCCAAATCATCATGTGCAATGGTAAAAGGCAACCCATCAATATAATCCTTAATAAGCACAAACTTCTCCGATATAGTGTAGTTTGGAGAATTTAAAAAGATAATAGGACTATCATGCGTGGGTGCAATAGCAACAATTTAATGTTTAACATAAGGAACTATAGCAAGTTCATCTCCATAAGCATAATTCATATCGGCGTCTTGGCCACAAACATAGCAAGCATCATCAAAAAGGGATATTTCAAGAGAATCAATGGGATCACAGCAATCATCATAGCAATCATCCTTCGGTAAGCACAAAGGGGAATTAAACAATCTATGAGTTGAAGAGTTACTCTCATTAGAAGGTGGGCACGGGTAGATAATCCGCTCTTCCTCCTTTTGTTCTTCGCTCTCCTCAACATCTTTTTCATCCAATGAGCTCACAATTTCATCAATTTCTTCTTCCATAGACTCCTGCAAAATATTAGTCTCTTCTTGGACAGTGGAGACTTCCTCAATAAATGCATCAATATCGGCATTAAATTCATAATTTTCATACAATATTTAAGTATAGCAAAATTTTCAGGTCTGTAAACAGCATCATCAAGATTTTCACACATTTTAAACAAAGATTAAATTTCATAAGCACCCATAAAAGCAACAAATTCTTCTATTTGTTCCACATCATAGTAATCATATATACCATTAGCATAAGAATCCAAGGTTTCATTATCATTAAATTTGCATGAAAAGGAAAGGTGTGGAGCTTTCATCCTAGAGCAACAAGTATAATCATATCTCAAGCATAGTTGCCTAGCATACCAATGTAACATATGAATTTGGTCCCATAATAGTTTCCCTTTTTGTGTCAAGAGATAATCCCTAAAGTATTCACGTTGATCCAACGTGCCTCCCATAACATAATTGAATGGGGTTTCTCAGGATTATCAAAGTAGTACATAATATCTTTTACATAATGAGCATCGAGGGTTTTAGGAGGTTCCCCATCTCCATGAGTAGCAAGTACACCTAATTTTTTGGTATTTCGTGTTCCATATCCATAACTAAAGATAGAGAACAACTTAGAACAGCAAATAAAATCTACTTAGTGATAAAGCAAACAAGCACACGCGAGAATATTCACCCCACGCTATGACTCCTCGGCAACGGCGCCAGAAAAAGGTCTTGATAACCCACAAGTATAGGGATCAATTGTAGCCTCTTTCGATAAGTAATAGTGTCGAACCCAACGAGGAGCTAAAGGTAGAACAAATATTCCCTCAAGTTCTATCGACCACCGATACAACTCTACGCACGCTTGACGTTCGCTTTACCTAAAACAACTATGAAACTAGAAGTACTTTGTAGGTGTTGTTGGATAGGTTTGCAAGATAATAAAGAACACGTAAATGAAAAGTAAGGGCTGTTTAGATAAAGAAGCAACTAAGTTAGTTTTAGTAGAGAGCTTTTTGTCACGAGAAAGTTATTTGTCCCTAGGCAATCGATAACTAGACCGGTAATCACTATTGCAATTTTATTTGAGGGAGAGCCATAAGCTAACATACTTTCTCTTCTTGGATCATATGCACTTATGATTGGAACTCTAGCAAGCATCCGCAACTACTAAAGATCATTAAGGTAAAACGCAACCATAGCATTAAAGCACCAAGTTCTCTTTATCCCATACACAAATAACCTACTTACTCGGGACCCATCATAAGCAAATCATGAACATATTACAAACCCTAAAGCGGGGATCCCTCACGCTTGCATGACACGGAGAGCACCATAGGACAGCACCAATAATAAAGCATGCAACTCAAACCAATCACGATCATCAATTAACCCATAGGACAAAACAGATCTACTCAAACATCATAGGATAGCCATACATCATTGGGAAAGAATATATAGCATTGAGCACCATGTTTAAATAGAGATTACAGCAGGTAAAAGAGGGGTTACACCGCTGCATAGAGGAGGGAAGAGTTGGTAATGAAGGCGGTGAAGTTGTTGGTGTAGATCACGGTGATGATGATGGCCCCGGCGATGTTCCGGCGCCACCAGAAGCGAGGGGGAGAGAGCTCCCCTTCTTCTTCTTCTTCCTTGACCTCCTCCCTAGATGGGAGAAGGGTTTCCCCGCTGGTCCTTGGCTCCCATGGCGTGGGAGGGGCGAGAGCCCCTCCGAGATTGGATCTGTCTCTCTGTCTCTCTTTGTTTCTGTGTTCCCGAATTCTGCCCTTTCACCGTTTCTTATATACCCGGAGATCCGTAACTCCGATTGGATTGAAACCTTCGCCCTGATTTTTCTCCGAAAATTAGCTTTCTTGTGGAAAAAGAAGAGCGTCAACCGCCTTACGGGGTGCCCACGAGGGTCAGGGGCACGTCTGCCCCCCTGGGGCGCACCCCCCTGCCTCGTGGCCCCCTCAGGCACCGTCTCGCGTTGGTTTTTCGTCCCAAAAATCATAAATATTCCAAAAATGATCTCCATCCGTTTTTATCCCGTTTGGACTCCGTTTGATATTGGATTTCTGCGAAACATAAAACATGCAACAAACATGAACTGGCACTGGGCACTGGATCAATATGTTAGTCTCAAAAATAATATAAAAAGTTGCCAAAAGTATATGAAAGTTGTAGAATATTGGCATGGAACAATCAAAAATTATAGATACGACGGAGACGTATCATGATGTCCTACGGTGCCCTCCATTCTCGCGCAAACGTGAGGGGCCCCTGTTGTAGGGTGTTGCAATATGTTCATGGTTTTCCTATGGTGGGTTGCGAGAGTGACAGAAGCTTAAACCCGAGTAGGTGGGTCATGGCGTATGGGAGCAAAGAGGACTTGATACTTAATGATAAGGTTCGGTTTCACGACCTTAATGATCTTCAGTAGTTGCGTATGCTTACTAGAGTTCCAATCATAAGTGCATATGATCCAAGTAGAGAAAGTATGTTAGCTCATGCCTCTCCCTCATATAAAATTGCAAGAATGATTACCGGTACTTGTTATCGATTGCCTAGGGACAAATGACTTTCTTGTTGAAAAAAGCTATCCACTTTTACCACCTTGCATTTTATTCATACTTCTATTCTCGCAAAGTACTCGTAGTTTTATTCTTGCAAATTAGTTTCATACTTGTTTTAGGTAAAGCAAATGTCAAGTGTGCGTAGAGTTGTACCGGTGGTCAATAGAATTTGAGGCAATATTTGTTCTGCCTTTAGCTCCTCGTTGGGTTCAACACTCTTATTTATCAAAGAAGGCTACAGACAATTTCCTATACTTGTGGGTTATCAAGAACATGGCAAGAAGATATAACAGATTTTAGACTTGATGAAAAACTGGGCATGCTGACAACAACATCATGATGCTGACTTGGGAGGCACATAACAGCAAGCATAAAAATTGTACAATTTATGAAACTGACATTAGCATGTAGTAGATATAGCGATCTTCAAATAATCCATTGGCACAAGTTCATATGATGCAAATATCATTTACTATGGATTTTACAAAATGGAACATTTTCTTAACAGGCTGATAGATATAACATGATATCAACTTGAGAGCAACAACTAAACATGCTACAGCAAGGTAACATATCAACCAAAATCATGGCATCAAACTACACATCATAGACACCAAATCACATGAAGGAATCATATCCATATGAGGTCTAGATTAGTAGCAACCAACAAGCGAAGTTGGCAAGTTTTATAACACAGTTTAGGACTTGGTGAAATTAACAAGTCTGAAAACAGAAGCAGTGACGGCTTGTTTGCAAGCTCATGGCACTCACATCAGGGCATATCATGGCATGAAAAAATTACTAGCAACAAGTACACATAAAAATGATCCAATGACATATTGACAAGTTTCTCATATGGTGCATGCATTAATTCACATAAAAATAACAAAGTGACAAACATCAACAGTTTTCTACAATAGACTTTTTAGTGAGCAACATCAAAGTAGATAACATCATTATAGTTCATATGCTCATTACTAACAGTTTTCTAAATATGCGCATTTTCTATTCATGTTTCTATGCTCATTTTCCATTCATGTTCATTTTCATATGCTCATTTTCTATTCATGCTCATTTAAAAAAATAGTAGCTTTACATTTTCATTCCAAATTTTGTCATCTTCAACGAATGCAAACATGGGAGGGCAGCGGCTCACCGCGGGGGGCGATGTTTGCCGGGGAGCGGGGGTGGCGAGGGCTCAGGGAGGAGGTCTGGTCGGTGACGAGGACGTGCTCTCGAGGGCGGGGACGAGGCTGGCGACGAGGAGCGGGCGGAGCTTGACGGGGGCAGCGATGGCGATGAGCGAGGCCGAGCAGGCTCGGGAACGATGACGAGGAGCGGGCGGCAATAGCGAGGAGGCCCGGTGAGGAGCCGATGGCGCAGCAGCCTGGCAGCATTGGGGGAGAATGGGAGAGCTTGGGGAAATTTCCTAACTGTGTGGTTATATACCCAACCCTTTAGTCCCGGTTGGTGGCTCCAACCAGGACTAAAGGACCCCCTTTATTCCCGGTCCGAGCCACCAACCGGGACTAAAGGTGTATTTCGTCAAGCAAAAGGGCGGGAAGCATAGACATTTAGTCCCGGTTGGAGCCACCAACGGAATTAAATGTCTGGCACAGCGATGTCGAAAGTTTAGCCCCACCTCGCTAGTTGAGAGGAGCTCGCAGCGGTTTATAAGCGCGGCTGCGACACGCCTCTCGAGCTCCTCTCTAAAGCAGGCAGTACATGCCTACCTCTGTGCCATGGGCCTACCTGCCCTGCGGGCCTGCAACCTAGCCCATATTTAAGGTTTCTAGTCGTATGCACGCTGTGGTGGCCTAGTAGGTGGGCATTTTTTTTATTTTTTTGCATACGTTATGTTTTTTTAAAATTTATGTTATTTTTAGTTGCATAAATTTTATATAATTTTAGTTGCATAAATTTTATTTTTTATTGATTCTTTTTAGTTGATTCCTTTTGCTATTAGAGTTTATAAAAGCTTTTGAGTTTGCTATTAAAGTTTGTAACAAAAAATACTTTATGAAAGTTCCTTTTGCTATTAAAGTTTTTAACAAAAAAATACTTTGGTAATTTTAGTTGCATAAATTTTATATGATTTTAAGTTCATATTATTTTGATCAAAACTAGAGGTTTGTAAAAGCTTTTTTGTTCTTTTTGCTATTGAAGAATATTATGGTTTTTTTTAGTTGATCATAACAAAATATTTTAACTGATTCTTTTTAGTTCATTTTTTTGCTATTAGTTCATTCTTTGAGCTAAATGACCATGAAATTGAAAAGCACTACAAAAACTCTAAAAAGGTTAAAACTTGGCATGGTATCATAATTTCACCCACATAGCATGTGCTAAAAAGTTTAGAGGGTTACGACAAAAACTGGATGCACTTCGTGTACAAACTGGTCAATCTCTTTCGAAGTATCAGTATTTCTGGGTCAATTACCTTCTGAGAAATTGCATTGAGGAATGCACATAGCTTCACAATGGCTAATCGAATATTTTCTGGTAGAAGCCCCTTCAATGCAACCAGAAGCAGTTGCGTCATAATCATGTGGCAGTAATGAGACTTTAGGTTTTGGAATTTTTTTTCTCTACCATATTTATTATTCTCTTTATATTTGATGAGAAATCAGACGGGACCTTGATACTGAGCAGACATTCAAAGAAGATTTCCTTCTCTTCTTTGGCAAGAGTGTACCTCTAGGTCTTTCCAACAAGGTAGGTTCACGCAAAACCTTGTATCTTTTGTCTTCTCATACACGCCCAAGAAGCCTAGCAGGTTCACGCAAACATTCTTCGTCACGTGCATCACGTCGATTGCAGAGCGGACCTCTAGGCCTTTCCAATAGGGTAGGTCCCGAAATATAGATTTCTTCTTCCACATGGGTGTGTGTCCCTCAGCGTTATTCGGAACAGATTGTCCGTCAGGACCATTTCGAAAGATTACTTGTAAATCCTTGACCATATCAAGTATATCAGCACCAGTACGAAGGACGGGTTGTTCTGGTGATCTGGCTCACCTTTGAAATGATTGCCTTTCTTTCTTAAGGCATGCTTGGTCCGAAGAAATCGACGATGTCCTAGATACATATTCTTCTTGCATTTGTCCAAATATATATACTTTCAGTGTCATCTAAACAGCGTGTGCATGCCTTGTATCGCTTGTTTGTCTGTCCTGAAAGGCTACTAAGAGCAGGACAATCATTGATGGTTACAAACAGCAACTCTCGTAGGTCAAATTCCTGTTGTTTGTGCTCATCCCACACACGTTCATCATCACATGAATAGAGAACATCATTAAGTGTATCAAAAACCATTATAGAACATCATGAATAGAGAAATGACCAAATTAATACAAGTTCATCATCATATTAAAACCAAATTACAGTAGTGATCAAATGTTATCACTAAAAAATAAATACATAAAGTTCATACATAGTTCTCATAGAACAACATACAGCTCTCTAGAGCGTCTAATTAAAACTAACATACAACTATGTAAAACATTTAAATGCAACAACAAATGCAATCAAAATCACAACTAAGGTAACAATTGATCCAACATCATAATGATACCAAGCCTCATTATCAATGGCATATTTTTTAATCTTTCTAATATTCAAGTGCATTGCATCCATCTGGATTTTGTGATCATCGACGACATCGGCAACGTGCAACTCCAGTTTCATCTTCTCTTCTTCAAATCTTTTCAATTTTTCTTTCAAATAATTGTTTTCTTTTTCAACTAAATTTAATCTCTCAACAAGAGGGTCGGTTGGAATTTCTGGTTCACATACCTCCTAGATAAAGACGTCTATGTCAAGTTGGTTGGCATATTGTCATAAACACTAGATGAAACAAATAGTTATAAAAGATATTATGCCACATCTGAGTCATAGGCCGGACGAGATTCAACGGGGGCGGATACCAAAACCATGGCACTATATAATAACAAATAATAATGAAAGTAAGAAAATTATACAAGTGTCTATCTAAATCATACAAGTAAGAATTTTTTTTCTTTTAGATAAGAACAATAGGCTCACCACGGTGGTGCCGGCGACGAGATCGGCGCGGGCGGTCGACGGTGGTGAGGACGGGGACGGGACCACACCCTACACATGTGCAGACTCTAAGAAGTTAGTTTGAGCTCATATTGTGCATCTAAATCAAAAGAACTCCACATGCACTCCTCCACTAAAACCCACAAACCACTCTACTTCTAGAGCATTTGAAATGAGCTAAACTAGCTAGCAGTGAGAGATGAAACGATGAAGTTGCTAACCTTTTAGAACACTTATGTAGTTGGTGCACCGCCAAACCTAAACAAATCTTGGGAAAATGTAGCTTAGAGGTCGAGCTTGGAGAGGAGAAAGCTTAAGTGTGGCTCAGGCATTTCATCGAACACCTCATGTTCATATACAGGCAAAAACAGAGTAGCCCACACCTCCACCCTTCCACGGCCAAAAAACAGAGGAGATGGGGGGCGTGGATATATATAGGCAAAACTTTAGTCCCAGTATGTGTCTAAAACTGGGAGGAATGGCCTACCCTCTAGTCCCGGTTCTAGACACCAACCGGGACTAAAGGGCAGCAACCCCTTTTGTCCCGGTTGGTGGCTGGAACCGGGACTAAAGGTCCCAACCAAACCGGGACAGATGCCTTCCGAGGCCCGGCCGACGTCCTAGCCTCTCGAACCGGGACTGATGCTCCCATTAGTCCTGGTTCGTAACACGACCAGGACTAATGCTCTGATCTGCCCAGGACCATAGCCCTTTTTTCTACTAGTGCATGCATGTTCCGATAAACCTCTATAAAGGCATAAAACAATTTCATAAGCTCTCTATGCGATCGATACTCTTACTTCAAAAAGTCAACAGTCAAACCATATGTACTTGGAGGACATTACTACTTTGATACGACTAAGTGCGGGTCCTCAGAGTCACTAGACACTCGTAGGTTGAATTTTTTTGCACACGCCCATGGGGTATACCCCTCCAACAATGTACCATCACACATCGACACCATCGCGTGAATCGTCATTTTTCAGCCACTCTGAGGATCCTCGCCATTGTCTAGCTTCTCTCTCTATGACATCTAGGCTCCTCCTATCAGAATTCTTTCTTTCGACCATGTTACCCTCTAAAATCCGTGGCCGCTCATCGACGTCCACCTCGGCATATTGTCCACCTAAACTACCACACCAGCCTTGATAGATGGGGCCCACCAGCTATCAGGAATGTTTGTATTTGTGAAGAGCTGCCTCGGGGACAGTGATTTGTTGAAAAAGAAAATCAAAACCAGCGGTTTTATAAATACCTATAACAAACGTGGTGGTTTTGTGTAACTTACTCTGTTTATATAGTCCAGTTAATCCTACTACATATGCATGAACATCTATGAATATATTTTTAAGAAAAGGAGGTTATTCCCCGGCCTGTGCATCAAATTGATGCATGCGGCCATTTTATTAATAATCAAATAATTCACCAAAGTCTCCAAGTCTCAAAAAGTAAAAATGCTCACATAGAGCTAAAAGCGAGTAAACGGGACAGCCACAACCGGCGATATAAAGATAAAT
This sequence comes from Triticum dicoccoides, assembly GCF_002162155.2. Taxonomy (NCBI): domain Eukaryota; kingdom Viridiplantae; phylum Streptophyta; class Magnoliopsida; order Poales; family Poaceae; genus Triticum; species Triticum dicoccoides. Next base: position 221,707,391 of record NC_041391.1, read on the forward strand.
AGGAAACTAAACACCTGTCTTATTACATGATCGCCATCCAAACCGGTTGAAGATAGCCCGTGCTATCGTCTCCCAACGGATAGACCCAGTAACCATATGCTCTCTGGCATCCATCGGACTGAGTAGCAACCACATACGGATCAACGTAGTGGCCCGGAAGATAACCTACAAGAAATCAATATTTGTTGTTCTATTAAAAACCAAATCATTTATGCAGTTCCATATAGCCCTAATAAAGCACATACGCCTACACGGATGTGTCTCGTTGTTTCTATCTCAACTCCATTTAGCCACGTTCCAGATAACGTGTGGATGCTAGTAGGAGGAGCAATGTTAAACGCTATATGGACAGACCTTCATAAAATTTTGGCCATTGGGCAATCAAGAAAGAGGTGTTTGATAAATTCATCATGATCACAGAAGCTACATCTTCGAGATCCTCTCCAGTTACGTTTTGCCAAATTGTACTTAGTGAGAATGAACATCTATGAATGAATAACTAGAAACAATATATTGGCTTTTCTTCTGTCTTCCTCTGGTATTATTAGCTTAGGTATCTACGAACAGTGTCGATGATGCTCGATCGTATTGGACCCATAAAAATCATAGTAGAGGAATATCACTAATTAGCAGACTTCAAAAGACCCCACGACTCTCCTCTTTTGCCAAAGGCAGGAGGGGGAGCCTTCGAGCTGGTTGCTTTTCTGCGCCATGATAGAATATCACCCATGGGGGCTTTGTAGGTGAAGACTCCTCGCAAGAAAGAGAGGGACGGAAAAAGAAAGCAAAAGCCACACACCCCGGCCAAGCAAGCGAGAAAGAAAGAAGACATCACCCCAACGCAGACCTAGCTAGCTATAGGCTATAGCCAGCCACACAGCAGCAGCAGCAGCAGCACGACCACGAGGGCAACAAGAAGGGGTCTCTCTGCGTCGCCTCGTAGCGCGGGAGGCGGGCGGGCGATCGAACCCTATTCCTTGTCCTTGAATCTCCAATCCAATCCCCCTACGCGCTCAATCCGGGAGATCTAGGGAGAGGAGAGGCAGCGGCAGGGGAGAATAGTACAAGAGAAGAATGTTCTCTTCCAAGAAGGCCACTAGCAGCAGCGCTGGCGCGGTGGCGGTGCAGGGGGGCGGGGCGCCCATGTGCGTGCAGGGCGACTCGGGCCTCGTCCTCACCACCGACCCCAAGCCGCGCCTCCGGTGGACGGTAGAGCTCCATGAGCGCTTCGTCGACGCCGTCGCCCAGCTCGGCGGCCCCGACAGTACGGCTCCAAAACCCTTCATGTACTCCGTGCTGGTCATTTGTTTTATTATTAATTCCATCGCTGAGAATTTTGTGTTTGTTGTAGAGGCGACGCCGAAGACGATCATGAGGGTCATGGGGGTCAAGGGGCTCACTCTCTACCACCTCAAGAGCCACCTTCAGGTGCGTCCGGCCGTGTGTGTGTTGTTGCACCCTCTAATTAGGGTTAGGTCTAATTCTTGCTGGCATGATGCGCTCTCTCACACATGCATGCTGGCTAATCTATTTGGTCTTTTCATGTGCAGAAATTCAGGCTGGGAAAGCAGCCGCACAAGGACTTCAACGATCATGCAGTTAAGGATGGTAAGAGCTAACTCATGCAATTCAATTGTGAAGATAAAATTGTGCATATGACTACTCTACTACTCCAGTATATATGTTATATCTTCGTGTTGTTGAAATTTTTCCGCAGCTGCGGCAGCAATGGAGATGCATAGAAACGCGGCCTCTTCTTCAGGCATAATGGGGAGAAACTTGAACGAGTAGGTTAATCAGTTAGTAAGAAGTAGAATATGTTAATTACTTTGCGTTCACTCATATCCCAATTATTAAGCTTTTCATTCACCACTTTTCCTTTACCGTTTGTGAATCTTAATTTCAGCCACAACGTGCACATGAACGAGGCCATCAGAATGCAAATGGAGGTTCAAAGGAGGCTGCATGAGCAACTAGAGGTGATTAATCAACCAAGAATCAAAGTACGCATGGGTGGATGCTAAAAGACTGTCAATTTCTCATGAAGTTTATTTTTCTCCTTCTAAAAGCATTAGGAAGTTTACTCAACTCCCCTTTTCTGAGCACCTTACCACCTTCACATGCAGCTCATGCTCCTCAACTTTTAGATAAATCTTACATGCATGCATGCAAAAACACTGTTATTAAGTTTAATTGCTTAGTCGGTTGTCACTAATTGTGTAGCTTAATTATGCTTAAAATAGTTAGCTCATGCATGCATGAACATGAGTACATGACAATTGACACGCAGGTGCAGAAGCACCTCCAAATGAGGATTGAAGCCCAGGGAAAGTACATGCAGTCCATCCTGGAGAAAGCATACCAGACGCTTGCCACCGGCGACGTCGCGGCGAGCCCTACTGCCGGATACAAATCCCTAGGCAACCACGCCGGCGTCCTCGACGTGTGCTCCATCAAGGACATTGGCCCAGCTTCCATGGGCTTCCCTTCCCTGCAGGACCTGCACCTCTACGGCGGCGGTCACTTAGACCTGCAGCAGCAGCAGCCAATGGAGAGCTTCTTCGCGTGCAGCGATGGCGGTGGCATTGGGTCGTTGGGGAAGAAGAGGTCCAGCCAGTACGCCGGAGGCAAGAGCCCTATGATGTGGGGTGACGACGACGACGGCGGCGAGGATGACAAGGGCGATCAGCTACTCCAGATGGCACCGCCGATGATGGACGACATAGACTCCATGTACGAAGCGAAGCCGATGATGACCATGTCCGGCGACTCCGCTGGGAGCAGAGGATTCGACGGCGGCATGGGGTCGAAGCTCGAGAGGCCGTCCCCCCGGCGGCCGCACATGGGAGCCCAGAGGATGGACAGCCCGTCGGTGATCTACGGGTAAATCAAGCGATCGACCGAATTAAGTTAACTAGAGCTTTTTGTTTAACCGGGTGCATGTGGCTAAATAAGTATAGCTTGAGTGCATGGAGTCAAGGAAATTATAGAAGAAATTATGCGTCGATCAGGATGATCTTACACATATAGTGATGCATCACATGTCTATGTCATGATGCTCAAGGTCTAACTAAGATTATCTGTTGTGTAATTGTACGTGTTCTAAATTAATTAATTATGACGGTTGTAAATTTGTAATCTAATTATTTGGTGATCTTGCATGCTGAGGTGGCAAGCTTCCATGCATTGATCATGGGACACATGTATATCGTCAAAAACATATTGTTAATTAATTTTTATTGGTTGGGTCTGGAACATGTGCATAATTTTGATTCTTGCATTGCTGTGTGACTTGTGGAGTTGTGGTGCAAATGTAACTTCGGACACTTACCTTCGTATCAACTAACAGAACTATACTTTTCTTGGATAAAAGGGAAGAATATCAGGATATATATACACCGAGAGAAAAAAAACTTTTGATCAGCAATGGGGATGCCCACAGCCAAATTATTGCAAAACCTAGGAACACTGGCACAACATATATGATATTTGCTCGCATGCATAATAAGGCTATAAAATGTGTTGATGACGTGCAATCTCGTCGATTTAGAAATAGTACCTCTTTGGATGACTGAGGAATACACAATCTAATACCTATGTTTATGTTATGTTCCAAAGTTCGTAACTCTGGCTAGTTAGTGTAGTAACTTAGTACCTTCACGGCAAAGCTTGCATGCACATGCATGCATGAGATAGTACTCCATCCATTGAGTTTGTAAGGCTGGCCTGGGTTTTTAGGTCTTCGATTTGACTAACGTAATCATGCGGTATATGCCACTAAAAATATGTATATAGCACATGTTTTGTTAGTGAAGTTGAAAGCCTAAAAACTTCCCGCAAAAGAAAAGCCTAGAAACTTGTGTCCGCCTTACAGATTCGGATAGAGAGGGGTAGTACTCCCTCCGTCCGAAAATACTTATCATCAAAATGGATAAAAGAGATGTATCTAGAACTAAAATACATCTAGATACGTCTCCTTCTATCCATTTTGATGACAAGTATTTCTGGACGGAGGGAGTATGTATTAATGTCCTTGTCTTAAAAAAAATCTCCATCTTCGACAACAAATGAACTGAACATGTATTTGAAAAGCATGCATGTTTCGGAAAATACAATTCAACATGCATGCTCACGGGGAAAAACGTGCAAATGTGTGCTGCTAATTAGTGATCATGAAAAGCCAGGGCAACTGGGACCATCTCGGCAAAAGCATGCATGTTTGAGATAGTCTTCACAAATGTAGACCATCTCGGATAGATGCCATCAGCTAGGTAGTATCCCTTGTTGTAGTGCTGCCCAGTGACCTCAAAGTTCACCAGAGGAGAATGACCTTCAACAAGCTTGGCAAAGACAGGGGAGCACTATAGCACGTTGATGTCATTGTGAGTTCCTGGCATACCAAAGAAGGAGTGTCAAGTCCAGAGGACCTGTGTGGCCACTGCCTCAAGTACCACACTGCAACCGCCTTTGGCGCCTTTGTACATCCTCTGCCAAGCAAATGGACAGTTCTTCCATTTCCATTGCATGCAGTCGATGCTTCTAAGCATCCGGGGAAATCCTCTTGCTTCATTCTGTGCTAGGATCCGAGCAGTGTCTTCAGCATTGGGTGATCGCAAGTATTGCGGTCCAAACACTGCCACCACTGTCCTGCAGAACTTGTAGAAACACTCAATGGTCGTGGACTCGGCCATGTGCCCATAGTCGTCGAGTGAATAACGGGAGCTCCGTATGCAAGCATCCTCATCCCTGTCATGCACTTCTGGATTGAGGTGAATCCAAGTTTGTCGGTGCAATCCTTCTTGCACTTGAAGTAGTTGTCGAACTCCCGGATGGAATTCACAATCCTGAGGGAAAGCTTTCGGCTCATCCGATAACGGCGTCGAAATACTTCATCGCCGTGCAGTGGAGCGTCGGCGAAGTAGTCGGAGTAGAGCATGCAATAGCCTTCCAGACGATGTTGGTTCTTTGCTTTCAGCCGCCCCGACGCTGAGCCACCTCGCCACGGCTTTTCATTGCTCGCGAGCAGGCCGGCTAGGGCGGCGAGGACCATGAGATGCTTCTCTTCCTGGGCAGCGGCATCGGCTTCCTCCTCCAGCAGTGCCGTGAGCGTCTCCTCCTTGTCCGAGTCCATCACCGAGCAGACAAATCGCCAAACACCTGACGGGTGTGGTGGGTGCACAACCGCCGGTATCCCGTCCTGCACGGCCGGAGCATCGGGAAACTCAACCAGGAAGGTGGTGGAGAGGTTGCCGTGGCGAAACCTTCTCTCTTTTCCGACGGGGAAGGCCTATCAAGCGGTGGTGGGTAGTGGGCGGGCCGGGATCGGCAGGTGGCGGCCGAGCGCGCGGGGGTGTGGGTGAATCTGGACGATTGTCTTGACTTTTTGCCTGACAGTGTGGCCCAGGCGTATTATTCCCTTCCG
>NC_041391.1:221713106-221753091 GCF_002162155.2 Triticum dicoccoides
GTGCGCTGGGTTTAGACTGGGATCGTTGGGCCCAAAACGGGCCGAGCCGGCAGATTTCGGCATCTTGGGGGGCGCAACTGGGGGGTTTTCTCGGCGCCGACGTGAAAAAAGTCGCCCTGGGGGGCCTGTTGGGGGCGCGGTTGGAGGTGCTCTTAGTTCAGTCCTCATGTATCTTGTATCCTGGTCATACTAAGGTACCAGACCACGGTTCATAGTTAATTTAGGGTTTGCTTGACTTGCGTGAAATTGGAAAAAGATTAACAACTAGAAAATCTACGACGCCCTCATGGTCCGGCCTGAAAATGATCCCCTTTGCCCCTCTCATATGGTGTTCCAAGGCTCCATGCAAGATCAAAAAAAATTCTTGGCTACTCTTCAAAGACCGTCTCAACACTAGGGTCAACCTCGCCCACAAGCATATCATCTCCACCGACATATGTCCTCGATGTGCTCTGTTGCCCGAGGACTCCATGCACCTCTTCGTCACCTGCCCGCTTGCCAATCTGATATGGCAGCGCATTGGTATTTTGCCCCAAACCACCGACATCTCTGAGTTATGGGATACACCACTGCCCCATCAGCTTCCCCATAAAGCATGGTCACTGGTTCTCATGTCATTACTATGGAAGATTTGGGCAGCGCGTAACGATATGCTATTTAGAAGTGTTGATCAATGTCCTATGATAACCCTTAGGTGCCTTATTTCTGACTTGGATCTCTGGTCACATCGTCTCATGGAGATAAGTGACAAGGAGGGCGTCTTCTCGTGGCGTTCCTACCTCTCTGCATGATGCGTCGTGCCTATGTAATTATCTATGGGGGTAGTCGTTTCGATCAAAAACATACATATAGTGAATCAACCTAGCTATGTGAATGAGTATGAAAATATACCTGTTAAAATTCCTATGGAGTTGGTGCCCAATCCATTGGAATTTGGTAGTATCTTCCATTTAATCCAGAAGTGATTTATATATAGGGTAAAAACAAAAGTGTATATCAGTATGTTTGAACATATGTATGCTGAGATCCTGTATGTAGAAGCAGTTTTATGACAAATTTATGCATATATACTTGAAGTGTCTATTAATTTGAACATTTTAAAATATATTGACAGTAAAGTTTTAAAAGTCAAATATGCCCGTGTCCAAAGCAACATATTAAGTTTAGAAAAGTGAATGGGGTGTTCAAAATCACGACAATCGATGCAAATCAGAGGTTTGGAAATTAAAATCCGTGGGCACCCTGTCGTGGTTCTAAGTCTGACAGTAGAGTGGGGGTAGGTATGGAGAGGCAAGATCCTAGCTATGGAGCAGTTGTGAAGACACTGGATGTACGAGTTCAGGCCCTTCTCGGAGGAAGTAATAGCCCTACGTCTCGGAGCCCGGAGGCGGTCGACTGGATTATGTGTGTATAGGTTACGAGAGTGCGAACCCCTTACACTGAGGAGGGGGTGGCTTATATAGTGTCTGCCAGACCCCTCCGGCCCTCAGTAATGCAGGGTTTAAAGTACATTAAGTCTATGCGTTACTGGTAACGTCTTACATAAAGTGTTCTAAATGCCATAAAGACTACTTAATTACAGACCGTTTGGATGCAGAGTGGCTCTTGATCTCCTGGTGGTCGATTGAGTCTTCATGGTCGAGTCCTTCGAGTTGGTCGAGTGAAGTCCCTCTTGGTCGACTGGAAGGCAGTTTCTTCTGAGGGTGTCCTTGGGTAGGGTACTTAGATCAGGTCTATGACCCTACCCTAGGTACATGACTTCATCATTAGCCCCCGAATGGATCAAGGTTTGAATGAGGAAGGAGTTGATATTATTTCCGACCTGCTTTTGTGTTCTGGATATGTCTCATCTTGGACTGATAATCTTTTGTTGATGACAGCAACTCTTATTTCAGTCGTCTTGATCCATTCCTTTCTTAAGTCGAGTGAACTTTTGTACTTGATAAACTTCCGAGTGACGGATCGCAGGAAATCCATCGTCTATCAAATTGATCTGCTGTTGGCGGATTTCGTGGGATCCGAATTTTGGGAAGCGTGCGAAGCGGGGCGGACCGCGGCACTCGGATGGGATAGAACATAGACGCCTCGATTTCCGCACCGTCTTTTTCGCCACGTATCATGCGTGCGCAACTGTTTCGGGATGTGATAGGATTGCCCGGGCCCGCTTGTCATCCACTCGGAAGCGGCTCTATAAAATGTGTCCGGCGAGGGTTTTTGAACAGTACTTCTCCAATCTCCCTTCTGTCCTCTCCACCTCCGCCCGCATCGCCTGCTCTCGCCTCTGCCCAACCACTCTTCGTGCGCTTCAACGGCAACAATGGTGAAGGAGAAGACGGCGGCTCTGGAGCGCGCGAAGAAGGCAACGGCGACGGGGAAGGCGAAAGGGAGAGCGACTAGCCGAGGAGGCTCCTCGTCCAGGTCCCGCCTGCCGCAGGGCTGGGTCCAAGGGGATTGGATCCGGTCGACCATCACCGAGACGGATCTCGCTGAGATGGCCAACGAGGGTTTGATCCCTCACGGAGCAGCGAGGCTCCCGGGGAACGAGTGGCATCCGCAGCCGTAGGAGGGTGAGTGCGTCCTTTTAGCTACTCACGTCGACCGTGGATTTTCTCTGCCTCCGAGTGCTTTCTTTCGTGGTTTCTTGAATTTCTTTGGGGCGCAACTCCACCACTTCAATCCGAACTCCATCGCCTACCTTGCTGCCTTCGTGTCCATGTGCGAGAACTTCCTGGGCTGCCGACCGCACTGGGGTCTGTTCAAGCACATATTCACTTGTCGTTCTCAGACAGTGAAAAAGGCGAGTCCAGACGATGATAAGACCAAGGTCATTCAGATGTGTGGCGGTCTGGGGATTCAGATGAGGAACAAGAGCACCTTTCCGACCATGACCCTCCCTGAGTCGGTCAGAGGCTGGCAGTCGACTTGGTTCTACTGCCAAGACGAGTCGACGCCGGGACAGTCGAGTGGTCTCCCTCCGTTTTCTATGGACCGAGTGAACAAGCCCTCATCTCTGAAAGTGCTCCCTAAGGAGAAAGCCCAAGTGAAAATGTTGATGGAACGTGTAGTTCAGCTAGTTCGGGAAGGAGTGACGGGCATGGACCTTCTGGAGGTCTTCCTTAGGCGGCGCATCCAGCCACTTCAGTACCGGGGCCACCCAATGTGGCTGTACTGTGGAACCGAGGACGAAACTCGGGTTCATCCAGAGGTAGTCGACAATGCCACACTGGAGAGGTGGATGGCCGCAGTCACAGGGAATAAGGACAACCCTCGGGGGGGCAGAAGGATTCCGCCACTCGACAATACATATACTCCAGACTCGGTACCTCCACTTTATCTTCATTCGTAGTCTTGTTGTACTCATTCTGCCTTTGCTGCAAATTGGTCGATTGATCTTCGTTTTGTTGACTGTCAGGCCATCACTGAATTATACTCGATGCCGAATGGAGCTCAGGCGCCGACTGAAGAGGGGGAAGGAAGTGGAGGCGAAAGCCAGGAGGAGTGGGATTCGGATGCTGCTGATGACGATGACGGTGATGATTCTGATGAGGAGGAAGAAGAGGAGGAGGAGAAGGAAGTTGTACCGCCTCATACGGAAAGGCGATCGAAGCTCATCCATGACCCTGCAGCTGAACGTGGTAAGGGGGTCGCGACTGTCGCGCAGTCGACCAAGCGCCCTCGGACCACTTCTCCGGCGCCGACTGAGAAGGCTCCGAAGCAATCTTGAATGGCGCCATCGAAACCGGCGAAGGTCTTGCCGAAGATGAAGGTGTCAATTCCCACCATATCAGGGTAAAAATTATATCCGAGTCTTCTTTCTCTTCGTGAGTTTATTTTTGGTCGACTCATGAGTTAACCGACTGATGTTTGGAGTTGCAGTGCTGCTACTTCTAATACCTCGGCCAGGGCTGACGATCATGAGATGGAAGATGCTGCTACCTCAAAACCTGGTATGACTCTCGTAATTCCGTCTTTTAGTCGATTGGCTCTTGGTCTCTAATTCTGATTCTTTTCTGTAGCTCCATCCGATGTTGTTATCACCCTTCCTGACGACGACGACGATGAGGAACCACTGAAGCAAAGGAGGATTAGGAAAGCATCTGCTGGCAGGTTGACTCAGGACGTGTCAGCACCCGAGACACTGGTCGCGGAGGGAGAGAACACCACTCGGCCCACCACATCTTTCGCGGTGCCGTTGACGAGTGCTCACCCCGCATCGTCGAGTGCAGCACAGCCTTCACTCTTCTCGACCCACTACGTCCCAGAGGACCAAGCCAGCGCTGCAAAAGAAGTGATACGCCAGGCGGGAGTCATGATGGAGCAGGTGAAAGCCATCCGAGAGGCTAGCCAGGCAGCTTATGACGCCAGTTCCGCTCTCCAGAGCAACATTCAGGTCAGTCGGTCATCGCCTGTTCTGTTAGGATATGATGTCTGAAGATTCTTCTTTTCCGAAATTCTTAGTGATTGTCCTACACCCAGTGGGTGTGTCGATTGGAATTCTGATTTAGTGGGGGCACGCTGAGTGCACCCACTGGGTGTAGTCCCCAAGGCTATGGTGGACTGCTGGCAGTCGACCATAGTCTTTATATTTTGAATTTTTTTCTTCATTCGGTTATGCCGAATGGATTTCTTGACCGGTGGGGGCACGCTGAGTGCACCCACTGGGTGTAGTCCCCGAGACTGTGATCGACTGCGGGCAATTGACTACAGTCTGAAGAACATGTCCCTCTCTTTTTTTGTTGTTGGTCGACTGGTCGACTCTTCCTTGATAGAACTAGTGGGGGCATGCTGAGTGCACCCACTGGGTGTAGTCCCCGAGACTATGGTCGAATGTTTGTATTCGGCTGTAGTCTTAGAAACGTATGGTTTTTCCTTAGTCACTCGGAAGTGATTTGTTTTTGACATTTGTCGATTGGTTTTTGTAGAAATCCTGCGACCTTGCAGCTCGCTATACTGAGATGGAGAACAAGCATATCCAGCTCGAGCTTGATCTGAAGCTGGTCCAGGAGAATTTGGCGAAGGCGAAGGAGGAGACCAAAGGTATGTTTGGTGAGTCTTTGGACTGCTTTTGCTCCTCATTTGCTTCGAATTCTGACCTTTTTGTAACTTTGCAGGCAAAGTGAAGGAGGCCCAGAAGAAGAAAGACCTAGAGTTGGCTGAGATGCAGAAAATAGCTTTAGAGAAGACCAGACTCGCAGACGAGAAGTTGGCTTCGGTCACCAAGCTTGAAGAAGAAAACACCAATCTGAAAGCTGCTCTTGCCATTGCCAACAAGGAGGTCAGTCGACTGAAAAGCGATAAAGTTGCTCTGAACGACAAGGCCAGTGAGCTGACGGGGAAGAGGAACGATCTGGATGCTTATCTGGGCGGACTCGCCAAGAAGCTATTCCTCATGCTCGAAGGTAATCCTTTGCACCCGACAATTATTTTTACAGTGATCCTTCCATTCGACCGTTGTTTTGACTCGGTGGTTGTGCTTGCAGAATTTTGCCAAAACTTTGAAGAGGAGACTGGTCGACTGGAGCCTAACCTGGACCCCATCAACTCTCCGGTGAATGATGAAGTTGCCATGAATGTGCTCTGGCTAGAATCTCGCGTTGATGCTGTCATTGATTATCTAGCAAGGTTGAAGGTTGCCACTTCCCGCATCGACGCTACGCTCTAGCCCGGGGAAACGCTCCAGAATGACCTCGAGTCTCTGATGACTCGACTGAACACAGTCCCAAGTCGAGTGCAGGAGTGGAAGAAATCTGCTGCCAGGTGCGGTGCAGATGTTGCTTTATCTCTGGTCCGAGTCCATTGCAAGGATGTGCGAGATGACAAGTTGGCGGCTCTTCGGGTGGCTAACACCAAGAAGCACGGTTTTCGGTCCTTCATGGAGACCTTCATCGCCGCTGCCACTCGGATTGCTGATGGGATCGACCTCGACGAGTTTGTTGCACCTTCCAGCCCTCCACAGGAGGGGTAAAAAACTTCTTGAGCTCGGCACTTTAAATTCGCCTCGGTATGCCGAGTGATTCTGTAACCGATAAACCTTAACAGGCTTAGCGCCTGAGCACTTTTCGGTTCCGTTAGGTATTTGTCCGAACTTGGAGTCGACGTTTGAATATGCTCGTATTTGGTTTGAGATGTCTCTTGCAGGTTAAAGCGAGGTGCTTATTGCAATCGACTTGTTCTTCAATTCACTTAGGCAGGCCTTGGGCTGCAGCTAAGCCTCCGAGTAGGAGGTTTGCTCTCCACTCGGTAGGATTTTAAAAACTTAGGCGAGCACGGGGCTGCAGCTAAGCCCCCGAGTGGGAGGTTTGCTCTCCACTCGGTAGGTTTTTCAAAACTTAGGCGAGCACGGGGCTGCAGCTAAGCCCCCGAGTGGGAGGTCTGCTCTCCACTCGGTAGGTTTTAAAAACTTAGGCGAGCACGGGGCTGCAGCTAAGCCCCCGAGTGGGAGGTCTGCTCTCCACTCGGTAGGTTTTAAAAACTTAGGCGAGCACGGGGCTGCAGCTAAGCCCCCGAGTGGGAGGTTTGCTCTCCACTCGGTAGGATTTTAAAAACTTAGGCGAGCACGGGGCTGTAGCTAAGCCCCCGAGTGGGAGGTTTGCTCTCCACTCGATAGGATTTTAAAAACTTAGGCGAGCACGGGGCTGCAGCTAAGCCCCCGAGTGGGAGGTTTGCTCTCCACTCGGTAGGATTTTAAGGTGTTCTTCTTATATAAGGCACTTTGTACTTGTGGCGTTGCTCGGAGGTGAGAGTAGCAGTCGACCTGCACCTCGTCCTTCGTGCGAGCGCACATTGTATTTGTGGCGTAGCTCGGAGGAGAGGGTAGCAGTCGACCCACACCTCGTCCTTCTTGCAAGCGCACATTGTATTTGTGGCGTAGCTCTGAGGAGAGGGTGGCAGTCGACTTGCACCTCGTCCTCCTTGCGGAGCGCACGTTTGTATTTGATCTTAGGCGAGTGCTTGGACTGCAGCTAAGCCTCCGAGTGGAAGGCTGGCTTACCACTCGGTAGGATTTTATTGAACTTAGGCGAGTACTTGGACTGCAGCTAAGCCTCCAAGTGGAAGGCTGGCTTACCACTCGGTAGGATTTTATTGAACTTAGGCGAGTACTTGGACTGCAGCTAAGCCTCCGAGTGGAAGGCTGGCTTACCACTCGGTAGGATTTTATTGAACTTAGGTGAGTACTTGGACTGCAGCTAAGCCTCCGAGTGGAAGGCTGGCTTACCACTCGGTAGGATTTTGTTTAACTTAGGCGAAACGGATTTCGCAGCTAAGCCTCCGAGTGGGAGGCTGGCTCACCACTCGGTTAGGATTTTTTACAGACTTAGGCGAATCAGATTCGCAGCCAAGCCACCCACTGGGGGATTGCTTTATGTGGACAAAAGTAATAATAATTACTGGGAAAATTATAAAGCTCTTATCTTTGATAAATAAACTACTAAAGTACTTTTATTACAACTCATCCGAGTGAATACTTAAGTGTAGAAGGGGCGGAGAAGATCCGCGTTCCAAGCTTGGGGCTCGTCGATGTCATGCTCGACGTTGTAAAGACGGTACGCTCCGTTGAGGAGAACCTTGGTAACGATGAAGGGTCCTTCCCAAGAAGGAGCAAGCTTGTGTGGTTTCTGTTGATCCACTCGGAGGACTAAATCTCCTTCCTGGAAGGATCGACTCTTCACGTTTCTGGCGTGGAAACGATGCAAGTCCTGTTGGTAAATGGTTGATCGGATCAGAGCCATCTTCCTTTCTTCCTCCAGGAGGTCGACTGCATCCTGCCGTGCTTGTTCTGCTTCAGCTTCATTGTAGAGCTCGACTCGAGGAGCGTTGTGGAGCAGGTCACTCGGCAAGACCGCTTCGGCTCCGTAGACCAAGAAGAATGGAGTTCTCCCAGTCGACCGATTAGGCGTGGTCCTTAACCCCCAAAGCACAGAGGGAAGTTCGTCGACCCATGCTCCAGCCGCATGCTTGAGGTCACGCATCAGTCGGGGTTTCAACCCTTTGAGAATCAAGCCATTGGCCCGCTCTGCTTGTCCATTCGACTGAGGATGGGCGACTGAAGCATAGTCGACTCGTGTGCCTTGAGATGTGCAGAACGCTCTGAATTCCTCTGAATCGAAGTTTGACCCATTGTCAGTGATGATGCTGTGTGGGACTCCATATCTGAATGTCAGTTCTCTGATGAAGCTGACTGCAGTACTGGCGTTAAGGTTCTTGATGGGTTTAGCCTCAATCCACTTGGTGAACTTGTCGACTGCTACCAATACATGTGTGAAACCGCTTCGACCCGTCCTCAAGGGACCGACCATATCTAATCCCCATACAGCGAACGGCCAGACGAGTGGTATGGTCTTCAGAGCTGACGCGGGCTTGTGTGACATGTTGGAGTAAAACTGGCATCCCTCGCACTTATCCACTATCTCCTTTGCCATTTCATTCGCCCTTGGCCAGTAAAATCCGGCTCGGTATGCTTTGGCCATGATGGTCCGAGAGGACGCATGATGGCCACAGGTCCCCGAGTGGATATCATCAAGGATTATCCGACCTTCTTCTGGCGTTATGCACTTCTGACTAACTCCAGTCGCGCTCTCCCTGAATAGCTGCCCTTTGATCATAGTAAAGGCTTTGGACCGGCGGATGATCTGTCGAGCCTCTTCTTCGTCCTCTGGGAGCTCTTTTCTCAGGATATACGCGATGTATGGTATTGTCCAATCGGGAGTGATCACTAAAGCCTCCATGACCAAGTCGACCACTGCTGGAACTTCAACCTCAGTCGGATCTGTGGCACTCTTGGGCTGCGGAGCTTCTTCAGTAAAAGGATCTTCTTTGACTGATGGAGTATGAATATGCTCCAAGAACACACCACTGGGGATGGCTTCTCTCTTGGAACCTATCTTCGCCAAATCATCAGCCGCTTGATTCTTCAGTCGGGGTATGTGATGGAGCTCCAACCCTTCGAATTTCTTTTCAAGCTTCCTCACTGCATTGCAGTATCCAGTCATGGCTGGGCTTCTAACATCCCACTCCTTCATCACCTGATTGACCACCAAATCTGAGTCGCCATAAACCATAAGGCGACGGACGCCGAGTGAAATGGCCATGCGCAACCCGTACAGGAGAGCTTCATATTCTGCTTCATTGTTGGAGGAATCGAAGTGGATCTGGAGCACATATCTGAGCTTATCTCCTCTGGGGGAAACCAAGACTACCCCAGCACCAGAACCATTTAACATCTTAGAGCCATCAAAGAACATGGTCCAATGCTCCGAGTGAACTTGAGTCGGCTGCTGTTGTTCAATCCACTCGGCAAGGAAATCAGCTATAGCCTGGGACTTAATGGCTTTCTTTGCCTCAAATTTGATATCAAGGGGAAGAAGTTCAATCGCCCATTTAGCCACTCGACCAGTTGCATCTCTGTTGTGCAGAATCTCTGACAATGGCGCGTCGCTGACGACTGTAATGTCATGATCAGAGAAATAATGAGCAACCTTCTTCATGGTCATGTAGATTCCATACACGAGCTTCTGATAATGAGGATATCTTTGCTTCGATGGAGTCAAAACTTCTGAGAGATAATACACTGGGCGTTGAACTTTGAAGGTTTTGCCTTCCTCTTCCCGCTCGACCGTAAGTACTGTACTGATGACCTGTCCTGTGGCTGCAATGTAAAGCAACAGAGGCTCTTTGCTGATTGGAGCAGCAAGCACCGGCTGGGTGGAGAGCAGAGCTTTTAGCTCGGCAAACGCTGCATCAGCTTCTGGAGTCCACTCGAACTTGTCTGCCTTTTTCATCAGTCGGTAAAGGGGCAATGCCTTTTCACCGAGGCGAGAGATGAATCGACTTAACGCGGCCAAGCATCCAGTAAGTTTCTGGACGTCGTGCACTCGCACAGGGCGTTTCATTCGGAGTATAGTGCCAACTTTTTCTGGGTTAGCGTCGATTCCTCCTTCGGAAACGAGAAAACTGAGTAACTTGCCACCTGGAACTCCGAATGTGCACTTTGACGGATTGAGCTTGATATCATACCTCCTGATATTGGCAAATGTTTCGGCTAGGTCAGTCAACAGGTCGGAACCCTTACGTGACTTGACCACAATGTCATCCATGTACGCTTCCACGTTCCGACTGATTTGAGTGAGCAAACACTTCTGAATCATCCTCATGAACGTGGCTCCGGCATTCTTGAGGCCGAATGGCATAGTGATATAGCAGAAGCACCCGAATGGAGTGATGAAAGCTTTTTTGATCTCATCCGGTCCATACAGACGGATCTGATGGTATCCGGAGTAGGCGTCTAGAAAAGACAATCTCTCACACCCCGCGGTCGAGTCGACAATTTGATCGATGCGAGGGAGAGGAAAATGATCTTTCGGGCAGGCCCGATTGATGTGTTTGAAATCAATGCACATGCGGAGTGAGTTGTCCTTCTTGGGAACCATGACAACATTGGCGAGCCACTCGGAGTGGTATATCTCTCGGATAAATCCTGCCGCCAATAGTCGAGCCACCTCCTCACCAATAGCTTTTCTCTTCTGGACGACGGACCGCCGAAGATGTTCTTTGACTGGTTTTGCTGCCGAGTCGACTCTAAGGCGATGCTCAGCCAGTCCCCTGGGAACACCCGGCATGTCAGCAGGCTTCCATGCAAAGATGTCCCAGTTCTCACGGAGGAACTGGATGAGCGCTTCTTCCTATTTAGGGTCGAGTGTTGTGGAGATATGGGTAGGAGCTGCATTGGGGTCAGTCGGGTGAATGTGAACGGGCTTCGTCTCACCGGACGACTGAAAAGCTGACTCTGTGGCAGGCTTCTTAGCTCGCAACAATTCACTCGGATCAGCATTTTTCTTATATTCTTCTAGCTCGACCGTCGCCATCTGGGAATCGGCAATCTTTGAGCCTTTCTGGAAGCACTCTTCTGCCTTTTTCTGATCACCAGTGATAGTGATCACGCCTTTGGGGCCGGGCATCTTCAATTTGAGGTACACGTAACATGGTAGAGCCATGAACCGTGCGTAAGCTGGTCTCCCCAAAATAGCGTGGTAAGCGCTCTGAAAATCCACGACCTCAAACATCAGCCTCTCTTTCCGGAAATGTTTCGAGTCACCGAACACTACGTCCAGAGCCATTTGGCCGAGTGATTCGGCTTTCTTTCCAGGTATAACTCCATGAAAACTCATGTTGCTTTTGCTCAGTCGGGACATCGGAATGCCCATTCCTTTCAGCGTGTCCGCATACAATAAGTTCAGTCCGCTACCACCATCCATTAGCACCTTCGTCAGTCGAGTGCCTTCGACGATCGGGTCGACCACCAAAGCTTGCCTCCCAGGGGTGGCAATATGAGTCGGGTGATCAGACTGGTCGAATGTAATGGGAGTCTGGGACCACCTCAGATAGTTTGGCGTCGCCGGAGCGACCATATTCACCTCGCGGTTGATCACTTTCAGTCGACTTTTGCTCTCTACATCAGCAAAAATCATCAGGGTGGAATTGACATGGGGGTAACCTCCTTCGCTGTCCTCCTTGTCCTCAGCCTTGTCTGACTCCTTCTCTTTGTCTTTGGGCTGCTTGCCTTGAAACTGCTGGATCAAGAGCCGACACTGGCGAGTGGTATGTTTAGGGTAGATGAAATTACCCTCTTCGTCCTTCTTCGTGTGGATGTGACACGGTAGATCCATCACGTCATTTCCTTCTTTATCCTTCACCTTCTTGGGGTTCCAGGATCCTTTGGGTTTTCCCTTGAACTTGCCCTGAGTCACGGCCAGAGCCTCCCCAGGAGCCGCTGGTTCGGCCTTCCGCTTCTGTTTCCGACTGGAGTTTCCTTTCTCCGACTGACTCGGCTTGTACTTGCCGCTTCGGAGTCGGTCCTCCTCTTCACCATTGGCGTACTTGGTGGCAATTTCCATCATTCGACTCAGGGTCATATCTCCGGTACGTCCAAACTTCAAACTTAATTCTCTGTTCTTGACACCATCCTTGAAAGCACAGACTGCCTGATGATCAGACACGTTCTCCACGGTATGATGCAAAGTAATCCACCTCTGAATGTACTCTCGTAAGGTTTCATCCGTCTTCTGCACGCAGACTTGCAGCTCTGTCAGCCCAGCTGGTCGCTTGCAGGTTCCTTCAAATGTTCTGACGAACACTCGGGAAAGATCTTCCCAAGTGTAAATACTGCTTGGAGTCAACTGATTCAGCCACGCCCTGGCCGAACCTTCCAACATGAGTGGCAAATGCTTCATGGCCACCTCATCGTTCCCGCCGCCGATCTGTACCGCCACTCGGTAGTCCTCAAGCCAGGTTTCGGGTTTAGACTCACCGGTGAACTTGCTCACTACAGTTGCCAACCTGAAGTTGGGGGGAATCACTGCGGCTCTAATAGCCCTGCTGAAACATTCCGGACCTGAAACATGCACTCGGCTGCCAGTGGGCGCATCTCTGTGAGTCCTGTTCCGATCGACCAAGCCTTGCACGATAATGGATCGTGTGTCGAAGCCTGGTTCCCGGGGGTCGACCGGAGCTCTTCGCCCCACACTGAGTTGACGCCTGTCATCTTGCTGTCGAGGAGCGTAAGACCCGCCTCTCGGAGGAGGAGTGGGCACTCGACGCCTATCATCACGATCATATCGGTCACCGTATTGGTCTCGTCGATTCTCGCGTCCTTCACGCCGCGAAGGCGATCTAGGGCTATGAGCCGACTGAACCGAATTCACAGCGACGGGTCGACTGTGAATCCTGTTGCGTGACTGTGACACGGCCGAATTCTGATCTCCTGCTGCCCGGAGCAAATCTCTAATCTGCATCAAGCCTCTGCCAGCCTCCGACTGAGAGGGCTGAATTGACTCTGCTATACGGGTTGCAGCTGCTAAATTCTGAATCGGGGTTCAATATACCTGAGTCGGCGGGAAGAGTTGACGTCGACTGGAGTCGGGTATTCGTTGCCGCGCGCGCTCGTCGAGTGCTCGCTGGAGATTCTCCAGACGAGCCCGTTCAGCCAAGTTGGCCAAACGCGCCACTTCCAAGGCACGAGCCTCGGGGGTTTCTCCTGCGATAGGAGTATGCAGGGCATCCATGTTCCTGCGGCGAAGTCCTTCCCTTTGCAGGGAGTTAAGTGGCTCGGGTTGATACTCCTCATGGACTTGATCGGGGTCACCTCCACCGTCCGCCCCGTCGCCACGGGGGAAGCCTGGAGGGCTACGAGGTCCATCGACCATCAAGACCTCCGTCGCTGGATCACTGCTATCGCACTCGGATGCAGTCTCTACGGAGCCAGTCGACAGATCGAACAGGCCGTAGAGGGATTCGTCGGGCTCGATTGCCGCGACTTGGGTGGTGGCCGTCTGGTGAGCCACCGCGTGCCTCACCCACCGCTGGAGTCTCGACCGACCAGATCGCTTGCGTTGGCAAGAAACAGGGAGGGATGACGACAGGGGAGTCGACCAGTACGGAGTCGACGGCTGCCGCAGCAGAACGCCGCGGACACATGCGCGAAAATGCGTCGCACCGCGGACGGGGAGCGCGTCGATGTCGAGTGGAGCCTCCTGGAGCCAAGCGGAGTCGTCGGCGATGAAGGTGAGAGCGTCGAGACGGATCTCGCGGCCCTCGACCAAAACTCCACTAGCGACCATGATGAAAGTAATCGGAAGAATTGCAACTTCTCCAAAAATCGCTAAGACACCTGCCCCACGGTGGGCGCCAACTGTCGTGGTTCTAAGTCTGACAGTAGAGTGGGGGTAGGTATGGAGAGGCAAGATCCTAGCTATGGAGCAGTTGTGAAGACACTGGATGTACGAGTTCAGGCCCTTCTCGGAGGAAGTAATAGCCCTACGTCTCGGAGCCCGGAGGCGGTCGACTGGATTATGTGTGTATAGGTTACGAGAGTGCGAACCCCTTACACTGAGGAGGGGGGTGGCTTATATAGTGTCCGCCAGACCCCTCCGGCCCTCAGTAATGCAGGGTTTAAAGTACATTAAGTCTAGGCGTTACTGGTAACGTCTTACATAAAGTGTTCTAAATGCCATAAAGACTACTTAATTACAGACCGTTTGGATGCAGAGTGGCTCTTGATCTCCTGGTGGTCGAGTGAGTCTTCATGATCGAGTCCTTCGAGTTGGTCGAGTGAAGTCCCTCTTGGTCGACTGGAAGGCAGTTTCTTCTGAGGGTGTCCTTGGGTAGGGTACTTAGATCAGGTCTATGACTCTACCCTAGGTACATGACTTCATCACACCCCGCAATAAACAAGAGAGAATACAGCCTCATTAGTTTTCATGAAATACGGCAATGTGTTTTTTATTAAATTAAGTGGAGTGATATAATTCACACAGGGTCATCTGTGTCCATGTGCAAATGCAAATGCCAAAAAAAAAAAAACATGTTCATGTTCATGTCCAAATTTTATGTACTGTATGCAAATGTCCAGGGCAAAGCCAATCATTTTGACCTATGCAAGAAAAGACGAGTTGAGTCTTGAGTGTCACATGTTTGGCATATATAGACCACTGGACTTTGTTTTTTTCTATGAAATGCATATGTTCTTTTCCGCATGAAATATTTTAAGCATGTCTTGGACACTGACATGAACATGTACGAGAAAATCAGAACGTACATTTTGAATTTGTTTGACATTCGTTGCTGGGAGCCAAAACGGCATGCCGGAACCCAGGTATAAGTATATGCATAAATTTCTATTTTGTTCAAAGCATCCTCCCTGCCTGCACCGCAGTCAGCCAGCACGCACATCACCGCATCGGCTCCTACTTGCTGCCCCCTGTCAGTATGTGCATCTCAGCCCGCGCGCGGCCTGTCTTTGGTAAGCATAAAAAGGAGAAGCAACAGAAGCAGACGCAGTTTAATTAGCTATATACTCGAGCCCAGTACCCTAGCAGATGTTAATAATTTCTAATATAAATTTGGTCAAACTTAGCTAAGTTTGACTTTCGACAAATCCAATGTGCAGAGTAAAAAGGACCGGAGGGAGTACGACGAGGAGACGCAGAGATTTCGAAGGAAGCTTCTTCCTGAGCCTTGCCGCGAGTACACTGAAGCAGGAGCAAGTTCCAAAAGCTCATGCCACTGCTACAGTACGCGCGCGCAGCTCCCGAGGCAAATCATCTTGGGCTTCACCAAAGCAAAGCACTAGCAGCCCGCAGGGCAGGCCGGCCCCTGGTGGCCCGGGCTGGCTCGCCTCGGGTTCACCCCCGGTCGGTGGGTCCCTTGTGCAAGAGACAAGCGTCCTTTTGCTGCCGCCCTTTGGAGGAGAGGGGGGTGAACAAAAAGGTAAAGGTGCATGTCAGTGTCCAGCCAGCCGGCCATTGTTTGACGAGGGAGGAAGCTTCGTTTATGTTTATTCCCTCTACCTCCACCTGTTGCTGCTGAAGCAGATCGAGGTATACTGTACTGTGCAAGTAGTAGGTAGGAGTAGCAGCGTACTAGTATACCATACGGGGACGTATGGTTGGTTGGCTCGTGCTGCTGCTGGCCCCGTTCACTCTTACCGCCTGCCCAGGGTCTGCACTCATCGCTCGATCTAGCTGCTGCTACCTCGGTAAGAGGGAAAGAGGAGATACCAGCCAGATCTTCTCAGCTTTTCGTATTAGGTGTCCTTTTGTTTGTTCAGAATGTGAGAGATCTCGTCGGCTCATGCGGCATGTGGGAGTGGTTTCTGCGAAATTCCTGCTTGCCAACAAGCGTTTACAAGTACTCCTACTCCGAAGTCCGAACTTGACAATATGGTCACTACTCACTCCGTCTTATACAACTAACACACGTGTTGTTTAATAACCTACGCCGGTCAAACATTTCAGGTTCGACCACCAGTTTTAACATTGACAATGCCAAATTGTTACGCAGCCTTTCAAGTTACGTATTCATGGTACAGAATAGTTTTTATTTCAAACACCACAATTGAAGGCATCGATGGTTAAACTGTCATGTAGACCCACTGCTGCTTGCAGGATATTGGTTACTCGTGATCTGTGACGCTTTGGTGACGCAGGTACAACTGACATGCAGGAGCAACAGTCGCCTGAAACACAGAATGCAGCATCGCTATACCGGTTTAGAGGATCTGCTCTCTGCACCAAGTGAACAACGTGGTGATTATTAGTACTGTACCAAAGTTCAGAGACGAAGCCGTGCTTCACGTTTCATTCATTTACAACTCATTACAACCCATTTATTCGGACACGGCCTACTCTCTTTATTCCAAGCTTCTAAACTGCCCTCACTCTTCACTCGGACTTGCAGCTTTTATTCGGGGACACGGCTTACTCTCTTTATTCCAAGCTTCTAAAACTGTCCTCCCTCTTCGTTCCATCTTACACCTTACGCCTGCTGAGCTATCCACGCTTATCAGCGCACCTGGCCCCAGTAGGTTCTCGATCCTTCTTCTCCATTCAGGTGGAAGCGAAGGCCAAACTCAAGCATCAACCCAGGTTGCCCATGCATACATACTTAATCTGCAACCGCGGTCAAGCAAATGAGAAACGAGTAACACGTCGGGAAACAGTTAAGAGAGTCGCATGTACCAACCTCCAGGTAGTCGTCCATGCCGTATTTTGATCCTTCTCGCCCAAGCCCAGACTGCTTAACCCCACCGAATGGCGCTACCTGGAAATTATGTGAAATACATCTTACATTGTAGGCCCAACGCAGGAGAATAAGTAATTCGATTTGGCGTTCTATTACCTCTGTTGAAATCAATCCCTCGTTCACACCGACAAGCCCGTATTCAAGAGCTTCAGAAACACGCCATGACCGCGCAATGCTCTTTGTAAACATGTATGCGGCTAAGCCTGCAGCATCGTGGATAATGAGTTTACAACATGTTTTCACAAAATTAGCCTTAAGCCAAGACTATGGAATCACTGAAATGGTATATACTTAAGATGGGTATATACTTAACACAAAGAATTCAGACATCGCAGATTATAGTTACCACTATCTAGAATATGTCAATGTTGTATCATTCTCTACCAATGTTTTCTGACTGCGACATACCCCATCCATTATGTTTCACTGCAGGTTTCTTGTTAAGGGCTTGACATATATGGAAGTCTACAGAAAGGGAATCCTAAAACGTTACAAGCAAACTTGGGCCAGATAATGGACCTGCATTGGTGTCGTTTGCTAAATGGATTGCTTCCTCCTCGGTTTTGAATGGTATAAGTGGTGCAACTGGACCAAAAACTTCTTCCCTGAAGCAAAATGTATTGGCCTTGTTACATCATTAAGAATTCAAAATCTAAAGATAATTATAAATTTGCAAAGGACTGGACCACCAATTTCATGGTTTCTGCACATAAAAGATCTATGAACTGAAACAAGATGGAAATGATGTAGAAATTCAAACTTTACCTGAAAAGAAGCATATCATTGCTTACATTCCCTACCACAGTTGGCTCATAAAAGCTCATCCCAAGGCTGTGCCTTTTACCACCAAGCATGATGTTGGCTCCCTACAAAAGGACCGAGATAAGGAGATAACTTACAGTTTACATGCAGTTGCAGGTTATGTCGGAGATTTGGTATAGAATCATCAGACAAGCATCTTGGTATAGAATTCTCTTTTTAGTGTGTGGGTGATGAACCAGAGTCAAGATTCAGGAAAACTGTGGTTCCTCAACCAGTTAATTTACAGTTAGGTGGGATGAACCAGAGTCAAGATTCAGGAAAACTGTGGTTCCTCAACCACTTAACTTTCTGATTCACCTTTTAGGAAATGTTACCAACAATCCAGCTGGGGCCAGGAAATGGTCTAGCCATAGTTCGGAACCTAACATCTAATTCTAATAGAGAAAATGTACGCCGTTACAGTCATTTGAGATTACCTTTGAAGTAGCATCACCTACAAACTTCTCTACCTACAAGAGAACAAACAAGAAAATAAAACATGTAAGGATCGCTACATAAAATAATTCAGAATTATTGCAAGTGCAAAATACGAACCTTTTCAACAGCAGCTTCATTGATTAGAGGACCCTGCATGTGAAAGAAACTGTAAAACCTGACATGAGGTACCAAAAAGAAAATAACATAGCAGATCACGAGCATTATCCATTATGATGCAGCACGAAGTCCAATCATAAATTCATAATTCATAAGGGTCTCTTTGGAAGACAGAATTCTATAAATTAAGGAATAAAAAACACGTAGGATTGAGATCTCATGGCTTGTGGCATCCGTCAGGTTTTGAATTGAGTCAACTAAAACAGCAAATATCTCCCAGGGTAAGCCGTCATGCTGCCTGATGCAACTGATGACTGGCAGGCAGACCTTGTTGACCGATTCAAGAGGGTTGTACCCACAACTTACGGAACCCAAGAGAACCTTCAGGAAGACAGCCACGGGCCCATGTTGATGAAGTGGCTTTGTTCGATTTTTATCAGCATTTCTTGGATTC
Organism: Triticum dicoccoides; assembly: GCF_002162155.2. Lineage (NCBI taxonomy): Eukaryota > Viridiplantae > Streptophyta > Magnoliopsida > Poales > Poaceae > Triticum > Triticum dicoccoides. The sequence goes on from NC_041391.1 coordinate 221,731,492, forward strand.
GATTAGTGAGGACTCGCTTTCCATGCTTCATGATTTTTACAATGTTAGACTGGACATAGCTAGACTTAATTATGGAGTGATTTCTCTCTTAACTAAGGCCCCGTTCGGATCTCTCTAGCTTCTCGATTAGTTGGCTTCCAGCTTCTCGCTGGAGCAGCCTCGCGTTTGGCTGACGTGAGCAGCTGCTCACGTGCACAGCCCATGAAATGGGCTTAGCCTGTTCAGCCAAGGGTTGGGCCAATGCACTTGGAAGAGTAGGGCTGAAAATGGGTGCACGTATGTGCTCCGTGGATCTTGTTGCAGGCTGGACGGAGCAGGTCGTCCGGCTGCCGGCGGCGACCAATGGAGGGAGTGGCTGCAGATGCGGAATTTGACTGCGGGCAGCAACCTGCAGGACGAGGCCGAGAAGCGAGGGGCGGTGGCGGAAGACTCGCGGCGGCGGACGCTAGGGTTGCGGGAGCAGAGGCTCGCGTCTGTCTTGCTGAGCTTGCTCTCGTCAGGTCAGGCTTTAGCAAGAAAAACGGTTCGAGGAAGCTGAACGTGGAACTTCGCGAGGGTAATCATACGTAATTTCCAGCAACTCTTGCTTCTCATTTTTGCAAAGCTGGGCCAGAGCTGCTCCACAAAATTGCACTGCAGGCCGCTCGTTCTCCAGGAGCTGGATTCTCGAAGCTGAACCGTTCGGGTCGCTTCTCGCTCGCTTCTCAGGAAGCTGGATCTTGGAGGAGATCCGAACGGGGCCCAAGTGTCCAGATGCTGATCGAATTCAAACATGTGGTCCAAATGAGCTGAAATATCCCACATAAGTAGTGAATACAATTATAATTTACTGATTTTTTAGCATTTTTTAGAAATGTTGTCTGAACCAAACTTTTGAATGAGCCAACTAAAACTGCAAATATCTCCAAAACCTGTCGTCCAACCCGGGTTTTTTTCATGTGTGCACTTATAAGCGGGACCAACAGGGATCATGTCAACAGAGCCAAACGATGGATTAGCTACCTGCAACAGATTACACTAATAGGTGGTGTTTCGTACAATAAGCTTGTAGAGTAGGGGTTCTGCGCAAAATTAACCTCAATAGTTGGTGGTTTCGGCTCAGGAAACAAAAACATATGAATCTGGAAAAGTGGCTCTTGGGGTGCTCCACAAAAAAATTGTAGGAATTTGGAGAGAGAGAGAGAGAGAGAGAGAGAGAGAAGGTTGATGCAAGACACTAAGTAATTTTCCGTGTGGTCTAACCTCTTGCTAGATATCAGATGTAATTGGAGCGTATAAAAACAAGCCTTACAAATTTGGTGGTCTCATTCATTTGATCCGGAGGGACTTCATGAGAAAAATCCTATTGACTGACATCCTACAGAATTCCTATGAAAATCCTTCAATCCAAAGAGACCCCAAGTACTGCCAGATTAGGTATTCTTATAACTCATACAGCGTGAGAAAACATTGTCCAAGCAACTAACACAAGAAAGACATAGTTCAAATTTTGTAGCTCAATATATAACAGAGGGGGATTAAACACTTTATATACCTGTGATGTACTCTCTTCTAGCCCATTACCGACTTGCAAACTCTGAACAGCCTTGACAAATGCACTTGCGAATTTTTCGTAGATACCTACAGATGCAACTTGCATTCTTAACAGAAAAAAGAGGCACCAATAACATATATATGACATAAATGATCAGTATACCTTCTTGCACCAATATCCTGTTTGCACATACACACGTCTGTCCGCTGTTCCGAAACTTGGCAGCAAGCTAAATAAGAATGGAGTAGGTCAAATATGCATCATATTATGATCAAAATGATAGAATTTACACATTTTAATAGCCTGTTAGCTGAAGTGGGAAAGTGTAAAATATGTTAGTAAGAGAAAGTGATACATATGAAATGAACTTCATTAGCTGATTCAGCCATTATCATGTTTTTTTTTTGCCATATCGTGATGTTATCCTCTAGAGAAGTAACAGGGATATGCGCATTCCCTGGAAGGCAGCTGCATTACCTGGATACCAACCCAACAATGAATTTCTAGCATAATATATGTTGGGAAAGAGTGAGGAAAGCGACATGTGTTTAGCCCACGTTATGTTTCTCAGTTGCAGCTCAGGGAAAAAAAAGGAAGTCAAGGGACATACATATGCATGCATTGACCTAAGAAAACTGAGCATTTTCAAGATCGTTCTTTAAAACCACGAAACAGGCCCCAATAGTCAATTAGCCAATTCATGTAAGTCTTAGACATAAAGCACAAATTCATCATATCTATTATGATGTTCATCTCCGCCTAGAGAGCTAATCATGATCTTTTTGGTATGTATGTTAGTGGAAATACAAGACCAGAAAATAGTTGTGGAAGTGAGGAAAAGTAATTTTTTACTTACACTGCCTTTAACGGCAACATCAATATCTGCATCATCGAAAACAATGCAAGGCGCATTCCCACCGAGCTCCAAAGAAACCTACATGAGAATTATTCTTGCAAATATCAACATTGATGATATCACACTGAAATGAAACAATAAAAGCTTTTGCAGAAACATTCCAACTAAAATAAAGGAAGTTAACCGCACAGTGAAAAGATCTTGCTAACTAACAATACTGCATATATCCCGACCAAAATTCCACTGGAAAATTAAGTCAAAATGGCAAAGCAATTATTAACATATAATGGTATTACTAGCCAGCAAGTAGTTACGGTGCTTAAATAAAAAGGTGACAAATCTATATCCGACACCCTAAAGAAAAAAATGCTATCAACGCTGAAGTCTGAACTGACCGAATAGCAAGTTTTGAAAGTGGCACAGGGCCAGAAAACCACAACCAGGGTGGTTCCAGAGATCGGGTGGTTTTTGGATCATTTATTGGTAAGGTCTGAGACTTTCTAGATTGATGTTTGGGGCATATCTAATACTGGGATATATAGACATTGTGGGCTGAAGTGCATGCAGTATGGTATCTAGGGCCTAAACCAGACAGACACATTTTTATGAAAATTAGACAAGGGCTAGTGTGACAAGAAGCAGCGAGCTACTCCTGGTTTGCTGAGCCCTTCTGCACAGATATCTTACATGTTCATCTGAAACAAGGTTAGTTATTGCAATAAGTCACCAAACGAAATCAACACAGCAAGTTGCAGCTATTGGATGTGTTCTTGGGAGGAGAAAGCTCTAAAGATGCACAAGAACTTTAAACTTCAGAGGTACAGTAATTTCTCCTGAAGTAGTTTCTCAGTACATACCTTTTTCACAGTGTTTGCTGATCCAGCCATCAGTTTTTTGCCAACAGCTGTTGAACCCGTGAACGTAATCTTTCTGACCTATAGAGAGGAAAACATGTGATCATGTACACCACAATTTATATGATTTAGCATATCTAAAAAAATACTTGCAAGAAAACATACTAGATAATTAATACTGAAAGAAAGGGAAGGAAATAAAACCTGTGTGCTCTGCATTAGTTCACCACCTATCTCAGGAGCATTACCCATCACAACATTTAGTGCACCCTAGATGAAGAAATATGATTGAAACAGATGTCATGAATAGACTCACAGAAATAGATGATGAAAGAATAACTGTGATGAATAAAACCTTCTGTTAACAATGAAACAACTTGGCAGGTGCAAGTAAAAGATGGGAAAATACTATGATTTGTTCCAATAATACCCAAAACCTGGTCTTTCCCCTAGTGACTTTTGCAGGATTGCAGTTATGACTAGTTTAAATCGTTTACTTCTCAAAACGAGTAAGGCATACCAGAAATCTAGTACTCCCTCCAATCCATATTCGCTGAAACGGATGTATCTAGTCGTATTTCAGTGCTAGATACATCCATTTGAGTGACAAGTAATATGGATCGGAGGGAGTAACAGAATTTTCTCGGTAACTGTACCCATACCATGAATATGAAAATTTCGTTACAGAAATTTAGTAGTCCATTTTGAAACATGATCTTCGACAAGTACAGATGGAAACAGAATAAATACACTTGTGCACAAATAATACTGGAATAATAGAGAACTTGAGAGAATTACAGCTGGTATTCCAGCTTGAAGAGCAAGGTCTGCTGCAGCTAATGCTGTCAGAGGTGTGAACTCTGATGGCTTGACAACAACAGTGCATCCACAAGCCAATGCTGGCCCAACCTGCGGGGAGGCATATATAAGAAAATGCACGAACATAGCTGATTTTCTTTTGGACATTTTAACCAATGGAGTAGTGTGTTCTGCTTGAGACCTTTCTGGTTATCATTGCTAAAGGAAAATTCCATGGTGTAATAGCTCCAACTACCCCAATAGGCTGCAAAATTATCCATAGTAAAAAACTAATATTAGAAAAATAAAAGCACAGGTTTACTGTACTAGTACAAGAAAATGAACTGAGAAACTAGAGTAGCATTCCAAGAGGATGTCAGTACCTAACATGACATTTTACTTGATGAAATGAAAGGTGAGAAGTGTACAGTGTGATGATGAAATATTGTAATACTCCCTCCGTCCCGAATTACTTGTCGCAGAAATTGATAGAAATGAATGTATCTAAAACTAAAAATATGTCTAGATACATCCATTTCTGTGACAAGTAATTCGGGGCGGAGGGAGTATAAACGTAATGTGGTAATGAAGGGAAAAGTGACTACCAGAAGGAACAGGCATAATAAATGTTTAGAGGGTATTAGCATATTACCTGCTTCAGAACCAATAGTCTGCGGTCAGCTAGAGTAGGGGGAATAATATCACCATACACACGCTTTGCTTCCTCAGCAAAAAATTCTATGAAACTTGCACCATAGTTCACCTGAATATATGATTAGCAACAAATTAGCCTACCATAACCATAGATAATGACAAGCTCCAACAAACTATTGTCAGTGCATGGTTTCAGCAAGTACCTCCCCAAGGGCTTCTTTCATAGGCTTCCCCTGTTCCAGTGTCATAAGAAGTGCAAGTTCTTCCTTGTGTGACATAAGTAGGTCATGCCTTTGTGGAATATACACAGTGAGAAGAAATATCCAGGTAATACTACAAGAAATTCATGCTATTATTAACACTTCAATCCATACAAACTACCATTTTCTTAGTGCCTTGCTCCTTTCACTTGCAGTGAGTTTGCTCCAAGCTACAAAAACGAAAGGGTAATAAACAAACAAAGAAAATTACAAGTGGTAAATGGAAAAGCAACTATAATGAAATATGCAAAGAAAAACATTCTTAGGCATACAAATATTTAGCAAAGGGAAACAACAACAGCAAACGCACAATTCCATGCAGGACTCTTATTTTTGTTATGAGGTGAAGATGAGTATCCTACTAGGTATTGAAAATCATAATTAAACTTGATTTAGATAAGGTTTGCATCAAAAGAGGGCATGCATTAGATATTCTTTAAACAAGCATTTCCGAGACAACAAAGTTGCCAATGCTTTAGCCAAATAAGCTTTTAGAGACCAATCTGTCTCCCCTAATTTTCTTTGCCTAAGTGCTGATCATGTATTCTCTTTCTGCCTTTCAGAGCTTGTACTAAAAAACTAGAGGATTTTGGGAGTCTACAAGATGTACTCTGTCTACTACGAAGTACAACTCCTCTGTTCTACCAGAAACAAAACAACCATCACACATTCACCTAATATGGAGACAGTATAGTAGTTCTGATTTTTATTTATTAAATTATTATATATGGCAATAAACAACTAGGCCAGAATGAAAGCATTTCCTGATACACAGAAGATATTAGTTGATTGTGGAGACGTAAGTGACATCTGAGCAAGGGTTCACTTGATTCATGGTGTTCCAATGCTGATCTTCCGCAGACACAGAAGCAATTTAATTTGCATATATTATCAATATTATAAGCATGTCAAAACAGTTTAACTATGGCACTTACAAAACATTAATTGGTCAGTGTTCAAGCATTAAAAGCGAATACAATAATGTGTTTGACATACTATAAAATGTAGTGTTAGCAGAAGTTATTGCATCAGCTGTTTCTCTGTTGCCCATGCAGGCCACATTTGCTAGGACCTCGCCAGTTGCTGGATTTTGCACCTACAAGAAAAAGAAGTTCTTCCAGTGATAAAGATTGACAATCAACATTAGCAACCTAGCATATATTAGAGAATTGAGATATAAAAAGTGAGTAGAGTTGCAGTAGCAACATTTCATTGATTCTCATACTGTCCAGCACAATTTACAGAAACAACCTAAACAGCAAACTCAAAAGGCTCAATGCCAGCTAAGTTCCGCCTCTATTTTCATGGTTATCAAGGCGTACGGTAGTTGGTCCCAAATTCGGCACAAAACTTTCAACTCCCACGCGTTCCATTAAGTAGCAACTGCAACACCGCAATAATCCCTGATTTCCCCTCGAAATCGAACGCTATCCGAACCGCGCCGATCCACAGGCATCGCGAAGGCACCGCTACGGTGAGACGGATGGAGGGAGGGACAGTACCTCGGTGGTCTTCCCGTCGTAGGCGTCCACCCACTGGCCGCCGATGAGGCCGCGCGTCCTGAGCAGCCCCGCCGCCCGGATCTTATCCATCGCCGCGCCCGCGTCCACGCTGCCCATCTGCGCACCCACCCAGCAATTAACAGAAGAACACGACCCACCGAGCACCGCCGCCGGGGGGGCGCGAGGGGTATGAAGGAGCGCAGGCGAGTGGGGTGGGGGCAAAGAGGGCGTACGTGGCGGCGGCTGGCGACGCGGGAGGAGGCGGAGGCGGAGGCGGCCAGGATGTGGCGGGCGCCGAGCGCCGCCGCGCGTCGCATCGCCATCGCCATCTGAAGGAAGCGACGAGTGACCAACACCTGCACCTGGTGTGGCCGGGTCTCTGTGTCTTATTCACAGGAGCGCTTTACACGTGGCCTGCTGAGTGCTGAGCTGGTGCGGATGTGGGAAATTTTGAACGTTGTGCGATGGCGACCTCGCAACCTCCCTCCCCGACGTCGGCAAATATTCGCGGGCCGCACGGACGGCCAGGTCGCCCCAGATCATGGCACAAAGAATGCACTTCCCCTTTTTGCCCTCGTATAGAAAACGTTCTATGCTTTTCTCAACAACAACAAAAAAACATTCTATGCAGCGCCATGTAGACAAGCAAGGAAATCCATTTCCACTGAACATGCCCAATCAATTTATTAATAACTTGGGCATTAGCAAGCAGTTTCTGCCACTTTATTTTACATAGTCAATACATGTTTGAAATGGTGGCCTGAGATATGGGCCAAACAACAATCATCTCTCTCTCGGCCTCTCGGGTGCACACACGCATATTTACAGAGACAAGTGTTCTTAACAAATCGAATAGACGCAAAGTAACACTCTGAAAGCTTATATGCATCACACATGAATAAAAACTATATGTATTGTGTTATGTGGATACCGCACATGGTATGAACTTCACATGGTTGATCTTCGGTAGGAGCTTGGATGATCTTCAGAAAACGACACGTTACTTGGTTTCTTCATTCTAGTATAGAGATATTTATCTTGAACGCTGATTATTTCCTCAATCTCGCGTCGGGCGATGAGATGAAAATCGCAGCACATGGAAATATCCAATTTCAGTAGGCAATGACATGCTTCATCTGCTATCACAAATTTCTTCACGCCCACGTCTAGATTCAGTTCCTTGAGACTATGAAACCCAGAAATGAAGGCAAGACGTTCCTCCTCATATGACTCGGGGAGTAGAGCTAGAGAGGCAAGAAGAGGCAGCTCCTCACTAAGTTTGTTGATGAAGTTTTGCGACACCATGGTATTCTTCAGGGACAACCTTGTCAGGCTTGGGAAGTTTAACCGGGCACTCTCCTCCGATGGTGGGATCTTCCCATTCAAAATCATTACCTCAAGGCGTGTAAATGTGGAGCGAGTGAACAACTCGAAGGAAATTACCTTGCCTCGGACACTTAGGAGCACGAGGGACTTGACTGCGTAGATAGCCTTCAAGGCATCCTCGGGATTTTCATCGGGGAGTTCCCAAATGTACAAGGTCTGAAGGCGCTTCATGCCGGCAAAGGTTGTTGTATCCCAGATACCACCACCATCATCAGGGTTTACACCCTGTAGTGACTGCAAATGCTCCAAGTTGCCAACTCGCCTAGGCAAGATGATGGATCCAAACACATGTCGTAGTGTTGGAATCCTCCAGAACCCTCGGGGAAGTCTGGTGACGTTGGTGCCTCGAACATCTAGCGTTTGTAGACGCTTGAGCTTCCCAGCCGAAGATGGTATCTCCTAGAGGGAGCATGAGGTGATGCCAAGGTAATGCAGGTGCATCACCTTTCCTATTTCTGAGGGCAACTTGTTGCCTATCTCGAGGCCGTCCAGGTAGATGACACGGAGGAACCGAGATCTTTTCAAGAGCTTCTGTATGTCATCACTGGTCTTGATGGCTTCCTTGGTCTGGGTCTGGTGCTCTTCTTTCTCAAAGTTGGACAAGATGGATCGCAACTTGGGCAAAGGGTCAGCTAGAGCAGCATACTTGTCCATATGGTTCTGCAGGGAAAGGCGACGAGCAGTGGACAGTGTGGGTACATCATCACCACTATGGATCTCCATGAAGTTCGCCTCTTGCGCCTCGACCACCAAGAAGTCATGGACTCTGGTTTGGACGGTGACACGCTCATCTCCACGAGCGGCATTCTCCAGTGGTGGAAGGTTCATGAGGCGCCTATGGATCAGCTCATGCAAGTAGCGCTCACCCACCTTCTCCATTGTCTTGCCCTCTTTTGGTATCAGGAACCCTTCCGCCATCCACATGCACACCAAGGAGCGTGCCTTGACGAGCGTGTTTGCCGGGAAGCCGGAAAAGTAGAGGAAGCAAGACTTGAGGTCATGTGGAAGGTCATCAAAGCACATGGATAGTATGATGTCCAACCGCTTCCGTTCAGTTAAGTTGCTCTTGAGGTGCTTGAACACCTTCTTCCATTCTCCAGGGTACTCCTTGGTCCGCAAAAGGCCAGATAAAAGCACAATCGCCAATGGTAAACCACCAGTAACATCAAAGATGAACTTGGCATGACGTCTTATGAATTCCTCCTTCTTCAGATCGATGTCGTTTTTCTCTTTCTTCTTCCCAATATCATAGATGTGCTTCTCTTCCTTCTTCTCAAGACCGTCGAGATGCTTCTCTTCCTTCTTCTCCAGATTGCCAATGTGTTTCTCTTTCTCATCCATGAACAGTGTTGCCAGGAACAACTCAAGAGTTTTGACTTGTTCATTAAAGTGCTGAAGCATAATATTTTTTTTCTACAAAGGGGTCTGGTGGTGATTCTAGATCGGTTGCCTGTGTGATTCTCACTACTCTGCTCTTGACATTGTCCTTGTCCTTTGCGAGGATAGATAACAGGTAGTTCCATTCTGTACTGCTAACTTCCCCGTCTATAACCAACAAGTACTTAAGACCTTTCAACATGGCCTCTAGTTTTCCTTGGAGTTCCTCTTCTTTAGAGCATGTAACAGGGCCCTCTGTCAAACGCAGAAGGATCAACTTCATGATGTTGAAGGCACTAAGATTGGGTGCACAGGTCACCCATGCTTTCACGTCAAAATAACGCTTGGTTGAGTGCTTCTCGTAGATCTCCTTCACCAGCTTTGTCTTGCCAACACCACTCTTTCCTATCACAGAGATCACCATTGGGTTCTCAGTCTTTCTTGTTCCAGAGTTCACCAGCGGGAGCTCAGTTTCTTCCAAAATAAGCATACACCCCATATTATGTAGTTGGTCATTTCGTCCCACCAAAGGTAGCTCAAAATCATCTCTACAATCAATTTAAGCATGTGTTAGGATTCCATTTTCCATACTCACAATAATGAGAGAACTAAGCATGAGACGTTATCTATTTTCTCTAGCTGTAGATTTTATTGTTCATCGGCGGGAGGGAACTGCCAAACATTTGGAGCCTCTATTATTAATCTATACCTAATAATAAAAGGGTTATTGCTTCTTCCTGTCCATGGTAGAATTACTATTATAGTTGACATAAATTACACCCAATGTCACCGCTAAGTGAAAAAACATTTTGATTTTTTTCTTAAGTCACCGGTCGTCACGATGGTTCATATAAATCTATCTCCTCAAAATTCACAAGCGCACTGCTATGCCAGTGGCTAGAGCGCCAGGCTTCCACCACGAAGACCTGAGTTTGATCCCAACTTCTCCGCCATTTTTTCACTTTTTCCTCTGAATTTTGGTTGGCGTAGTATAGAGCCACCTCGCCCAAGCATGGCTTAGCAAATAGGCTGCATACTGTTGTAATTTCGGCCCAGCTACTCAAGCCCAGCTACTCTCTGTTTAACATTCTCCGTTTTTGACAGATCCAACTACTTTTTAAAATATTCATATCTTCCAAATCTAACTCTAAATGTGACATGTTACATGTGAAAATCGCTTACAAAATGCATATATTTCAAATATGTTATTATCTTGCATGTTAATCATTCATAAAATTATGTTTAGGATGCATCCTTAATTGATACTTTTCTTTATATGGGTATTTTGAAAATGGCTATTGTATAGGTTTTCCTACCCATTTAAATTTACTAGATAGCATAGTCTGATGCTCTCACAAAAGCTATTATTGACATCATAGGGTATGTTCTTTCCTACCAGCTAACATATGCTAAAGATTATAACAGGCACATAACCATCCTCTTCATTTCGTCCAACGAACAATAACCAACCCATATATGATGATGTACACTAAACTGCTGATACGAGTTGTATGTAAACCACACACACCTTCGGTACATTTCCAAAATCGTCCCACATTTATATTTTTGTGCAACACCACATATCTTGTTGTTTCTCGTATGACATCATGAAAGATTTCAAGGGATTTGCTGATGTCGTCGAGTGTGTGTATGAGAGGTGATTTTTTTCACGTTGCAATGCAGGGGCATGTTTGCTAGTTAATATAAAGGATGCAAATTATGGTAGCCTATTAATAGTCAGCGTAATTTTGCGGTCAACTTAAAAGCTAAAAACATTTTGGCAATTTACACTACTAGCTAATACCCTTGTGTTGCTACGGGATAAGATAATATTTGAAGTGGAGGCGTGTCACCGGTTTTCCTTGGTCGCCACCTTCGTCCTAGAAGGTGCGGCCGAAGCCCTTGACAGTCAACACTTGGTCATCCTCGAGCGTGCGGCCATCGACCTCACTCACTCGTGAATGTTTTGGCAACCGTCAGTTGTGGGCATCCTATAGGGCATGGTCACCATCCATCTTGGCGAACGTTTGGTAGCCCATGTCCTGAGCGCATGGTGGCATTGTCCATGTTGGCCAACATTGGTAGGCCATATCGCTAAGATCCTGCTGACAGTTGCCAAAGCCAGCAAGAACCTGTTGGCCGTCCTTGCTCGTGAATGCTTTCAAATTGATTCGACGTGATTAATTGCCTACCTAATTAAAAAATCTCATTTTCTAATTATCTACATGTCTAGTTAACTTCCTGTCTAATTAATTAATTGCATTAATTACTCGCCTTTCAAATTGATTCAACATACTAGAAAAATCCTTATTTAGATGGACATAATTAATGGCAGAAGTAATTAACTATTTGAATCATTAATCACATTAATGACATGATTTCCAAATAGATTCGGCACTCGGTTTTCAAATTATTTTTCAATTAGTGGTTACGTGATTGATTCGATGCGAATAACTGCCTACGTATTTAATTAATTGTCTATCTAGTTGGGATTAAACCTACTTCTAATTATCTGCGGGCATAACTAATTGTCTGTTTATTTAATTAATTACATAAATAACTCAATTTTCAAATTGATTCAACGCGAAAAAATCCATATTTAAGTGGACCCACTTAATTGTACACATAATGAATTGTCTGGCTAATTAATTGCACTAATGGCTTAATTTTAATTCGGCGTTCGGTTTTCAAATTGTTTTCGCGTTAGGACTGCGTGATTGATTTAGTGTGACTACTATCTGCCTAATTAATTAATTGATTGCCTAATTGAGAAAATCATTACTTCTAATTATCTAAGGTCTAACTAACTGTGATTAATTGCCTATCTGACTAATTAATTAATTGCCTATCTGACTAATTAATTAATTGCATGAATGACTTGATTTTCAAATTGATTCAGAGCCAAAAAATATTATTTAAATGGATCTAATGAATTGCATACATACTAACTGTTTGGTTAATTAATTGCATTAATGGTTTAATTTTCAAACTGATTTGGTGCTGGGTTTTTAAAATACTTTTTCATTAATGGCCACATGCGAATGACCACATACACATCCGCCTTTAATAGTAGAGATAGTAGAGATGCATGTAAGATTGTCTCCCTGATGAATATGGCCGCACGAAAGAAACTGCCACATCCAGATTTTTCGGATTGACAGAAGTTGCACACGTTGATTTTTCGAATCGGCAGAAGTTGGCTCTCAGGGACATGGTCGAGCACCGCTCGTCAACATGAACAACGGCCACCGTGCACTCGCAACATTGGTGACCAAGAGTTCATGAAGATGGATGACGATCATGTTCTGCAAGATGTCCATACGCTGACGGTTGTCGAAACGTTCATGGGCGAGGACAACACGACACTACATTGGTCAGATGGTTCATGCTATAGTAGAATGGAAGAGAGTTTCAAGAATATAACAAGGAAAAAGACCTAAAGCAGCCAAGTGGTCCATGGTGTTGGAAAAGGAAAGAGTGTTTCAAAAAATAAAGTAAAAAAGAAAGAAAGGTTATTCTAGGAAATAAGTAGGAATGAGAACTAAAGCTGGCGAGGAAGGAGGAAGAAGAAGATGGGGCATCGCTGATGAACGTACTGATGTTGACGTGGTGCTGGACTGCTGGTTGGCGCCACCGAAACGGGTTAGCGAAGAGGCTAGGAGTAGAAGATGTAGGGGAGGACTAGCAAGAGAAGAATGACAAGTATCCATTCTAGCAATGAATGGTGTGTGGGTTGGAGGTGGAGCTTATTGGTGACTAGGAATATGTTCAGGTTATCGCTCGCCTCCCACATCAGTGTGTATGTGCATTTTTTTTGTTTCATCAGTTGCATATTCAAGGGACATATGATGTCATTTCATCATGACATTGGCCCTGTTTGGATACTCTAACACAGTTAGAGTTAGAGTTATTTTCTAACCCAAATAAGCACCTCTCCACCGGGATAGTTGGGTTAGATGAAACTAACCCACTCTAACCCTTCCTGTTTGGATACTTTTGGGTTATTTGAGCCCCCAACTAACCCAAACTAGCTCTAACCCCATGATCCAAACAGGGCCATTGACATGTTGAACTGAAGGCATTGCAAACTCTAAATTGATGCAACATATGAGAAATGTGAGAAAAATATTGGCACATGTTGCGACACAATTAGAAGCCCTAGAAAAGATGACATTTTTTCTTCGTGATTTGCAAAGTTGAATGGACCTTTGAGAATATTCTGTATGTTATTTCTTGTTTTGTGGGAATAGTATGTGTTAGTTTAACCCACTCTATTATGTTGTAAATATGAAAAAAAAATGACCTTGTTGCAACGCACTGCAAAGGTGAGGTGGGCTCGTTCGATTTTAAAGGAGAGGGCTCCAGCGAGAAATGTCCGGCTACAGCGGAACAACGACTGGAAAGGGGATAGTCTGACATGAAAAGAGAAGGGTGAGTAGTGGGGTGGGGTTTTTGTGTTGGGCCCACATGTTGAAGTAACATGGTGGATAGTCCGGACAACGACATTTCTCCCCCACATATGGTCTGAATTGAATTTTGGGAAGCCTATCCGACGTCTTTTGATGCCCGAACATGCCTGGACGTATGAGTAAGAAATGACCTTCGACCTTGAAGACAACCTTAATCATTTGTTTGATGAATTTATATATGCATTATAGCCCGTAGCAATGCATGAGTGTTCTACTAGTCAAATTAATGACCGTGCAGTTGTTTCTTGCATATATGACTAAATACTGTTGGAAATATACCCTAGAGGCAATAATAAATTGATTATTATTATATTTCCTTGTTCATGATAATCGTTTATTATCCATGCTAGAATTGTATTGATAGGAAACTCAGATAGATGTGTGGATACATAGACAACACCATGTCCCTAGTAAGCCTCTAGTTGACTAGCTCGTTGATCAATAGATGGTTACGGTTTCCTGACCATGGACATTGGATGTCGTTGATAACGGGATCACATCATTAGGAGAATTATGTGATGGACAAGACCCAATCCTAAGCCTAGCACAAGATCATGTAGTTCGTATGCTAAAGCTTTTCTAATGTCAAGTATCTTTTCCTTAGACCATGAGATTGTGCAACTCCCGGATACCGTAGGAATGCTTTGGGTGTACCAAACGTCACAACGTAACTGGGTGGCTATAAAGGTGCATTACAGGTATCTCCGAAAGTGTCTGTTGGGTTGGCACGAATCGAGACTGGGATTTGTCACTCCGTGTAAACGGAGAGGTATCTCTGGGCCCACTCGGTAGGACATCATCATAATATGCACAATGTGACCAAGGGGTTGATCACGGGATGATGTGTTACGGAACGAGTAAAGAGACTTGCCGGTAACGAGATTGAACAAGGTATCGGGATACCGACGATTGAATCTCAGGCAAGTATCGTACCGATAGACAAAGGGAATTGTATACGGGATTGATTAAGTCCTTGACATCGTGGTTCATCCGATGAGATCATCGTGGAACATGTGGGAGCCAACATGGATATCCAGATCCCGTTGTTGGTTATTGGCCGGAGAGTCATCTCGGTCATGTCTGCATGGTTCCCGAACCCGTAGGGTCTACACACTTAAGGTTCGATGACGCTAGGGTTATAAAGGAAGTTTGTATGTGGTTACCGAATGTTGTTCGGAGTCCCGGATGAGATCCCGGACGTCACGAGGAGTTCCGGAATGGTCCGGAGGTAAAGATTTATATATGGGAAGTCCTGTTTTGGTCACCGGAAGAGTTTCGGAGTTTATCGGTAATGTACCGAGACCACCGGGAGGGTCCCGGGGGTCCACCAAGTGGAGCCACCAACCCCGGAGGCTTGCGTGGGCTAAGAGTGGTGAGGGACCAGCCCCTTAGTGGGATGGTGCGCCTCCCACAAGGGCCCATGGCGCCTAAGAGGTGGAAAGGGGGCAAACCCTAAGGGATATGGGCCTTAAGGCCCATATTGGTGCGCCTCCCTCTCCTCTCCCCCTCTTGGCCGCCATCCTTGATCCCCATCTAGGGCTGCCGCCCCCTTAGGGGGTGGGAACCCTAGAGGGGGCGCAGCCCCTCCCATTCCCTATATATGAGGCCTAGGGCTGCCCATAACACACGTGATTCGATCTCTCGTTGGTGCAGCCCTGCATCTCTCTCTCCCTCCTCTTCTGTGGTGCTTGGCGAAGCCCTGCAGGATTGCCACGCTCCTCCATCATCACCATGCCGTTGTGCTGCTGTTGGACGGAGTCTTCCTCAACCTCTCCCTCTCTCCTTGCTGGATCAAGGTATGGGAGACGTCACCGGGCTGTACGTGTGTTGAACGCGGAGGTGCCGTGCGTTCGGCACTTGGTCATCGGTGATTTGAATCACGACGAGTACGACTCCATCAACCCCGTTCTCTTGAACGCTTCCGCTTAGCGATCTACAAGGGTATGTAGATGCACTCTCCTTCCCCTCGTTGCTAGTTTCTCCATAGATAGATCTTGGTGACACGTAGGAAAATTTTGAATTTCTGCTACGTTCCCCAACAGTGGCATCATGAGCTAGGTCTATGCGTAGTTTCTATGCATGAGTAGAACACAAAGTAGTTGTGGGCGTTGATTTTGTTCAATATGCTTGCCGTTACTAGTCTTATCTTGATTCGGCGGCATCGTGGGATGAGGCGGCCCGGACCGACCTTACACGTACTCTTACGTGAGACTGGTTCCACCGACTGACATGCACTAGATGCATAAGGTGGCTAGCGGGTGTCTGTCTCTCCTACTTTAGTCGGATCGGATTCGATGAAAAGGGTCCTTATGAAGGGTAAATAGCAATTGGCATATCACGTTGTGGTCTTTGCGTAGGTAAGAAACATTCTTGCTAGTAACCCATAGCAGCCACGTAAAACATGCAAACAACAATTAGAGGACGTCTAACTTGTTTTTGCAGGGTATGCTTTGTGATGTGATATGGCCAAAAAGGAATGTGATGAATGATATGTGATGTATGAGATTGATCATGTTCTTGTAATAGGAATCACGACTTGCATGTCGATGAGTATGACAACCGGCAGGAGCCATAGGAGTTGTCTTTATTTATTTATGACCTGCGTGTCAACTTAAACGTCATGTAATTACTTTACTTTATTGCTAACGGTAGCCATAGAAGTAGAAGTAATAGTTGGCGAGACAACTTCATGAAGACACGATGATGGAGATCATGATGATGGAGATCATGGTGTCATGCCGGTGACGATGATGATCATGGAGCCCCGAAGATGGAGATCAAAAGGAGCAAAATGATATTGGCCATATCATGTCACTATTTGATTGCATGTGATGTTTATCATGTTTATGCATCTTGTTTACTTAGAACGACGGTAGTAAATAAGATGATCCCTTACAAACAATTTCAAGAAGTGTTCACCCCTAACTGTGCACCGTTGCTAAAGTTCGTCGCTTCTAAGCACCACGTGATGATCGGGTGTGATGGATTCTTACGTTCACATACAACGGGTGTAAGACAGTTTTACACATGCAAAACACTTAGGGTTAACTTGACGAGCCTAGCATGTGCATAGACATGGCCTCGGAACACAGAAGACCGAAAGGTCGAGCATGAGTCGTATAGAAGATACGATCAACATGAAGATGTTCACCGACGTTGGCTAGTCTGTCTCATGTGATGATCGGACACGGCCTAGTTGACTCGGATCATGTAATCACTTAGATGACTAGAGGGATGTCTATCTGAGTGGGAGTTCATAAGATGAACTTAATTATCCTGAACATAGTCAAAAGGATTTTGCAAATTATGTCGTAGCTCATGCTATAGTTCTAGTGTTTAGATATGTTCCTAGAGAAAAATTAGTTGAAAGTTGATAGTAGTAATTATGCGGACTAGGTCCGTAAACTGAGTATTGTCCTCATTGCTTCATAGAAGGCTTATGTCCTTAATGCACCGGTCAGTGTGCTGAACCTCGAACGTCGTCTGTAGATGTTGCGAACATCTGACATACAAATTTTGATAACTACGTGATAGTTCAGTTAAACGGTTTAGAGTTGAGGCACCGAAGACGATTTGGAAACGTCGCGAAACATATGAGATGTTTCGAGGGTTGAAATTGGGATTTCAGGCTCGTGCCCACGTCAAGAGGTATAAGACCTCCGACGATTTTCTTAGCCTACAAACTAGGGAGAAAAGCTCAATCGTTGAGCTTGTGCTCAGATTGCCTGAGTGCAACAATCACTTGAATCGAGTGGGAGTTGATCTTCCAGATGAGACAGTGATGTTTCTCCAAAGTCATTACCACCAAGCTGCTAGAGCTTTGTAATGAACTATAACATATCAGGGATAGATATGATGATCCTTGAGATATTCGCGATGTATGACACCACAAAAGTAGAAATCAAGAAGGAGCATCAATTGTTGATGGTTGGTGAAACCACTAGTTTCAAGAAGGGCAAGGGCAAGAAGGGATACTTCATGAAACGGCAATTCAGATGCTGCTCTAGTGAAGAAACCCAAGGTTGAACCCAAAACCCGAGACTGAGTGCTTCTGTAATAAGGGGAACAGCCACTGGAGCAGAATTACCCTAGATACTTGGTAGATGAGAAGGCTTGTAAGGTCGATAGAAGTATATTGGATATACATTGTGTTGATGTGTACTTTACTAGTACTCCTAGTAGCACCAGGGTATTAGATACCGGTTCGGTTGCTAAGTGTTAGTAACTCGAAATAAAAGCTACGGAATAAACGGAGACTAGCTAAAGGTGAGCTGACGATATGTGTTGGAAGTTTTTCCAAGCTTGATGTGATCAAGCATCACACGCTCCCTCTACCAAAGAGATTGGTGTTAAACCTAAATAATTGTTATTTGGTGTTTGCGTTGAGCATAGACATGATTGGATTATGTCTATCGCAATACGGTTATTCATTTAAGGAGAATAATGGTTACTCTGTTTATTTGAATAATACCTTCAATGGTCTTGCACCTAAATGAATGGTTTATTGAATCTCGATCGTAGTGATACACATTTTCATGCCAAAAGATATAAGATAGTAATGATAGTACCACTTACTTGTGGCACTGCCATGTAAGTCATATTGGTGTAAAACGCATGAAGAAGCTCCATGTTGATGGATCTTTGGACTCACTCGTTTTTGAAAAGTTTGAGACATGCGAACCATGTCTATTGGTGTATACGCATGAAGAAACTCCATGCAGATGGATCGTTTGGACTCACTTGATTTTGAATCACTTGAGATATGAAAATCATACCACATGGGCAAGATGACTGAAAAGCCTCATTTTCAGTAAGATGGAACAAGATAGCAACTTGTTGGAAGCAACACATTTTGATATGTGCAGTCCAATGAGTGCTGAGGCATGTAGTGAATATCGTTATGTTCTTACTTCACAGATAATTCGAGTAAATGTTGAGTATATTTACTTGATGAAACACAAGTCTGAATTATTGAATGGTTCAAGTAATTTCAGAGTGAAGTTGAAGATCATTGTGACAAGAGGATAAAATGTCTATGATATGATCATAGAGATGAGTATCTGAGTTACGAGTTTGGCACACAATTAAGACATTGTGGAAATTGTTTCACAATTAATACCGCCTGGAACACCATAGAGTGATGGTGTGTCCGAACATCATAGTTGCACCCTATTGGATATGATGCATACCATGATGTCTCTTATCGAATTACCACAATAGTTTATGGGTTAGGCATTAGAGACAACCACATTCACTTTAAATAAGGCACCACATAATTCCGTTGAGATGACACCGTATGGATTATGGTTTAGAGAAACCTAAGTTGTCGTTTCTTAAAGGTTTGGGGCTGCGATGCTTATGTGAAAAAGTTTCAGACTGATAAGCTCGAACCCAAAACAGATAAATGCATCTTCATAGGACACCCAAAACAGTTGGGTATACCTCCTAATTCAGATCCGGAAGCAAAAGTGATTGTTTCTAGAATCGGGTCCTTTCTCGAGGAAAAGTTTCTCTCGAAAGAATTGAGTGGGAGAATGGTGGAGACTTGATGAGGTTATTGAACCGTCACTTCAACAAGTGTGTGGCAGGGCACAGGAAGTTGTTCATGTGGCACCTACACCAATTGAAGTGGAAGCTTATGATAGTGATCATGAAACTTCGGATCAAGTCACTACCGAACCTCGTAGGGTGACAAGGATACGTACTACTTCAGAGTGGTACAGTAATCCTATCTTGAAGTCATGTTGCTAGACAACAATGAACCTACAAGCTATGGAGAAGCGATGGTGGGCCCGGATTCCGATAAATGGCTCGAGGCCATAAAATCCGAGAGAGGATCCATGTATGAAAACAAAGTGTAGACTTTGGAAGAACTACTTGATGGTCGTAAGGCTGTTGAGTACAGGTGGATTTTAAAAAGGAAGACGGACAATGATGGTAAATGTCACCATTAAGAAAGCTCGACTTGTCGTTAAGATGTTTCCCGACAAGTTCAAGGAGTTGACTATGATGAGACTTTCTCACTCGTAGCGATGCTAAGAGTCTGTTGGAATTATATTAGCGATTACTGCATTATTTATGAAATCTTGCACATAGGATGTCAAAACATTGTTTCCTCGACGTTGTTTTGAGGAAAGGTTGTATGTGATACAAACCGGAAGGTTTTGTCAATCCTGAAAGATGCTAATAAGTATGCAAAGCTCCAGCAATCCTTCTAAGGACTGGAGTAAGCATCTCGGAGTTGGAATATACGCTTTGATGAGATGATCAAAGATTTTGGGTTTATACAAAGTTTATGAGAAACTTGTATTTCCAAAGAAGTGAGTGGGAGCACTATAGAATTTCTGATAAGTATATGTTGACATATTGTTGATCAGAAATGATGTAGAATTTCTAGAAAGCATATAGGGTTATTTGGAAAATATTTTTCAATGGAAAGATTGGATTAAGCTACTTGAACATTGAGCATCAAGATCTATAAGGATAGATCAAAACGCTTAATGGTACTTTCAAATGAGCACATACCTTGACATGATCTTGAAGGTGTTCAAGATGGATCAGTCAAAGAAGGAGTTCTTGCCTGAGTTGTAAGGTATGAAGTTAAGACTTAAAAGCTCGACCACGGCAGAATAGAGAGAAAGGATGAAGGTCGTCCCCTATGCTTAAGACATAGGCTCTATAGTATGCTATGCTGTGTACCGCACCTGAAGTGTGCCTTGCCATGAGTCAGTCAAGGGGTACAAGAGTGATCCAAGAATGGATCACAGGACAGCGGTCAAAGTTATCCTTAGTAACTAGTGGGCTAAGGAATTTTCTCGATTATGGAGGTGGTAAAAGAGTCCGTCGTAAAGGGTTACGTCGATGCAAGCTTAACACCTATCCGGATAGCTCTGAGTAGAGATACCGGATACGTATAATGGAGCAACAATTTAGAATAGCTCCAAGTAGAACAGTTATTTGGAATAGCTCCAAATAGAATGTGGTAGCTACATCTAGGAGATGACATAGAGATTTGTAAAGCACACACGGATCTGAAAGGTTCAGACCCGTTGACTATAACATCTCTCACAAGCATAACATGATCAAACCCAGAACTCATCGAGTGTTAATCACATGGTAATGTGAACTAGATTATTGACTCTAGTAAACTCTTTGGGTGTTAGTCACATGGGGATGTGACCTTGAGTGTTAATCACATATCGATGTGAACTGGATTATTGACTCTAGTGCAAGTGGGAGACTGTTGGAAATATGCCCTAGAGGCAATAATAAATTGATTATTATTATATTTCCTTGTTCATGATAATCGTTTATTATCCATGCTAGAATTGTATTGATAGGAAACTCAGATACATGTGTGGATACATAGACAACACCATGTCCCTAGTAAGCCTCTAGTTGACTAGCTCGTTGATCAATATATGGTTACGGTTTCCTGACCATGGACATTGGATGTCGTTGATAACGGGATCACATCATTAGGAGAATGATGTGATGGACAAGACCCAATCCTAAGCCTAGCACAAGATCATGTAGTTCGTATGCTAAAGCTTTTCTAATGTCAAGTATCTTTTCCTTAGACCATGAGATTGTGCAACTTCCGGATACCGTAGGAATGCTTTGGGTGTACCAAACGTCACAACGTAACTGGGTGGCTATAAAGGTGCATTACAGGTATCTCCGAAAGTGTCTGTTGGGTTGGCACGAATCGAGACTGGGATTTGTCACTCCGTGTAAACGGAGAGGTATCTCTGGGCCCACTCGGTAGGACATCATCATAATGTGCACAATGTGACCAAGGGGTTGATCACGGGATGATGTGTTATGGAACGAGTAAAGAGACTTGCCGGTAACGAGATTGAACAAGGTATCGGGATACCGACTATCGAATCTCGGGCAAGTATCATACC
>NC_041391.1:221753268-221757693 GCF_002162155.2 Triticum dicoccoides
ATAGACAAAGGGAATTGTATACGTGATTGATTAAGTCCTTGACATCGTGGTTCATCCGATGAGATCATCGTGGAACATGTGGGAGCCAACATGGGTATCCAGATCCCACTGTTGGTTATTGGCCGGAGAGTCATCTCGGTCATGTCTGCATGGTTCCCGAACCCGTAGGGTCTACACACTTAAGGTTCGATGACGCTAGGGTTATAAAGGAAGTTTGTATGTGGTTACCGAATGTTGTTCGGAGTCCCAGATGAGATCCCGGACGTCACGAGGAGTTCTAGAATGGTCCGGAGGTAAAGATTTATATATGGGAAGTCCTGTTTTGGTCACCGGAAGAGTTTCGGGGTTTATCGGTAATGTACCGGGACCACCGGGAGGGTCCCGGGGGTCCACCAAGTGGGGCCACCAACCCCGAAGGCTTGCGTGGGCTAAGAGTGGTGAGGTACCAGCCCCTTAGTGGGCTGGTGCGCCTCCCACAATTGCCCATGGCGCCTAAGAGGTGGAAAGGGGGCAAACCCTAAGGGATATGGGCCTTAAGGCCCATATTGGTGCGCCTCCCTCTCCTCTCCCCCTCTTGGCCGCCATCCTTGATCCCCATCTAGGGCTGCCGCCCCCTTAGGGGGTGGGAACCCTAGAGGGGGCGCAGCCCCTCCCCTTCCCTATATATATGAGGCCTAGGGCTGCCCATAACACACGTGATTCGATCTCTCGTTGGTGCAGCCCTGCATCTCTCTCTCCCTCCTCTTTTGTGGTGCTTGGCGAAGCCCTGCAGGATTGCCACGCTCCTCCATCATCACCATGCCGTTGTGCTGCTGTTGGACGGAGTCTTCCTCAACCTCTCCCTCTCTCCTTGCTGGATCAAGGCATGGGAGACGTCACCGGGCTGTACGTGTGTTGAACGCGGAGGTGTGCGTTCGACACTTGGTCATCGGTGATTTGAATCACGACGAGTACGACTCCATCAACCCCGTTCTCTTGAACGCTTCCGCTTAGCGATCTACAAGGGTATGTAGATGCACTCTCCTTCCCCTCGTTGCTAGTTTCTCCATACATAGATCTTGGTGACACGTAGGAAAATTTTGAATTTCTGCTACGTTCCCCAACAAATACATACTCAAGAACATTAATGGGTTTTTTTCGCCAGTGCTTAGCATCCTTTAATATACATGTAGTTTGAATATCACTTATGTCCACTAAATAACTACAACTACATTAGATACTATTCATCATCTAGGGTCCAGAAAAAGGTTTTCTACACCCAAAGTTTTTTGTACGTTGTTACTTTTAGAATTTAAGTTTGGTATACGTACAATTACGTTCATATTGATTCGCTACACAAAAGTCGGTATAAGAAAAATGAGATATGAGTCATAAAACCATAAATTACATTTATATGTATATTTTATACTATATTTTTACATTTATAATTTTACTTCATGTGATTTTTTTGATCGATTTACATTTTCTTGCCTTTGCTTTTCACTTCCAATGTAGGACAAAATTTACGGGACGTAAGAATATGGTGTGTGTGTGTGTGTATACATACATACATATATATACTCTACTAACACTAACCTTATTCTACTAACAGTTTAGCAAATCGGAAAACAACCCAATCGAACCACCCCGTAAAAGAAAAGAAAAACCCATCCCATCCCTCCATCTCAGTCCTCTCTCACAGTCTCTCTCTCCCCGAGCACCCACCCCACTCCCGGCCATCCTTCTTCCTCCTACGGTTGTGCCATCGCCGGCTTCCTTCTCCATCGCGCTCACCACTATGGCCTGCCGCTCGACACCTTGACCCATGCACACCACCGCGCCTCGCCGCCGCCCCCCCTACCCAAACCCGTGGCACCCCCTACCCCTGCCTCGTCGATACCTTCACCTACCCCTCTGCCTCGACGAGCCACCGCCGCGCCTGGCCGACAAAGGATCCAACCTCCCATGCCACCCTGTGCACAATCGGTGATAGACCCGACACCATCAACAACCCGCACCCCAGGCGGTGACAAATCTTGCCTCAGGGCCTACCTGCCGTCTTCACCCCCAGGGCCTGCGCGGCCACCTCATGAGAGCCGGCACCGCCAACCTGTGCCACCGAATCTCGGCTGCCATGTGCCCTTGCCGAATCTAGTCCCCGTCACATTGGTGGGCATCAGAGACCACAAAAAGTGAGGTCGCTGACCATGGATTTGGCCACACCCTGCGCCGTGCTTGACGTCGGAATCTACCCGACCTTCTCCCCACCCCTCCTCTACGGGTGCGCGTGCCAGTGCTTGACTGCAATGACCGTGGCAGCCACACCACAAGTCATTGTCGCGGTATTCTCAATAGCGACATGCGTGCCGACAGGCTACTCCTCCTTCTCGCTAGGATCCAGCGCCTGCTCTGGCCGCCCCCGCTCCCCTACAACTGAAGCAGTTCGTCAGGGCAACCCCCGCATGCAGCTCTCTCCTCCGCAATCTGCAAATCACCGCCAACGCCCACTACCCCAATGCAGTTCGTTGTTGATGGTCCCTCCATGCTGTAGTCTGTTTTGGTCATCATCGATGTCGCCCACTACACAGTGCAGTGCGCCTAGGACCATATTGTAGTTCTTATTTCTTTGGAGGTTGATTTTGCTCTTTCTAGGGACCTAGATAAAATTTTGTTATGAATTTAACATTGAAATAGCTACCTACTACTCATAGTTCACTCAAAATGTCTCGGGGGCACACTCGCATAATTGGGAATGGACCTTCACTTACACAAAGATAGAAAAAAGTTTTTAGGATGTTTTGTGTTGCTTTTCAGGGGCGCAAATGTAAGTTTACTTAAAAAGCTAATGTGTAGTTGTGGTGTGTGAACAACCACCAGGATGCCCCTGCTGCGGCTGCATCGTAGTTCACTTTTGTTTTATTGTAGTTCCAAAAAAGAGTTTTTTTCTGTTCCAAATTTCCAGGGACGAAAAATGGTAACTCATTGCGATCTATGTAGTTCACTTTGGAAATTTTTTTAAGAGAACAAGAAGGCACTAGAGATGATGTAAAACCTCTTGTAGTGGAGATGATGTAAAAAACATGCAGTTTTTGCAGTTTACTACTCTTGACCCCTGCAGTGCAGAATGCATGAGAAAAAATGTAAAAAAAAGAGAGGTACCACGGTTCATTTTCTAGAATGATGATGTTCACTTGGGCCCAACGTGAAGTGTGGAAATGTTAGGGAAATAACAAAAAGAGTAACATGGTTCACTTTTCAATAATGTTGTGGTTCACTTGTTCTCGTCTCTATGGTCTTTATCGTTCATCAAAAGGTTATAAAAAAGGAATGCAATTCTCTTGCCAATCGGATGTAGTGCGGTTTTCCGTCTGAAGCAGCGCGGTCGTCCATCTGATGATGCAGTTCACTTTGCAGATTTTTGGATCCACGAAAAAACAAAGTGCCCGCATTTCAGTAAGATCAAAACTGCTCTTAGACCGTAAGAAATTAGAAAGGTGTTCTACATGAAAAGGTTGTGTCTCATCGATATCTTTCCAACAACGTATCATGTGCATCATTCCGATGAGGGGTTTGGAAAAAATCACGGAAAAACGCTCGCTGCCACTCGTTGGGTGCCGCACCATTTTTGAAATTAATTTAAAACCGTGAGGAATCTCAAAATGTATTATACATGGATAAGTTGTGTCTAGTCCATAGCTTTCCAACGACGTACACTAGTAGAAAAGGGGGCATTGGTCCAGGCCGGGTCAGCCCATTAGTCCCGATTCAATCCAGAATCGAGACCAATGGGGGCACTGGACCCGGTTCGTGAGCCCCGGGGGCCGACCGGGCCATGTGGGTCATTGGTCCCGGTTCGTCTGGACCTTTTGGTCCCGGTTGGTGGGACGAACCGTGACTAATGTGCCTTGGTCCTGGCCCACCACCATTGGTCCCGGTTCATACCACCGACCGGGACTAAAGTGTTGGTCCTCGTTGTGGCCAGAGTTTAGTCCCACCTCGCCAACCCAAGGGGGCTCACACCGGTTTATAAGCCCCTCCCTCTCTGCCTTATTGAGCTCCACTTGAAATGAAAATAGATGCCCTTATACAGGAAATTTGACCTAAATTCATACTGAATTTCTCTGAAGTTAGTAGAAATTTATTATGAATTTAGGTTGAATTTTCTCTATAAGCGCATCCATGCTCATTTCTGAGTAGTTTTTTATATAGTTTTTTTTTCTTTTCTGCTATATTTATTTTTTTATTTATTTCTGAGTTGTAATAAGTCATTAAAAATAAAAAAGATTTTAGTAAAGTTAATCACAACTATTTTTTCTTCTATTTATTTCTGAGTAGTTTTTTATATAATTTTTTTTTCTTTTCTGCTATATTTTTTTCTATTTATTTCTGAGTTGTAATAAGTCATTAAAAATAAAAAAGATTTTAGTAAAGTTAATCACAACTATT
>NC_041391.1:221758117-221759100 GCF_002162155.2 Triticum dicoccoides
TTTTCTGAGTTGTAATAAGTCATTAAAAATAAAAACGATTTTAGTAAAGTTAATCACAACTATTTTTTCTTCTATTTATTTCTGAGTAGTTTTTTATATAGTTTTTGTTTTCTTTTTTGCTATATTTATTTTTTCTATTTATTTCTGAGTTGTAATAAGTCATTAAAAATAATAAAAAAGATTTTAGTAAAGTTAATCACAACTATTTTTTCTTCTATTTATTTCTGAGTAGTTTTTTATATTGTTTTTTTTTCTTTTCTGCTATATTTATTTTTTTCTATTTATTTTTGAGTTGTAATAAGTCATTAAAAATAAAAAAGAGGCGCAATGCTAGTTAATTCGCTTCAAGCCTTTCGGAATAGTGTAAACTGCACTGCACATAGCTCCGCGTAGTCTACCCTATTCCTCAAGGCTTGAAGCGAACCAATGTGCAGGTGAGCATTGAGCCTCTTCTTCATCGTCTCTTCACTCAGGACTTATAAACAGCTGCGAGTGCCTCTCGCTTGGCGAGGTGGGACTAAAAAAACAACTGCATAAAATAAATAAGTAAAGAAAAAGAAGTGCCTCCTGCTGGGCCCCCATGGCCTGGATACGACTAGAAACCCACCATGGGCCAGGATTCAGGCCCGCAGGTGGCCCAGTAGGACCAGCAGACAAAGCAGTAGTAAGTAGGCCCGTAAGCCTGCAGTGGAGAGGAGCTCGAGAGGGGAGCGGCAGTGGGGCTTATAAACCACTTCGCGCCCCTCTCAGCTAGCGAGGTGGGACTAAGCTTTCGTGTCGCACCATGCCAGCACACGGCCATTGATCCCGGTTTGTGGCTCCAACCGGGACCAATGCCCACCCTTTAGTCCCGGTTGGTGGCACCAACTGGGACCAAAGCCCTCTGCTTCCCGCCCTTTGGGATGCTGAAAAGAGGCCTTTGGTCCCAGTTGGTGCTACCAACCGGGACTAAAGGGTTCATTGGTCCCGGTTGGAGCCACGAA
>NC_041391.1:221759676-221841492 GCF_002162155.2 Triticum dicoccoides
AAGTGTTTAGTATAGTTGAACTAGATAGTTGATTTAATTAATAAAACTACTTTATTTAACTATATATAGAAGTAGTTTGTAGTAAGTGCTACTTTATTTATTTATAGTAAGTGCTACTTTATTTATTTATAGTAAGTACTACTTTATTTATTTATAGTAAGTGCTTAGTATAGTTGAATTAGATAGTTGATTTAATTAATAAAACTACTTTATTTAACTATATATAGAAGTAGTTTGTAGTAATTGCTACTTTATTTATTTATAGTAAGTGCTACTTTATTTATTTATAGTAAGTGCTTAGTAGTAGTTGAACTAGATAGTTGATTTAATTAATAAAACTACTTTATTTAACTATATATAGAAGTAGTTCCCGCATCGACGTCGGCGATGCCTATCCCGCATCCTCGTCGTCGTCGACTCGGTGGTGGAGGCCTGCTTGATCAGGGCCATGTTTGGAACTGGGCTCCGCCGGGCTGGTATTGGGAGGTGCTATCTTCCGGGGGACGTAGGTTGGTGAGGAGGCAGCCCGTTGTTGACCCGATCCTTGTTTGGTGGCGGTCGCGTGGGCCAGTGACGGTGCTGAGGCTTCCGGACACCGCGGAGGTGGTACGTCACCGTGTCAGCGAGGAGGACGAGCACGTCCGTCGCTACATGGTTGCATTGGAGGGCAGGTTCGACAATACCTGACAGGTTCTTCAGGGATCTCACTGGAGCTATGATCCTGTGATGGTTCCTTATCTTTGGGTGTCCACCGCCCACGTCGATACCCGTCGGGCGCTACGGTTCTAGTTGTATTAGTGATAATATTCGACGATGTACGGACACCAAGAGATGATGTACTTTTGCTTACAATTATTGAATGCATGCTAATTTGAATACTACTTTATTTTATGATTTGGTTTTGCTTATTTTATGATTTGGTTTTGCTTATTGAATGCTCATATTGGATAAGTTCTCCTTCATTCCCGTGTGCTAGACAATTTGGTATAATAATGCACCCGGGAATGAAAGGAGGAGCTACGTACATCACCGATAGTCAACCTGTGATTAATAATAACGATCTAGTTTAATATTTGAATTATGAACATAGGCCGGAAATGTCGTACTCATCGGACGACGAAAACCGCCCAGGGGAGTGCGACTGGTGCCACGATGACCGAGGTATCTGCGACAGGTTCATTGAGCTGGACGAAGATCAGCGCTTCAGCATTAAGCTCGAGGAGACCTGCGATGTTAATACGGTACGCAACGACGACAATAGTTTTTTCGTAATTAAGCACGACTTCAACTATTTTAACGTGTATTTTTCATCTTTTCCAATTCGACTAGCTTATCCCATGCTTTGCAAGACGCTATGTCTTGGAGAGGATGGGTTTTGAAGACCATGAAAGTTTCGAAACCAAAAAATTTATCCTAAGTACCCATCATGGTGTGGATTTTCAAGTAAAGTTGTACAATGCTCAGAGTGTAACCCATTTTGGTTGCAAAAATTGGGAAGCACTTTGCAAGATGTATGGTCTTGATAAGGGTATGCTTGTCACCATAGATCTTGGTGATCCTACAATCGAGCAAGAGAGACCTTCGATTTGGGTCCTTGTGGATACACCTCCAATTCTTCCCCCATGTGAGCTTAACATAGTTATTAAGTAATTTATATTGTTTATTTCAAAATAGTTGACAACTTATTTCCATTGACAGCTTATTTTCATTCTTCAAAGAATGTGCGGAAGATGGTAGACAGAACCTACTACACCGAAGGCTCCGAATTAACTTATCAGGAGAAAAATCATCTGGTCGCATTTTGTATTGATCTTAAGAATTACAATATCTAGAATCAAACTCCTCAACATTATGGTCAATACGTGCCACTAGTGCACGTGTTGAACTACGGTAACTACCATGGAGATACCCTGGTAAGATTTTTTACTATTACGACATCCGTGTATCTTTTTGCACACTTCTAAAACTAGTACATCATTTCTAACTATGAAGTTATTACTATGTTTTCAACAGATAATCCCAAATGATTGTGTGCCTCATCTGATGTATACGCACAGTACCCTTCATGTTTTGAACATACAACCAGGTCTTCCTACGAATCTCACCTGTCCATACCGGGTTTCTAAAAGAAGTGGAGACATGACAATCAAAGAATGGAAAAAATGTATGGACAGTCGTAAGGAGCTTCTTGGAAGCAAAAAGCAGCGAAGGGCAAGAATTGGAGACAGGATGATCGCCATTCTTCATAATGGAGAGTCAGGATATATATTGTTTTATGCTATTTTACCTTAAGGGTGTTTAGGTCCTACCTGATACTGATGATCATGTGCTAAGAACAATTATGTAGGGTTGGGTTCGATGACTATGAGGATGATGATCGTATGACTTATTATTAATAACGAGTAGAAGTTGTATGATGATGCATGATTAGTAGAACTTGTTATTATATATGATGATGTATGATGCGAGCATGCATGAATTATTATATCAGCGGGTAAACCAAGGACGAAGATATAAGAGAGGACACTTCTCTCTATTAGCTAGCTATAATAACAACCTAAAAATAACCTCCAAAACCCCTAAAGCAGCCACTTTTCAAAAAAAACATGGACTTTTGGTCCCGGTTGGTGCCACCAACCGGGACCAAAGGCCCCCTGACTGGGCTCGGCGGACCGGCCACGTGGAGGCACATCTGTCCCGGTTCGTGTTTGAACCGGGACTAATGGGTGGAGGTATTAGTAACGACCCATTAGGCCCGGTTCATGAACCGGGACTAAAGGCCCTTACGAACTGGGACTATTAGGTGTTTTTCTACTAGTGGTATCACACATCTCGTTCTGACAAACGGTTAAAAAATTACAGCAAAAATAGTACCAAAAAAATGCTTGCAGTCCCCTTCGTCGACATTGCCGTGTAGTATCTTGTTTGATGCAGTTCACTTTGTCAATTTTGGGTCTGCTAGAAAACATAGTGTCCATGTTTCCGTAAATTTGAGACTGCTCTTAAACCGTAAGGAATTATAGAGGGTATTCTACATTAAAAAGTTGCACCTCGTCAATATATTTCCAATGGCGTACTGTTTGCATCATTTTAGCGAGCGATTTGAAAAAAATCACGAAAATACGCTTGCTGCCACTCGTTGGGCGTTGGACAATTTTTAAAACTGCTATTAAACCATGGGGAATCTCGAAGTGTTCAACATGATGAAGTTGCGCCTAATACAGAGCTTTCTGACGGTATATCCATTGCCTCGTTGCGATAAACATTTAAAAAATTGGATCGAAAATAGCACCAAAAATTGCATGTAGTTTTTCTTTTGCGACGAGCATTTCTCCCATTCCAACATTGCACTACTTTTGCTTCGAAAATGTCGCGCACTTGCATTGAGTATGCAGTTCAGAAGGGATTGAAAAAATATGACTGTATGTGTCCTTGATAAAAAGAAACACATACTTTAGTATCTATTTATGTCGCAATGAGCTGAAATGATTGTTTTTTTGCCGATGACACATGAATGCATATTTTCACAATCCCTTTCTTGGATCAACTTATTACACTGGAGTGATGATGCACTATTTATATAATATTTTTAATAACTTTTAAACCGTTAAAAGCTTAGCGAGCCTTAACAATGGTAACCTACAGATGTTTCCTATGATCCGGTGTAGTTACTCCAACTGTGGCGTATCACACACCTCGTTTCGACAAACGATTCAAAAATTATAGCAAAAACAGTATGGAAAAAACTGCATGCAGTTCCCTCTATCGACATTGCAGTGTGTTTTCTCGTCTGGTGAAGTTCACTCCATCTATTTTGGATCTGTGAAAAACTAAGTGTCCGCATTTTAGTAAATTTAAAACTGCTCTTAAACTATAAGGAATTAGAGAGTGTGTTCTACATCAAAAAGTTGCGCCTCATCAATCGATATCTTTCCAACGACGTATCATTTGCATCATTACAATGAGTGGTTTAAAAAATCATGAAAAAAACGCTCGCTGCCACTCATTGGGTGCCGCACCATTTTCGAAACTGCTCTTAATCCGTGAGGAATCTAAAAAATTGTTCAACATGGCAAAGTTGCACATAATTCATAATCCAAGGGTATATCACATACCTCATTCTGACAAACAGTTAAAAAATTGGATCGAAAATAGTACCGAAAATCACGTGCAACTTTTTCTACTCGTACTACAGTTTATTTTGCTAGCAGTGCAGTTCGCTTAGTTTCCGCAGGAGGTTCAGAAGCGTTAGCAGAATATTATTCGGCTAATGTTAGTAGAATAGACGGGCTATATATATACGTATGCATGTGATATACTGTTGGACTATGAATTAGCGTTAGTATTATTAGTTTACCATTGTCACACTTGGTAGATAGTATGGGGATAGGTGAGAAGAGGGAGAGGGGGGGGGGCGTCCTTGCCGCCTCCACCAGAACCACCACTGTCGCCGGTGTCGTGGTACTAAGACTGACAGTATAATGGGGGTAGGTATGGAGAGGCAAGATCCTAGCTATGGAGGAGTTGTATACACAAGAGATTTACGAGTTCAGGCCCTTCTCGGAGGAAGTAACAGCCCTACGTCTCTGAGCCCGGAGGCGGTCGACTGGATTATAAGTGTATGAGTTACAGGGGTGCGAACCCTTCTACCAGTGGAGGGGGTGGCTTATATAGTGTCTGCCAGGACCCCAGCCAGCCCACGCAGCGGAGGGTTTAAAGTACATTAAGGCCAGGCGTTACCTGTAATGCCTTACATAAAGTGTCATTATGGCTATAAAGACTACTTAATCACAGACCGTTTGGATACAGAGTGGCTCTTGATCTCCTAGTGGTCGAGTGAATCTTCATGGTCGAGTGTCTTCGAGTTCGTCGAATGGAATCCCTCTTGGTCGACTGGAAGACAGCTTCTTCTAAAGATGTCCTTGGGTAGGGTACTTTAGACAAGTACATGACCCTACCCTAGGTACATGACTTCATCATTAGTCCCCGAATGGATCGAGGTTTGAGTGAGGAAGGAGTTGATAATTTTTCCGACCTGTTTTCCGTGTCCTGAGTATGTCACATTATGGATTAATGACCTTTTTTAGCGATGGCATCAACTTTTCTTTCAGTCGCCTTGATCCATTCTTTTCCTCTGTCGAGTGAACTTTTGAACTTGGTGGACTTCCGAGCGACGGATCGTAGGGAATCTACCGTCTGACAGATTGCTCTGCTGTTAGCGGATTTAATGGGATCCGAATTTTGGGAAGCGCGCGAAGCGGAGAGGACCGCGGTACTCGGATGGGATTAGGCGAAGACGCCTCGATTTCCGTGCCGCCTTTTTTGCCACGTATCGCGCGCGCGACTGTTTCGGGATTTGACAGGATCGCCCGGGCCTACCTGTCAGCCACTCAGAAGTGTCCTTATATAAGGTGTCGGGCGGGGTTTTTTTGAACAGTGCGTCTCCATTCCCCTCTCCACTTTCCTCAACCTCGCCCGCTGTGCCCACTTTTTCCTCCGCCCATCCACTCCTCGCACGCCTCGCCGGCGACGATGGTGAAGGAGAAGACGGTGGCCTTGGAGCGAGCGAAGAAGGCTACGGCGACAGCGAAAGCAAAGGGAAGAGCGACCAGTCGGGGTGGATCTTCATCGCGGTCCCGCCTGCCGCAAGGTTGGGTCCAAGGAGATTGGATCCGCTCGACCATCACCCAGAAGGATCTCGATGATCTGGCCAATGAGGGACTGATCTCCCATGGGTCAGCAAGACTTCCGGGGACCGAGTGGCAACCGCAGCCGTTGGAGGGTGAGTGTGTTCTCTTAGCCACTCATGTAGATCACGGATTCTCTCTGCCACCGAATCTTTTCTTCCGAGGGTTTCAGAACTTCTTTGGGGCACAACTCCACCATTTCACTCCCAATTCCATTGCCTACCTCGCCGCTTTCGTGTTTCTGTGCGAAAACTTCCTGGGTTGTCGGCCGCACTGGAGTCTCTTTAAGCACATATTCACTTGTCGCTCTCAAACAGTGAAAAAGGCGAGTCCGGATGATGAGAGGACCAAGGTTATCCAGATGTGTGGGGGGCTTGGGATCCAAATGAGGAGTAAGAGTGCTTTTCCAGCCATGACCCTTCCCGAGTCGGTTAGAGGGTGGCAGTCGACATGGTTCTACTGCCAAGACGAGTCGACACCGGGGCAGTCGACTAGTCTCCCTCCGTTCTCCATGGACCGAGTGAACAAGCCATCTTCCCTGAAGGTACTTCCGGAAGAAAAGGCTCAGGTTAAAATGTTGGTGGAGCATGCGGTTCAACTCATTCGCGACGGTGTCACTGGCATGGATCTTTTGGAGGTTTTTCTTCGACGACGCATTCAACCGCTCCAGTACCGAGGTCACCCGATGTGGTTGTACTCTGGTACCGAGGACACCACTCGGGTCCACCCAGAGGAGGTCGACAACGCCACACTGGAGAGGTGGATGTTTGCCATCACGGGGAACAAAGATAACCCTCGTGGGGCTAGGAGGATCCCACCACTCGACCAGTCTTATCAACCAGACACGGTATGACCACTTACTCCCGGTGGTGATCCTGTTTCATTCACTTTGTTTCACTGCCAATTGGTCGATTAACCTTTGTCTTGTTTCGTTGTTTGTCAGGCCACCACTGAATTGTACTCGATGCCCAATGGGGCGCAGGCACCGACTGAGGAGGAGGAAGGAAGTGGGGGTGAAAGCCCGGAGGAGTGGGATTCGGATGGGGATGATGACGATGAAGATGACGACTCTAATGAGGAGGAAGAGGAGGAGGAGGAGGAAGCAGCACCTCCCTGTTCCGAAAGACGCTCGAAGCTTGTCCATGACCCTGCAGCTGAGCATGGTAAGGGGGTTGTGCCTGTCGCGCAGTCGACCAAGCGTCCTCGGACGACTTCTCCGGTGCCGACTGAGAAAGCTCTGAAGCAATCTCGAGTGGCGCCGTCGAAGCCGACGAAGGTCTTGCCGAAGATGAAGATGGTGATCCCCACTATCTCAGGGTAATGGTGTAACTTGAGTTTTTTTTGTTTCACCTGGATTTATTCTTGGTCGATTTGTGGGCTGACCGACTGACTTCTGGAATTGCAGTGCTGCTACTTCTGATACCTCGACCAGACCTGAAGATCACGAAATGGAAGATGCTGTCACTTCAAAACCTGGTACGACTTTTGTAGTTCCGTCTTCAGTCGGTTGGACCTTTGTCTTTAACTTTGACTCTTTTCTGCAGCTCCACCTAACATCGTTATTGACCTTCCTGACGACGATGACGAGGAACCACTGATGCAGAGGAGAAATAGGAAAGCGTCTGCTGGCAAGGTGACTCAGGACGTGTCAGCACCCGAGACGTTGGTTGTGGAGGGGGACAGTGTCACTCGGCCTACTGTATCCTTTGCGGTGCCGCTGATGAGTGCTCGCCCTTCGTCGTCGAGTGCTGCTCAGCCTTCACTTTTCTCGACCCACCACATCCCAGAAGACCAAGCAAGCGCTGCTAAAGAAGCAATACGCTAGGCGGGGGTCATGATGGAGCAAGTGAAGGCGATCCGAGACGCCAGTCAGGCAACTTATGATGCCAGTTCAGCTCTTCAGAGCAATGTTCAGGTTAGTCGGTCACCGCTTGTTCTGTTAGGATATGATATCAGAAAATCCTTCTTTCTAAAAATCTTAGTATCTGTCGTACACCCACTGGGTGCGTCGATTGAAATTCTGGATTAGTGGGGGCACGCTGAGTGCACCCACTGGGTGTAGTCCCCAAGGCTATGGTGGACTGCTGGCAGTCGACCATAGTCTTTATGTCTTAAGCTTTTTCTTTATTTGATCAGGTCGAATGGAATCATAGACCGGTGGGGGCACGCTGAGTGCACCCACTGGGTGTAGTCCCCAAGACTGTGGTCGACTGCTGGCAGTCGATTATAGTCTGAAGAACAGTTCTCTCCTTTTTTGTGACTATCTGCTGGCGGTTAGCCTTTCTGTCTTTGTTGGTCGACTGATCGACTCTAACTGATAGAACTAGTGGGGGCACGCTGAGTGCACCCACTGGGTGTAGTCCTCGAGACTACGGTCGAATGTTTATATTCGGCTGTAGTCTTAGAAATGTTACGATTTTTCCTTAGTTACTCGGAAGTGACCTATCTTTGACATCTGTCAATTGATTCTTTGCAGAAATCTTGCGAGCTTTCAGCTCGTTATACTGAGTTGGAGAACAAGCATACCCAGCTCGAACTTGATCTGAAACTTGTCCAGGAGAACTTCACGAAGGCAAAGGAGGAGGCAAAAGGTATGTTTGGTGAGAACCTCGACGACTGCTTTTGCCTCTTGTCTATTTCTGAGTCTGATCTCACTGTGACTTTGCAGACAAACTGAGGGATGCTCTGAAGAAGAAAGACCTTGAGTTGGCTGAGGCGCAGAAAGCGGCTTTAGAGAAGACCAAGCTCGCAGATGAGAAGCTGGCTTCAATCACCAAGCTTGAAGAGGAAAATACCAATCTGAAAGCTGCTCTTGATGCGGCCAACAAGGAGGTCAGTCGACTGAAGAATGACAAGATTGCTTTGAGTGACAAGGCCAGCGAGTTGGTGGGAAAGAAGAATGATCTGGAGGCTTATCTGGGAGGACTCGCCAAGAAGCTATTCCTCATGCTTGAAGGTAATCTTTTGTATCAAACAGACATTTTAACTATGACTCGCCATCATACTGTTGTCTTGACTTTGGGGTTGTGCTTGCAGAGTTCTGCCAGAACTTTGAAGAGGAGACTGGTCGACTGGAGACGATCCTAGATCCCATCAACTCTCGTGTGAAGGACGAAGTCGCCATGAATGTGCTCCGACTTGAGTCTCGTGTTGCTGCTGTTGTCGACTATCTCGCAAGGCTGAAGGTCGCAACTTCCCACATCGACACAACACTCTGGCCAAGAGAGACGCTTCAGAACGACCTCGAGTCTCTGATGACTCGACTAAACGATGTTCCAAGTTGAGTGCAAGAATGGAAGAAGTCTTCTGCCAGGTGCGGTGCGGATGTTGCTCTGTCTCTGGCCCGTGTTCACTGCAAGGAAGTGCGAGAGGACAAGCTGGCAGCCCTCAAGGTGGCCAATACCAAGAAGCATGATTTCCGATCTTTCATGGAGACCTTCATCGCTGCTGCCACTCGGATCGCAGAAGGAATCGACCTGGACGAATTCGTTGCACCTTACAGCCCTCCGCAGGAGGGGTAAAAAACTTCCGTGCTTGATACTTTAAATTTGCCTCGGTATGCCGAGTGATTTTTGTAACCGATAAACCTTAACGGGCTTAGCGCCTGAGCACTTGTTGTTCCGTAAGATGTTATCTGAACTCGAATTCTACGTTGAATATGCTAGCATCTGGTTTGAGGTGTCTTTTGCAGGCTAGGATGAAGCACTTATTGCAATCGACTTGTTCCTCAAGACTCTTAGGCGAGCACTGGGCTGCAGCTAAGCCCCCGAGTGGGAGGTCTGCTCTCCATTCGGTAGGATTTTCAAAAACTTAGGCGAGCACTGGGCTGCAGCTAAGCCTCCGAGTGGGAGGTCTGCTCTCCACTCGGTAGGATTTTCAAAAACTTAGGAGAGCACTGGGGTGCAGCTAAGCCTCCGAGTGGGAGGTCTGCTCTCCACTCGGTAGGATTTTCAAAAACTTAGGCGAGCACTGGGCTGCAGCTAAGCCCCCGAGTGGGAGGTCTTCTCTCCACTCGGTAGGATTTTCAAAAACTTAGGCGAGCACTGGGCTGCATCTAAGCCTCCGAGTGGGAGGTCTGCTCTCCACTCGGTAGGATTTTCAAAAACTTAGGCGAGCACTGGGCTGCAGCTAAGCCCCCGAGTGGGAGGTCTGCTCTCCACTCGGTAGGATTTTCAAAAACTTAGGCAAGCACTGGGCTGCAGCTAAGCCCCCGAGTGGGAGGTCTGCTCTCCACTCGGTAGGATTTCCGTGGCGTACCTCTGAAGAAGAAGGTAACAGTCGACCTGCACCTCGTCCTCCTTGCGGGTCGCACGTTGTGTTTGTGGCGTAGCTTGGAAGGAGAGGGTAGCAGTCGACCTGCGCCTCGTCCTCCTTGCGGAACGCATGTTGTATTTGTGGCGTAGCTCGGAAGGAGAGGGTAGCAGTCGACCTGCTCCTCGTCCTCCTTGCGGAATGCAAGTTGTATTTGTGGCGTAGCTCGGAAGGAGAGGGTAGCAGTCGACCTGCGCCTCGTCCTCCTTGCGGAACGCACGTTGTATTTGTGGCGTAGCTCGGAAGGAGAGGGTAGCAGTCGACCTGCGCCTCGTCCTCCTTGCGGAACGCACGTTGTATTTGTGGCGTAGCTCGGAAGGAGAGGGTAGCAGTCGACCTGCACCTCATCCTCCTTGCGGAGCACATGTTGTGTTTGAACTTAGGTGAGCGCTATGCTGCAGCTAAGCCCCCGAGTGGGAGGCTGGCTCACCACTCGGCAGGATTTTGTTTAAACTTAGGCGAGTACTTGGACTGCAGCTAAGCCTCTGAGTGGAAGGCTGGCTTACCACTCGGTAGGATTTTGTTTAACTTAGGCGAGTACTTGGACTGTAGCTAAGCCTCCGAGTGGAAGGCTGGCTTACAACTCGGTAGGATTTTGTTTAACTTAGGCAAAACGGATTTGCAGCTAAGCCCCCGAGTGGGAGGCTGGCTCACCACTAGGTAAGGTTTTTTTACAGACTTAGGCGAAACGGATTCGCAGCTAAGCCACCCACTGGGGGACTGCTTTATGCGGACAAAAGTAACGACAATCACTGGGAAAATTATAAAGCTCTTGTCTTTGATAAATAAACTACAGAAGTACTTTTATTACAACTCATTTGAGTGAATACTTAAGTATAAAAGGGGCGGAGAAGCTCCGCGTTCCAAGCTCGGGGCTCGTCGATCTGGTGCTCGACATTGTAAAGACGGTATGCTCCATTGTGGAGAACCTTGGTGACGATGAAGGGGCCTTCCCAAGAAGGAGCTAGCTTGTGTGGTTTCTGATGATCCACTCGGAGAACCAAATCTCCTTCCTGGAAGGATCGACTCCTCATGTTTTTGGCGTGGAAGCGACGCAAGTCCTGTTGGTAAATGGTCGATCGGATCAAAGCCATCTCCCTTTCTTCCTCTAGAAGGTCGACCGCGTCCTGCCGGGCTTGTTCTGCTTCAGACTCGGTGTAGAGCTCGACTCGAGGGGGGGGGGGGTTGTGAAGTAGGTTACTCGGCAAGACCGCTTCAGCTCCGTAGACCAAGAAGAATGGAGTTCTCCCAGTCGATCGGTTAGGCATGGTCCTTAACCCCCAAAGCACTGACGGAAGCTCGTCAACCCATGCACCAGCTGCGTGCTTGAGATCACGCATCAATCGGGGTTTCAACCCTTTGAGAATAAAGCCATTTGCTCGTTCTGCCTGTCCATTCGACTGAGGATGAGCGACTGAAGCATAGTCGACTCATGTGCCCTGAGATGTGCAAAACGCTCTGAATTCCTCGGAATCGAAGTTTGACCCATTGTCAATGATGATGCTGTGTGGGACTCCATATCTGAATATCAACTCTCTGATGAAGCTGCCAGCAGTGCCGGCATCAAGGTTCTTGATGGGTTTAGCCTCAATCCACTTGGTGAACTTGTCGACTGCTACCAGCACATGGGTGAAACTGCTTCTGCCTGTTCTCAAGGGTCCAACCATATCCAATCCCCATACAGCGAAGGGCCAGACGAGTGGTATGGTCTTTAAAGCTGAGGCGGGCTTGTGCGACATATTGGAGTAAAATTGACATCCCTCACACTTGTCGACTATCTCCTTTGCCATTTCATCCGCTCTTGGCCAGTAAAATCCGGCTCGGTATGCTTTGGCTACAATGGTCCGAGAGGACGCATGATGGCCACAGGTCCCCGAGTGGATGTCGTCAAGGATTATTCGACCTTCTTCTGGCGTTATGCATTTCTGACCAACTCCAGTCGCGCTTTCTCTGTACAACTGTCCCCTTATCACGGTAAAGGTTTTAGATCGGCGGACAATCTGTCGAGCCTCTTCTTCATCCTCTGGGAGCTCTTTCCTTAAGATATACGCGATATACGGCACTGTCCAATCGGGAGTGATCACCAACACTTCCATGATCAAGTCGACCACTGTTGGGACTTCAACTACAGTCGGATCTGTGACACTCTTAGGCTGCGGAGCTTCTTCGGTAAAAGGATCTTCTTTAACTGATGGAGTGTGGATATGCTCCAAGAACACGTCACTGGGAATAGCTTCTCTCTTAGAACCTATCTTCGCCAAATCATCAACCGCTTGATTCTTCAGTCGGGGTATATGATGGAGCTCTAACCC
The DNA here is from genome assembly GCF_002162155.2 of Triticum dicoccoides. Taxonomy (NCBI): domain Eukaryota; kingdom Viridiplantae; phylum Streptophyta; class Magnoliopsida; order Poales; family Poaceae; genus Triticum; species Triticum dicoccoides. The sequence goes on from NC_041391.1 coordinate 221,771,987, forward strand.
TTCAAATTTCTTCTCAAGCTTTCTCACTGCATTGCAGTATCCAGTCATGGCTGGGCTTCTAACGTCCCACTCCTTCATCACCTGATTGACCACCAAATCTGAGTCGCCATAAACCATAAGGCGACAGACGCCGAGTGAAATGGCCATGCGCAACCCATATAAAAGTGCCTCATATTCTGCTTCATTACTGGAGGAATCAAAGTGGATCTGGAGCACATATCTGAGCTTATCTCCTCGAGGGGAAACCAATACTACCCCAGCACCGGAACCATTTAACATTTTAGAGCCATCAAAGAACATGGTCCAATGCTCCGAGTGAACTTGAGTCGGCTGTTGTTGTTCAATCCACTCGGCAAGGAAATCTGCTATTGCTTGGGACTTAATGGCTTTCTTTGCCTCAAACTTGATATCAAGGGGAAGGAGTTCAATCGCCCATTTCGCCACTCGACCAGTTGCATCTCTGTTGTGCAGAATCTCTGACAGTGGGGCGTCATTGACGACTGTAATGGAATGATCAGAGAAATAATGAGCAACCTTCTTCGTGGTCATGTAGATCCCATACACAAGTTTCTGATAATGAGGGTATCTTTGCTTCGATGGGGTCAAAACTTCGGAAAGATAATACACTGGGCGCTGAACTTTGAAGGCTTTCCCTTCTTCTTCCCGCTCGACCGTAAGTACTGTACTGACGACTTGTCCTGTGGCTGCAATGTAAAGCAACATAGGCTCTTTGCTGATTGGAGCAGCAAGCACCGGCTGGGTGGAGAGCAGAGCTTTTAGCTCGGCAAACGCTGCATCAGCTTCTGGAGTCCACTCGAACTTGTCTGACTTCTTCATCAGTCGGTAAAGAGGCAATGCCTTTTCACCGAGGCGATAGATGAATCGACTTAACGCGGCCAAGCATCCAGTAAGCTTCTGGACATCGTGCACACGTACAGGGCGTTTCATTCGGAGTATGGTGCCAACTTTTTCTGGGTTAGCGTCGATTCCTCGTTCTGAAACGAGAAAACCGAGTAACTTTCCACCAGGAACTCCGAATGTGCATTTTGATGGATTAAGCTTGATATCATACCTCCTGAGATTGGCAAATGTTTCAGCGAGGTCAGTCAACAGGTCGGAACCCTTTCGTGACTTGACCACAATATCATCCATGTACGCTTCCACATTCCAACTGATCTGAGTGAGTAAACACTTTTGAATCATCCTCATGAACGTGGCTCCAGCATTTTTGAGGCCGAATGGCATGGTGACATAGCAGAAGCACCTGAATGGAGTGATGAAAGCTGTTTTGATCTCATCGGGTCCATACAGACGGATTTGATGGTACCCGGAATAGGCGTCTAAAAAAGACAATCTCTCACATCCCGTAGTCGAGTCGACAATTTGGTCGATGCGAGGGAGAGGAAAATGATCTTTCGGGAAGGCCCGATTGATATGTTTTAAATCAATGCACATGCGAAGTGACTTGTCCTTCTTGGGGACCATGACAACATTGGCGAGCCACTCGGAGTGGTAAATCTCTCGGATAAACTCTGCTGCCAGGAGCCGAGCTACCTCTTCGCCAATGGCCTTTCTCTTCTGGATGGCGGACCATCGAAGATGTTCCTTCACAGGTTTTATCTTTGGGTCGACTCGTAGGCGGTGCTCAGCCAGCCCCCTGGGAACACCCGGCATGTCAGCAGGCTTCCATGCGAAGATGTCCTAGTTCTCACAGAGAAACTGGATGAGCGCTTCTTCCTATTTGGAGTCGAGTGTTGTGGTGATATGAGTCGGAGCAGCATTGGGGTCGGTCGGGTGGATGTGAACCGGCTTGGTCTCACCAGATGACTGGAACGCTGATTCGGTAGCAGGCTTCTTGGCTCGCAACAAATCACTCGGATCTGCGGTTTTCTGATATTCCTGTAGTTCTACTACCGCCATCTGAGCATCAGCGATCTTTGAGCCTTTCTGAAAGCACTCTTCTGCCTTTTTCCGATTGCCAGTGATGGTGATCACCCCTTTGGGACCAGACATCTTCAATTTGAGGTACACATAACATGGTCGAGCCATGAATCGTGTGTAGGCTGGCCTGCCTAAAATGGCGTGATAAGCACTCTGGAAATCCACAACTTCAAATGTTAACTTTTCTTTGCGGTAATGCTTCGAATCGCCGAAGACCACACCGAGAGCTATTTGGCCGAGTGACTCAGCCTTCTTCCCAGGTATGACTCCATGGAAACTCATGTTTCTAGAACTGAGTCTGGACATCGGAATGCCCATTCCCTTTAGCGTCTTCGCATACAGTATATTCAATCCACTGCCGCCATCCATCAGTACCTTAGTCAGTCGAGTGCCTTCGATGACAGGGTCGACCACCAAGGCTTGCCTCCCAGGGGTGGCTATGTGCGTCGGATGATCGGACTGGTCGAATGTGATGGCAGTCTGAGACCATTTCAGATAACTGGGCGTTGCCGGAGCAACCATCTTCACCTCACGGTTGATAACTTTCAGTCGACTTTTGCTCTCAACATCAGCAAAAATCATCAGAGTGGAATTGACATGGGGATATTCTTCATCACTGCCCTCTTTGTCCTCAGCCTTGTCCGACTCCTCCTTATCATTGGACTGTTTTCCTTGAAACTGCTGGATTAAGAGCCGACACTGACGAGTGGTATGTTTTGTTGGAAATATGCCCTAGAGGCAATAATAAATTGGTTATTATTATATTTCCTTGTTCATGATAATCGTTTATTATCCATGCTATAATTGTATTGATAGGAAACTCAGATACATGTGTGGATATATAGACAACACCATGTCCCTAGTAAGCCTCTAGTTGACTAGCTCGTTGATCAATAGATGGTTACGGTTTCCTGACCATGGACATTGGGTCCCACCTGTCAGTTCGCATAGGGAAAATATTAGATAAACACAAATTTACGCAGGCGCGACAAGACTCCAACCCGTGCGCGGGAATCACCTAGTTGTGTATGTGTCCGTCAGGGCCTGATGTGTGCGCATGCATGTGTAGGTTGAGCACTTGAGCGTGAGAGTGTGTGTTGGTCATGTGGTGTACTGGTGTGTGCATGCATGCGTGCGTGTGTGTGTGTGAGTGTTGCGTGCGTGCATGGCTGCGTGCGTGCGTGGGTGCATGTGTTTGTGTGAGTGTTGCGTGGATGCAGTTCGTGTGCATGCGTGCGTGTGTGTGTATAATCACCACACCAGCTCCTGTGTGTTAAAACAGACGGCTCGGCATACCAATACAAGGCCACCTTATCCGCTGTGCCCGCGGTCATGACTTCAAACCACCGTCCAAATATTTTGTTGTTGTTTGTTTTCATTCTTACTAGCAAGATGCCCGTGCGTTGCATGTAACATGAAGATGCATTTGTATGACTAGTTTATCTTGTGAGAGAAAAGGATGAACGAGGGAAGGCCTTATTTGCAAATGTGGAGAGGTGTGTGGGTACCTTTTTGCAAAATTGCCATAGTTTCTTTCCTATCCATCAGATATAAATCGGACGACCTATATTGCAGGATGGCGGGCACACCATCATCACCAACTCTATTTTTTATAAGAGTGTATTTTATGTATTTTATAAGAGTGTAGATGTAGAGTAGATACAAGTCGACAGGTAGGCACGATGGTAGTGAGATAATGTGATGCAACACTAGAGGTGCCATGTGGAGCGTTTAACTGGTCAACTAGTCATGTCATGAGCAAATACAGAGTTGTACAGTGAGCCCGTGACTGTATAATAACCACTAAACATAAATGGTGACTGTAATGAGTGGATTCTGAAGTCCAATGTACGTATCGTGCTTTCGCTTCAAATACAATGATCGTCATTGCATATATCGCGAGAGAAAGATGAAACATGCATGAATTTTCTAGGGGCTTACTTTTAGAGGACCTGGAGATAGTTTTGTGTGCATACGTGAAAGGGGCGTACAGGGGGGGGTATGTGATGGAGAGAGAGATGCTCTTCGTTTCTCTTTATTATGACTAACTTTGTAAATGGTATAAAAATATGCAAATTCACAGTGTGGAATAAATATCATTGTGGGCACCATGCAATGCAAATTAGCGTTCATACTCCTCCATATAACTTTGTAATGTTGTATATGTAGAAACTCTAAATTTTTTTTTGGCCACACTTTATTCAAAAGGAATGTTGTATGCGAAATAAACGTGAAGAGAGGGCTTTTTAGATCAATGGGGTACATGATGTAACATGTGTAAATGTGTAGTTGATGCATTTGGCGGGGCCTAGAGAGGTACGTGTGTGTATTACGTATTCGAGAGAGGCATGGATAGAGGGGACGACGGGGGGGGGGGCATGGGAGAGATAGCACGAGAAATGAGAGTGGTCTAGAGCGAGATAGACGAATATGACGTCACGACAAGAGATTCCATTCCCTTGAGTGTGTATATGCAAGGGGGGAGGGAATAGAGGCACCAGGAGAAATTTTCTGTGTGTGTGGTGTTTGTGTTGGTATGTGTGGGTGTGAGAAGATAATGAGACGCGGGGGCAGAGGGTGTGTCACCGCATGAGGTCCGGTGGGTCGAGGTGAGTCCCTTCGTTCGGTCATGTCCTGCACCACATTGGTCGGCCCGTGACGCATTTAGGAAGACCCTCATACGTCTCCAACATATCTATAATTTTTGATTGCTCCATGCTACTTTATCTACTGTTTTGGACTATATTGGGCTTTATTTTCCACTTTTATATTATTTTTGGGACTAACCTATTAACCGGAGGCCCAGCCCAGAATTGCTGTTTTTTGCCTATTTCAGTATTTCGAGGAAACATAATATCAAACGGAGTCCAAACGGAATGAAACCTTTGGGAACGTGATTTTCTCATCAGATAAGATCCAGGAGACTTGGACCCTCCGTCAAGAAAGCCATGAGGCGGTCACAAGGGTGGAGGGCGCGCCCCCCTGCCTCGTGGGCCCCTCGGAGCTCCACCGACGTACTCCTTCCTCCTATATAGTAGCTAGATGGCTTCTTCTCTCTTTTTGGATCTCAATACAATGTTCTCCCCTCTCTTGTGGAGACCTATTCGATGTAATCTTCTTTTTGTGGTGTGTTTGTTGAGACCGATGAATTGTGGGTTTATGATCCAACTTATCTATGGAAAATATTTGATTCTTCTCTGAATTCTTTTATGTATTATTGAGTTATCTTTGCAAGTCTCTTCGAATTATCCGTTTGGTTTGGCCAACTAGATTGGTAGTTCTTGCAATGGGAGAAGTGCATGGCTTTGGGTTCAATCTTGCGGTGTCCTTACTCAGTGACAGAAAGAGTTGCAAGGCACGTATTGTATTGTTGCCATCGAGGATAACAAGATGGGGTATTTATCATATTGCATGAATTTATTCCTCTACATCATGTCATCTTGCTTAAGGCGTTACTCTGTTTTTAACTTAATACTCTAGATGCATGCTGGATAGCGGTCGATGAGTGGAGTAATAGTAGTAGATGCAGAATCGTTTCGATCTACTTGTCACGGACGTGATGCCTATATACATGATCATTGCCTACATATACTCATAACTATGCTCAATTCTATCAATTGCTCAACAGTAATTTGTTCACCCACCGTAGAATACTTATGCTCTTGAGAGAAGCCACTAGTGAAACCTATGGCCCCTGGGTCTATTCTCATCATATCAATCTCCATCACTTTATTTACTTGTTTTTCCTTTACCTTTTTACTTTGCATCTTTATACCAAAAATACCAAAAATATTATCTCTATCAGATCTCACTCTCGTAAGTGACCGTGAAGGGATTGACAACCCCTAAGCGTTGGTTGCGAGTTGCTACCGTGTTGTGCAGGTACGAGGGACTTGCGCGTGACCTCCTACTGGATTGATACCTTGGTTCTCGAAAACTGAGGGAAATACTTACGCTACTGTGCTGCATCACCCCTCCTCTTCGGGGAAAACCAACGCTAGCTCGAGACGTAGCAAGAAGGATTTCTGGCGCCGTTGCCGGGGAGGCTTACGCAAAAGTCAACATACCAAGTACCCATCGCAATCTCTATCTCTCGCATTACATTATTTGCCATTTGCCTCTCGTTTTCCTCTCCCCCACTTCACCCTTGCCGTTTTACTCGCCCTCTCTTTCTCAATCTCCTCTCTTTCCGTTGCCTTTTCCTTTGCCTTTTGTTTGCTCGTATGTTAGTTTGCTTGCTTGTCGTGATGGCTCAAGATGCTACCAAATTGTGTGACTTCACCAATACTAATAATAATGATTTCCTTAGCACTCCGATTGCTCCTCTTGCCAATACTGAATCTTGTGAAATCAATACTACTTTGTTGAATCTTGTTATGAAGGATCAATTCGCCGGCCTTCCTAGTGAAGATGCTGCTACTCATCTGAATAACTTCGTTGATTTATGTGATATGCAAAAGAAAAAAGATGTCGATAATGATGCCGTTAAATTGAAGCTATTTCCTTTTTCGCTTAGAGATCGTGCTAAAGCGTGGTTTTCGTCTTTGCCTAAAAATAGTATTGATTCGTGGAACAAGTGCAAAGATGCTTTTATCTCTAAGTATTTTCCTCCAGCTAAAATTATCTCTCTTAGGAACGATATTATGAATTTTAAGCAACTTGATCATGAACATGTTGCACAAGCTTGGGAGAGAATGAAATTAATGCTACGTAATTGTCCTACTCATGGTTTGAACTTATGGATGATTATACAAAAATTTTATGCTGGATTGAATTTTGCTTCTAGAAATCTTTTAGATTCGGCCGCAGGAGGCACTTTTATGGAAATCACTTTAGGAGATGCTACTAAACTCCTAGATAATATTATGATCAATTATTCTCAATGGCATACTGAAAGATCTACTAATAAAAAAGTGCATGCTATAGAAGAAATCAATGTTTTGAGTGAAAAGATGGATGAACTTAGGAATTTATTTGTTAAGAGTGTTTCTTCTGATCCCAATAATATGCCTTTATCTACTTTGCTTGAGAATAATAATGAATCTATGGATGTGAATTTTGTTGGTAGGAATAGTTTTGATAACAACGCATATAGAGGGAATTTTAATTCTAGGCCTTATCCTAGTAATCCTTCTAATAATTATGGAAATTCCTACAACAACTCTTATGGAAATTTTAATAAGATGCCCTCTGAATTTGAGAATAGTGTTAAGGAGTTTATGAATTCACAAAAGAATTTTAATGCTTTGCTTGAAGAGAGATTACTTAAAGTTGAGGATTTGGCTAGGAACGTTGATAGAATTTCTCTTGAGGTTGATTCTTTAAAGCTTAGATCTACTCCTCCTAAGCATGATATCAATGAGTCTCTCAAAGCTATGAGAATTTCCATTGATGAGTGCAAAGAAAGAACCGCTAGGATGCGGGCTTACAAAGATGCCTTTATTAAAGCGTGTTCTTCTAATTCTTATGAAAATCAAGATGAAGATCTAAAAGTTATTGATGTGTACTCTATTAAATATTTGTTTTGCAATGTGAATCTTGATGAATCTGATTATGATCTTCCTTTACCTAGAAGGCGTTCTAAGAATTCTGAGTTTTTAGATCTTGATGATGAAATTGACAAAAGTGGATTGAAAGAAATAAAAATTTGGATATTGCTAAACCCACTATTTTGGATCTCAAGGAATTTAACTATGAAAATTGCTCTTTAATTGATTGTATTTCCTTGTTGCAATCCGTGTTAAATTCTCCTCATGCTTATAGTCAAAATAAGGCCTTTACCGAACACATTGTTGATGCCTTAATGCAATCTTATGAAGAAAAGCTTGAGTTGAAAGTTTCTATCCCTAGAAAACTCCATGATGAGTGGGAACCTACCATTAAAATTAAAATTAAGGATTATGAGTTTCATGCTTTGTGTGATTTGGGTGCTAGTGTCTCCACTATTCCCAAAACTTTGTGTGATTTGCTAGATTTCCGTGACTTTGATGATTGCTCTCTAAACTTGCATCTTGCGGATTCCACTATTAAAAAGCCTATGGGAAGAATTAATGATGTACTTATTATTGCAAATAGGAATTATGTGCCCGTAGATTTTATCGTTCTTGATATAGATTGCAATCCTTCATGTCCTATTATTCTTGGTAGACCTTTCCTTAGAATGGTTGGTGCAATTATTGATATGAAGGAAGGGAATATTATATTCCAATTTCCCTTAAAAAAGGGCATGGAACACTTCCCTAGAAAGAAAATAAAATTACCATATGAATCTATCATGAGAGCCACTTATGGATTGCCTACCAAAGATGGCAATACCTAGATCTATCCTTGCTTTTATGCCTAGCTAGGGGCGTTAAACGATAGCGCTTGTTGGGAGGCAACCCAATTTTATTTTGTGTTTTTTTGTTTTTGCTTCTGATTAGCAATAAATAATCCATCTACCTTCTGTTTGGATGTGGTTTTATGTTTTAATTAGTGTTTGTGCCAAGTAGGACCTATAGGATAACCTACGATGATAGTTGATTTGATTCTGCTGAAAAACAGAAACTTTGCGCGCACGAATGTAGTTATGATAAATTACTGGAGAGTGATTTTGCGTTGATTCTTTTTGCTTATGATCAATAAACAAATTTTCCAGGACTTCCTATTTGGGTAGAATTTTTAGAGTTCCAGAAGTTTGCGTTAGTTACATATTACTACAGACTGTTCTGTTTTTGACAGATTCTGTTTTGCGTGTGTTGTTTGCTTATTTTGATGAATCTATGGCTAGTAAATTAGTTTATAAACCATAGAGAAGTTGGAATACAGTAGGTTTAACACCAATACAAATAAAGAATGAGTTCATTACAGTACCGTAAAGTAGTCTTTTGTTTTCTTTCTCTAACGGAGCTCACGAGATTTCTATTGAGTTTTGTGTTGTGAAGTTTTCAAGTTTTGGGTGAATTCTTTTGATGGATTATGGAACAAGGAGTGGCAAGAGCCTAAGCTTGGGGATGCCCATGGCACCCCCAAGATAATCCAAGGACACCAAAAAGTCAAAGCTTGGGGATGCCCCCGAAGGCATCCCCTCTTTCATCCACTTCCATCGGTAATTTACTTGGAACTATATTTTTATTCACCAACATGATATGTGTTTTGCTTGGAGCGTCTTGTATTATTTGTGTGTTTGCTTGTTAGTCTACCACAATCATCCTTGCTGTACACACCTTTTGAGAGAGCCATATATGATTTGAAATTTGTTAGAATACTCTATGTGCTTCACTTATATCTTTTGAGCTTGATAGTTTTGCTCTATGTGCTTCACTTATATCTTTTGAGCTTGATAGTTTTGCTCTATGTGCTTCACTTAGACCTTTTAGAGCACGGTGGTGGATTTGTTTTAAAGAAACTTGATCTCTCATGCTTCACTTAGATTATTTTGAGAGTTGCTAATAGCATGGTAATTTGCTTAATGTTAATATACTTGGTGTTCAAGATATGTGAAACTTTCTTTTTGAGTGAATTAAAATTAAGTTTGATGCTTGATAATTGTTTTGAGATATGGAGGTGATAATATGAAAGTCGTGCTAATTGAATAGTTGTGAATTTGAGAAATACTTGTGTTGAAGTTAGCAAGTCTTGTAGCATGCACGTATGGTTAAAGTTGTGTAACAAATTTGAAACATGAAGTGTACCTGGCTTGTGCATCCTTATGAGTGGCGGTCGGGGACGAGCGATGGTCTTTTCCTACCAATCTATCCCCCTAGGAGCATGCGCGTAGTACTTGATTTTTGATGACTTCTAAATTTTTGCAATAAGTATATGAGTTCTTTTGACTAATGTTGAGTCCATGGATTATACGCACTTTTACCTTTCCGCCATTGCTAGCCTCTTCGGTACCGTGCATTGCCCTTTCTCACTTTGAGAGTTGGAGCAAACTTCGCCGGTGCATCCAAACCCCGTGATATGATACGCTCTTTCACACATAAACCTCCTTATATCTTCCTCAAAACAGCCACCATACCTACCTATTATGGCATTTCCATAGCCATTCCGAGATATATTGCCATGCAACTTTCCACCGTTCCGTTCATCATGACATACTTTACTTTTGTCATATTGCCATTGCATGATCCTGTAGTTGACATCGTATTTGTGGCAAAGCCACCATGCATTATTTTTCATACATGTCACTCTTGATTCATTGCACCATCCTGGTACACCGCCGGAGGCATTCATATAGAGTCATATCTTAGTTCTAGATATCGAGTTGTAAGAAAAATAAAAGTGTGATGATCATCATTATTAGAGCATTGCCCCAGTGAGGAAAAGGATGATGGAGACTATGGTTCCCCCACAAGTCGGGATGAGGCTCCGGACGAAAAAAAAAGAAAAAAAAAAGAAGAGAAAGGCCAAAAAAAAGAGAAGGCCCAAAAAAATGAGAGAAAAAGAGAGAAGGGGCAATGTTACTATCCTTTTTCCACACTTGTGCTTCAAAGTAGCACCTTGTTCTTCATGTAGTGAGTCTCATATATTTGTGCTTCAAAGTAGCACCATGTTCCTCATATAGTGAGTCTCATAAATTGTCTTGTTTTTACTAGTTGGAATTTTTCATTATAGAACTTGGCTTGTATATTCCAATGATGGGCTTCCTCAAAGTGCCATAGGTCTTCATGAGCAAGCAAGTTGGATGCACACCCACTTAGTTTTCTTTTGTTGAGCATTCATAGCTCTAGTGCATCCGTTACATGGCAATCCCTACTCCTCATGTTGACATCAATTGATGGGCATCTCCATAGCCCGTTGATTATCCTCGTCAATATGAGACTTTCTTTTTTTGTCTTCTCACACAATCCCCATCATTATATCCTATTCCACCCATAGTGCTATATCCATGGATCGCGCTCATATATTGTGTGAAGGTTGAAAGAGTTTGAGATTATTTGAGTATGAAACAATTGCTTGGCTTGTCATCGGGGGTATAGAAGTTGGGAACATCTTTGTGTGACGAAAAGGAAGCATAGCCTAACCATATGATTTTGTAGGGATGAACTTTCTTTGGCCATGTTATTTTGAGATGACATAATTGCTTGATTGGTATGCTTGAAGTATTATTATTTTTATGTCAATATGAACTTTTATCTTGAATCTTTTGGATCTAAATATTCATGCCATGATTAAGAAGATTTACATTGAAATTATGCCAAAGTATCACTCCGCATCAAAAATTCTTCTTTTTATCATTTACCTACTCGAGAACGAGTAGGAATTAAGCTTGGGGATGCCTAATACGTCTCCAACATATCTATAATTTTTGATTGCTCCATGCTACTTTATCTACTGTTTTGGACTATATTGGGCTTTATTTTCCACTTTTATATTATTTTTGGGACTAACCTATTAACCGGAGGCCCAGCCCAGAATTGCTGGTTTTTGCCTATTTCAGTATTTCGAGGAAACAAAATATCAAATGGAGTCCAAACGGAATGAAACCTTCGGGAATGTGATTTTCTCATCAGATAAGATCCAGGAGACTTGGACCCTCCGTCAAGAAAGCCACGAGGCGGTCACGAGGGTGGAGGGCGCGCCCCTCCCCCATGGGCGCGCCCCCTGCCTCGTGGGCCCCTCGGAGATCCACCGACGTACTCCTTCCTCCTATATATACCTACGTACCCCCAAACGATCAAAACGGGAGCCAAAAACCTAATTCCACCACCGCAACCTTCTGTATCCACGAGATCCCATCTTGGGGCCTGTTCCGGAGCTCCGCCGGAGAGGGCATCCACCACGGAGGGCTTCTACATCAACACCATAGCCCCTCCGATGAAGTGTGAGTAGTTTACTTCAGACCTTCAGGTCCATAGCTAGTAGCTAGATGGCTTCTTCTCTCTTTTTGGATCTCAATACAATGTTCTCCCCCTCTCTTGTGGAGATCTATTCGATGTAATCTCCTTTTTCCGGTGTGTTTGTTGAGACCGATGAATTGTGGGTTTATGATCCAACTTATCTATGGAAAATATTTGATTCTTCTCTGAATTCTTTTATGTATGATTGAGTTATCTTTGCAAGTCTCTTCGAATTATCCATTTGGTTTGGCCAACTAGATTGGTAGTTCTTGCAATGGGAGAAGTGCATGGCTTTGGGTTCAATCTTGCGGTGTCCTTACTCAGTGACAGAAAGAGTTGCAAGGCACGTATTGTATTGTTGCCATCGAGGATAACAAGATGGGGTATTTATCATATTGCATGAATTTATTCCTCTACATCATGTCATCTTGCTTAAGGCGTTACTCTGTTTTTAACTTAATACTCTAGATGCATGTTGGATAGCGGTCGATGAGTGGAGTAATAGTAGTAGATGTAGAATCGTTTCGATCTACTTGTCACGGACGTGATGCCTATATACATGATCATTGCCTAGATATACTCATAACTATGCTCAATTCTATCAATTGCTCAACAGTAATTTGTTCACCCACCGTAGAATACCTATGCTCTTGAGAGAAGCCACTAGTGAAACCTATGGCCCCCGGGTCTATTCTCATCATATCAATCTCCATCACTTTATTTACTTGTTTTGCCTTTAACTTTTTTACTTTGCATCTTTATACCAAAAATACCAAAAATATTATCTCTATCAGATCTCACTCTCGTAAGTGACCGTGAAGGGATTGACAACCCCTAAGCGTTGGTTGCGAGTTGCTACCGTGTTGTGCAGGTATGAGGGACTTGCGCGTGACCTCCTACTGGATTGATACCTTGGTTCTCAAAAACTGAGGGAAATACTTACGCTACTGTGCTGCATCACCCCCTCCTCTTTGGGGAAAACCAACGCTAGCTCGAGACGTAGCAGACCCATGGATGACTAGTTGTACAAGACAAAGATAGCAAAATTGTGAAGGACTCTGTGTCCATTGACAAAGCCGGCTAGGATTTGTAACCCTAGGTTCTCAGACTAAGGTAACCCCTTTATCTCTGATATTACTATTCATCCAACCTAACTTTAAGGGGCATCCTACAGAATGCTTTGCTAGAATCATACTTGTCGATTAGGAAGAGAGGTGTGAGACAATGCATGAGAGACAGGCCTAAAGATAATGTGCGTACATGAGACACGTAGGAAGGTCCATGTAAATAGAAAGGGTCGATGGGGATTATGCGTGTGTATGTTTGCGAGAGGAAGAGTGCTTGTGATAAAGGTTAGTGAAAACAGTTGTAAATGGTTAAGAGAGGGAGGGAGGGTTATATCTAGAGCATGTGTGCAAGAAAGACACCTCGGGAGAGAGTGTGTGAGCATGTGTGAGAGACCACCGATGGAGAGTGAAACTACAGGTAAAAGACTGCTGTACACATTGATTAAAGATATAAATTGTATCCAAATATTAGGATGGGATCATGATATTTGCAATTCGCGTAAGGAGCGGTCATTGATCCATCAGACATCTAGATTCTATCGAATTTGAGCATGTCTATGATATTATTCGACACAATTGATCCACATAGTTAGTATTTTGAACTCCAGACAATGCATCACTTTAGCAATCGAATATAAACATGAGTATAGTTCACGTTGTGTGTGTAAAGCACATTATACATACGAAAGTTACACAATGAACATTATAAATAGTTACCTATGAACTAGCATACATTTGAATTCAACTTAAGGTGGTTTAAAAAAATTGAATTCAAAATGAAGTCCATTCAATTATTTGAATTTGATATCATGGCATTTGTAAACCATACCTAAATTATGGGGAACCAATCTTTGCTCTGATTTTGTACATAATATCATATGTAGTTGTGTACAAAATAGATTCAAATTTAGCTCCTCCATTCCAAAATAATCGTAGTTATAGGATTTTAAAGTGTCAAAATTTCAAAAAGAAGCGGATAATTTAATGAGGTTTTCAAACATACAAGGTCAAATAGAACGTTGTCTATTTAGGTCAATCCTCATAGTTCAAGAGTACTCTAAATGTGAATGCTTGTGTTTCAAAATTTCGAACAAAGCGCCAAAAGAGCCTCTACTCGCCCAAAACCGCGTGAGGCCAATGTTTGGTAGTACAAGGAAATTACTTCTCTAATAACTCCGACCCGTGAAACCTACCGGCCCGACGTCCAAAGGTCTAAACCGGGGTAGGTTTGTAGCTTCATCTAGACGCCACGCAACCGCCTCCGAAAAACATTCATACACAATGGCCGCCTAAGCACACATGCGCGCGGCCGAAATCGCTCCCGCCCACTATTTGGGACACCTCAGATTACCATCCTAACCCCGACCCGCAGTAGGTCCGAAATTTAAGAGGGGGGAAAGTTTGTACTTTCCCCAAATTTCAAACAAGCGCGTCCCATCTTCTGTTCAAAAAAGCGAAAAACAAGCGCATCCCAGACCGAAACATGGTTCCCCCTACCCGTCTGATTCCCCATTCGTACTCCGTGGGCGCCAAAACTACCTCTCCACCAACCGCGAAACCCGGCGTCCTCCGTCCGCCACCCCATCCCACCCATCAACTGCCGCCCTCCTCCATCACGCCGGAGCCGATACCCCGACATCGTCGTCCACCGCAACCTCAACCGCAACGCCCTCCACGGCTAGTAGTTGAAGCCGAAGCCGAGCTGTCCGTACCCGAGCCAGTTCAACCACGCCGTCCTGCGCCTCACCACTGTCGCTCCAACTTCGCCACCCTCCACCGCACCGGAGCTGTTCCTGCTACATCGTCCTTCGCCACCTCGGATCTGCTTCCCCTTCACCGACATATGGCCACGGCAACACAGTCAATAATTTGGCCATGGGTTCGTCCATGCCCGCACCCTCCAGAATATTGGTTTCCCCAGTAAAAAGAAGAAGATCGTCGCGACATGTGGAGGTGACCACACCGGCAACCGAAAAACGTACTCCTCTTCCCTTATTCGTGCAAATCTTACGTCTCTGCTTGCACGGTATTCATCCCACAGAAGACACTAGTTGACCGTTTCTTCTTGATACTAGATGTTCCTAGTAACTCGCGATGCACAAGGTTTCTCCTCATATACTATTTCACCTTAGCTAGAGGTCCGTCGCCCCCCTGAATTTCAATTTCTGGCCAGTTGATTCCCAATTAACGGAAGCATTCCGAGGCGTAACAGGTTCTAGTACGCCTATTACGCCGGGGAAGCAGTGCCTTGGTGTTTATCTTAGGGGCGTGTGCGGCCTAGAGCTACCGGCGCCCGATCTGGAGGTCGACCGGGATTAAAGGGATGGCCTAGGGGCGCTGCCAAGCACGGCGGTGGTGTGAGGTCGAGGGGAGGGCGGGGCGACGGAGGCAGGGGTCTGGGTCGGTGGTCGCTGGCAGTTCGAGAAAGATCGTCAACAGTGACTGGCGGGAGGTAGACGAAGGCCATCTACCCGTTCCTTATAGATCGAACGGTTCATTAAAAAAATCGACTGACCTATTTATTTTCAGTCGACTGTTATCTTAGATATGACCACATGTGGTGGTGTGCTGGAGGAGTACCTGCATTTCCTGTGCTCATATATTACAAAATCATACGGAGTAGAATCTAATTTTGTTTGCCATGCAATGTTGTAGAGCTATCATATGTCTCCTGTCATTTATTTTTCAGCCACCTGCTATCTGCTAATTTTACAGTGCACTAGTTTTGCACACACTTCACCCATACTCTCACTATTGTGTTTTTATGCAAGGGTATTTCAGAGTCTGCCGAAAGAGAAGCAGCAAAGAAAAGAGAGAAGTGACGCCAACTTTCTTCGCGGGTATGCACGACACGTTACAACGCTATAAAGGGTGCAGTGTCAGCAGATGGAGTGGTAAATGTAGCTCTAGAGTTGATGACCTCGCTTGCAATGAACCACCATCCCAGGTGCTTGCTTTAACTTCGCGGTGCCATGTGTGGTTGCATGTTCCATATGGTGTCTAGCTTGTATTCGAAAGGCCGAAGTCGGTCTTGATAAGGAAAGATATTTTTTACATGAACCACCATCCCGTGAGCACCAGAAGACAAATAGCTAGTCAGGGCACTGGCCTAGCTAGTGACAAGCCCAGCAAAGATAGGCATCACCTGGAAGCTAAATAAAAAGCTGCGATGGTGGTGAAGCAGACCGCCTCCCACCAGGCTCTTAGGTCGTAGATGATCATGCTCACGACTCCAGCCGGATGTCTAGCTTGTATTGCTTCCAATTTGGTTAAATTGCATCTGCTTAGCTTACACATTATACCTTTGAATATGACATGCCTTTCTGTTTTTGGTACATACTAGTACATCTGTGTATTAACCATGTTCTTACATCAAACTAATGTTCTTGTGTATCCCTCATCAATCACTTGTGATGAGGCAGGCAGGCAAGGGGACTACTCCTCATTTAAAGAATGCAGCGTCAGCCTCCCGACATGATTCTCAAGAAACAGAAATGCTAGATGAAGATAGTGAACCTAGCTCTGTAGTTGATTACAGCATTTCCCCTACACTAGCATCGCAGGTGCTTGCTCTAACTTGGCAGCGTGATATGTGGTTGCATGTTGCATATGGTGTCTAGATTGTAATTCTTCCAATCTGGTTAAACTGCATGTGCTAGTCTGCTTAGCTTATACATTATACCTGTTAATGTGACATGCCTTCCTGTATTTAGTACATAGTACATCCGTCTATTAAGCATGTCCTTACATAAAACTATTGTTTTTTTGTATCCCGCATCAATCAATATGACGAGACACCTTTAGTATATGCAGTGCGATATTAGTTGCATCTTTCATATGATTTAGAGCATGCGCTGCTTCTAATTTGTTGAAATCCCATTTATGATGGGACGCTTTTAACTTGGCAGAGTCATATTGGTTGCATCTTTCATGTGGTGTCTAGCTTGCATTGCTTCTTATTTGCTGGAATGGTTTCTGCTTAGTTTACACAAACAGTTGTGAACATGCCATGCCATCCTATTTTTCATACATATTCCATCCTGGTATCATGTGTTTGCCTTACATCAAAGTAGTGATTGTCAGTATCATGCATGAATGAGTTCCGAAGAGAGAATTTTATTGCTTTTTCTTGTCGGTTTTACTTGACAATTCAAAATCAATAAAGTGGAAGGAAGTTAGCAAGGCAGCGGATAAAGGTGCTCCTTCCGAACGGAGGGCCTCTACAATTTCTACTCCTCCACACCCCCAAGATGATTTGCAAGACAACACATGCATAGACACTCAACAAAGCTGTGTTTATGATGAGCACGTCTCCCCTAGTGCAGCATCACCGGTGCTCCCTCTAACTTGGCACTGTTATATGTGGTTGCATGTTATGTGTGATGTCTAGCTTGTATTCTTTCTAATTTTGTTGAATTCCATCTACTTACTTTACACATTATACTTGAATAAGACATGTGTTCCTGTTTCTAGAACATACAATATCTGTCTATCACACCATGTTCTTACATCAAATTACTACTGTTGTGTAACCTGCAACAATCACTTATCATAAGACACGTTTGACTTCGGAGTGTGATATAGGTTACATCTCACATTCTTTTCTAGCTTGTACTACTAATTTGTTGAAATGGCACTTATGACGAGACAGTTTTAACTTGGTAGAGTGATATTCATTGCATCTTTCATATGGTGTCTAGCTTTCATTGCTTCTAATTTGTTGAAATGCCTTCTCCTTAGTTTACACATCATAAGCTATGAATATGCAATGCTGTGAATATGCAATGGCACTAATGACGAGAGACCTCTAACATGGTAGTGTGATGTTGTTTGCATCTTGCATATGATTTATTTCTTGTACTGCTTCACATTTGTTTTAACGCCATTTATGATGAGACACTGTTAACTTGGCAGAGCGATATTTGTAGCATCTTTCATATGGTGTCTACCTTCCATTGCATTGCTTCTAATTTGGTGAAATGTCTTCTTCTTAGTTACACATCATAGTTCTGGTTATCTCTTTCGTCCTGTTTTTCATACATATTACATCCTCCTATCATGTGGTTGTCTAACATCAAAGTTCAGTTCGTCTGCATCACGCATCAATTTGTTTTGAAGAACTAAATTGTTATTTGTTTTTCTTGTCGGCCTGACTTAACATGGCACAGAGAAAGAGGAAGAAACACAGAATGGCAGGGAATGAGAAGCGGATGAATCCTGCAGATTCTGCTGGTACTAATGGTGCAATAGAAGGTCAAAGTACAATGGAAAATTCTACAAACACGACATCCCATGCTACACGAGCTGCAGAAAAGCCAAACAGAAACAAATAGCTGCCACCAAACAAGCAGAGACAGCCCTAGTTCTTGCAACACCTACCACAGTACTACCAGCTACATGACTTACTCGCGCGTCAACTGAGCTAGCAGCATGTTCCCAAGCTCCCCTGCCACCTGACACTACTTCCCAGGCACTCTTGACACAAGACGAGTTGGCAATATCAGATGAACCTTGTGAGCTTCAACAGCAAGAAGGTAGTTGCTGGAGTCAAGTTACAGTTGCATGCTTCTTTATATGTAGTCTCACAGTTTGATGTACACTAACACTTCCTATGTTCGTTGTAGGACTAGCACCTAGGTGCAAGAGGAAAAAAACATCAGGGATATTGCTCAATAGGTTAACTAAATCTAGAGGAGGAAGAATGGAGATCCATTTTGAGGCAGGTTTAAATAGGCCACGTGATGCTATAGAGTCAACCAAGTTAGTATCAGAGGCAGCGGTTGCCGTTAGGTGTCATGTACGTATCCTCCCAACATGGATTCAGTGCAGGAATGACAAAGATGAAACCCAGTTCAACACCTTCCTTGACCATTTATCTGTAACTATGGTTATGTATGGAAACTAGTAATATCGTCTTGCTCTGTCCCATACTTCTAGGTTGCTGATAATGAGACTCCCATAATTTTCAACAGATGAGGTTCAAGTTGGATAGCCAAGATTATGCAACCAGACAAGCTTGCACCCATGTTTTCAAGTCTGCTCTACGACAGTATCGGTATAACTTGAGGAAAACTCACTTTGAAGGCAAGGCTAACAGTGAACTTTCCCAAAAATCTCCAGTGGAAAATATATCGGATGAAGACTGGAGGGGCCTTGTTAAACACTGGTCTGATCCGAAGTATTAGGTACATTATATATATGTGATCAGATCACATGTTGATGTCCTATTTACGCATGTGCCACACAAATCTATCTTCTTGTAGGTGAACTGTTCAAAGAACAAGGCCAACCGTATGAAAGTGAAATTCCAACAAATGACAGGATCTCATAGCTATATTGCACACTGTGAGGCTCTTGTAATTAGCTACTGTTTCACTCTTTTCGTTGTACCATATTATCAGATCTATATTGACTTGTTCGAACTGCAGAGGAAAGCCCGCAAGGACCAAAAAGTACCTGAACCAAATGCTGTGGAAATCTTCAAGGACTGTCACACTAGCAAGAAGAAGGGCATGACTACACCAGTCAAAGCCGTTGTTGTAAGTCCTTAATCCTCATGCCTTTTAACTACTACTTACTCTGACTTGTGCCTTGAACTGCATGGTTTGCAGCCAATGTCTATTACTCTTTTCAATTTTATACACAATTGTCTTAGCGTATCATTGCACCTTACAAGGTTTAAAAGAGAGGAGTGATGTTCCTTTGATCTTGACCCGTAATCTAGTTTTGTGCTTGACTTGCCCACACAACATTACAATTGACTGTTTGTCTGTTCTCAGTTGTTTTGTGATATGAATGATGTCATATTATGCTTACCATATTATAAACTTCGTCTCTTTATCCTTAGCCCTCAATACAATGTGAAGAAATAGACAATACATTAGCGATGGTACATGGTCATATTGTAGCGACCAGACCTCAAATAGTCCGATCGCTGTGCTTTAGTGTCATCCCTGGATCAGTAGTGCTGACATACACAGTACTTGAAGGATTTATAACAGAGTAGCAATCACACACTTATTACATCGAATGTCTCAAAAGAGAACTTATTACAATAAATATGGCTTAAGGCCATCTAATAACGATAACAACGGAAGGCTTGGAAGATAAGTGAGTCCATCAACTCCAACGGCATCACTGAGTATAGAACCACGACCTAAAGGCACCTTGCTTGTCATCTAAAAAGTCTGCAACATAAACGTTGCAGCCTGAAAACGGGTCAGCACATGGAATATGCTGGCAATGTAATACATAGAGAGTAATGAAAGAATAATGCTATAACTACATGTATATGGCTGGTGGAAAGCTCTAGGGTTACAACTTTGCATAAAGCCAAATTTTCCCTACTGCAAAGGAATAAATTTATTTAACTATCATGGTGTTTGTTAAACATTGAGAGTGTAGACACCCTCTCAATCCCAATTAAGCATCATCATTAAAACCCAACAATATTAATTAAAGTAACATGATGAGATTCACATGATAATCCAAGTACTAGATACTCAAGATGTCCATAACCGGGGACACGGCTAACCATGATTAGTTTATACACTCTACAGAGGTTTGCACACTTTTTCACACAAGACTCAATCTCCTTCGTTGGGATTCTCGCACTACATGGTGTTTGAGAAACGGATGACCGAGACATAGTCTTTCAGAAGCGCTAGCACCTTACGATAGGTAGACCGTTACACCTACTTTCCCCTACATCTGCTAGTCTACCACTGTAAGAGTTCGCACGACTTAATCAACTATGCTAGAGCCCATAGTAGCTTGTGGCTGCACACGGAAGTTTCTAGCATGAATAATCTCATGATCCCTTTGAGCCTGGGTGGCGGTCCATAAAGAAAACAGGCAATCGCTGGAATACCCAGGTGCCTCAATCCACCCAGATGTGTATTAAAGTTGCCACCTTAAATAAACCATTAATTAACAATCTCATATCTGTCATGGATACACTCACCCAATCCACGTCTACTAGCATAGCATGGCATAATAAGCAAACGTAGAGGTAACTCCCAAGGGTTTGATAATAAAACAGGTAACAGGTGCTACCTCATCTACTTCCCAAAACCCACATATTAAATAGATCCTAATCATGCAATTGTTTGTGGATTGATCTAATGCAATAAAACTGGGTAGTAAAGAGGTATGATCAATGTGTTACTTGCCTTGCTGATGATCCGCGAAACCTAGAGATTCGAAGTAGCAAGCGACGCACTCTGGGTACTCTATCGCAAACAAATAAGTATACAAGCATACAATAAGTACTCATCTAATGCATGGGTAAAACTCAAATAAGAGAACTAACCAGAAAGTTCAACTTAAGAACTCCGGTTTGCAAAAAACATCAAATCGAACAAAGCAACGAAACTCAAACGGCGAAAGAAACAAGCTTCATTTACTAATCTAGACCTAAGTCAAATTTTACCGAAGCAAAAACTTGTTTGAGTTGGTTAAACGGAAAGAGGGTTTCGAGACGAAACTCTAGGCGCTTGAATCGCCTGATTCCGATAAACGAGCGAAAAGTTATACTAAAACGAAAAACAGATTGGAAATCGCGATCAGAAATAATCGCGGAAAATCCGAGAAAAAGAAAAACGGACGAACAGACTAACGAACGAACGTTCATTGTCTGTGGATAAATGACGAAAACCGTTCGTTAAAACGAACGTACGGACAAACGTCCGCTAAATAAACTAAACCAAAAAACAGATATAGAGTTTTTTTTTAAAAAAAACGAACGAAAAACCGACGGAAAAACCGAACGATTTTCTCGCGGAAAACCACCGGCGGCAGGGTGGTGGCTACCTCTGGCGAGGGGGCGGCGGGGTCCGGCAGGGTCGGCGGGGCGGCGGCGGCGTCCGGCGCGGGATCCGGTGGCGACGGCGCGACGGCAGCAGCGGCGGCGGCGGCGAGTCGAGGGTTAGGGTTTGGCGCGGGGTCGGCTGGGTCTCGGGTGGCTCGGGGCGTCGCCTTATAAAGGCCCGACCAGGCGGAGTCCTGGCCGAACACGGCCCAAAGTCGGTTTGCGTTTTTTTAAATAGTTTCACGCAGAAAAACAATTAAAAGGAATACTAAACAGACTTCAAAAATCCCGAAATAAATTTTCCCCGACTTCTAAAATCAAGCCGGACAAGATGGACTTTTATTTGGGGCCTAAATGCAATTTTGAAAAACGCGCATTTTTCCTAAATTCAAATAAAAAACAAACAACTCCAAAATAAAATCTTATTTGATTTTATTACCAAATCCTCAATATTTCTTTATTTTGGGAAAGTCATTTTATTCCCTCTCTCATATTTTTATAATAGAAATAATTGAAGATAAAATAAATAAAATCAAATTATCCTATTTTCAAAATTCGAGAAAACTCAAATATGAAAATATCCCCAACTCTCTCCGAGGGTCCTCGAGTTGCGTAGAATTTCTAGGATCAAGCCAAAAGCAAATAAAATATGATATGCAATGATGATCTAATGTATAACATTCCAAATTGAAAATTTAGGATGTTACAAACCTACCCCCCTTAAGATGAATCTCGCCCTCGAGATTCGGGTTGGCTAGAAAATAGGTGAGGGTGGTCCTTCAGCAGATCTTCCTCTCGCTCCCAGGTGGCTTCATCCTCGGTGTGGTGGCTCCACTGAACCTTGCAAAACTTGATAACCTTGCTGCGGGTGACTCGGCTGGCATGCTCGAGAATCTTGACTGGTTTCTCCTCATAGGTCAAATCACTATCCAACTGAATTGCTTCTAGCGGCACTGTATCTCTCAGCGGTATATCAACCATCTCTGCGTGGCACTTCTTCAACTGGGAAACATGGAACACATCGTGAACTCCTGACAATCCTTCGGGCAACTCCAACTTGTAGGCAACTTCTCCCATACGTTCCAAAAGTTTGTATGGTTCCACAAAGCGTGGCGCTAACTTTCCCTTAACTCCAAAGCGCTTAACTCCCCGAAGTGGAGATACATGAAGATAAACTCTGTCTTCGACTTTGTAACCTGTCTCCTTGCGTTTAGAATCTGCATAGCTCTTCTGCCTGGACTGGGCTACCTTGAGCCTATCGTGAATCAACTTCACCTTCTGTTCAGACTCCTTAATAAAATCTGGTGCAAACAACTGGCGGTCTCCAACTTCGTCCCACGACAATGGGGTTCTACACCTCCTTCCGTACAAAGCTTTGAAAAGGGCCATCTTTAAGCTGGATTGATAACTGTTGTTGTAAGAGAACTCTGCATATGGCAAATTGTCGTCCCAACTAGATCCATAATCTAGCGCACAAGCTCTCAGCATATCCTCCAAAATCTGATTGACTCTCTCGGTCTGTCCATCTGTCTGCGGGTGAAAAGCTGTACTGAACTGTAGCCTGGTACCCAAAGTTTCGTGCAACTGATTCCAGAACTTTGAGGTAAATTGGGTTCCTCTATCTGATACAATGCTCCTCAGAACTCCATGCAGACATACGATCCTGGTCATGTATATCTTTGCCAACTTAGCACTGGTGTAAGTGGTCTTCACTGGGATAAAATGAGCTACCTTCGTCAAACGATCGACTACAACCCTTATCGAGTCATAGCCTGAACGAGTCCTGGGAAATCCCGTGATAAAATCCATGCCTAACTTATCCCACTTCCATTCGGGTATTGGCAATGGCTGTAACAATCCTGCTGGCTTTTGATGCTCCGCCTTCACTCTCTGACATACATCTCATACTGCTACATACTCTGCAATATCCTTCTTCATTCCGGTCCACCATAAAGTATCCTTCAAATCCAAATACATCTTGGTATTTCCTGGGTGTTGGGTGGTAGGTGCGACATATGCCAACGAGTGGCTTATCATTGTGGGAGCCAATAAGACATCGCCGGTGCCTGGAAATGGGATAAGGCGAAGACATGCACACCGGCGAATCTTACCCAGGTTCGGGGCTCTCCGTGGAGATAACACCCCTAGTCCTGCTTTGCGGGGTCTCCGCATGATCACTAGATCAACAAGTGGCTACAAGAGGCTCCTTGAGCTGTTTGGCGAGAGGAGGAAGAAAGGGCAAGGCTAGCTCTCTTCTCCTCTCAAAGTGGTCTCTAAAACTATCAAAGTCCAACCCTTTGCATGGGTGCTCTGGGGGGTTTATATAGGCCTACCCCTATGGGTACAATGGTAATCCAGCTGGGCGTGGGCCCGAGCCGTCAGTGTCTACGTTCGCCGGCTTCTCCAGCGACCATTGGGGCCCGCCGACTGGTGGGTCCCGCCGGCTGCCGGCTTCCTGGTCGACAGGTAGGTCCCACCGCTTGGGGGTCTTGTCGGGGGCTGGTTACTGTTGCCTCACTCTTGATGATGAGGGCTTTGTCGAGGTAAGCATGGCTACAGTGCCGCCGCCTGGCGGGCTCTCACTGTAGCCTTACCTAGTCTTGTCTCCTTAATGGTGCGCATTCTTTGAGGGAGGGAGCAAGCCGGCTGGGGAGAGCCGGCTATGTCCCTGGCCGACTAGGGGAAGCGTGGCCGCCTTCGGGTGTCTCTCTGACTGAAGGGGCCCGCCGCCTGCGGGCCGTACTGACAGCCTGTCGTGGGTGACGTCATGGTCAGCATGGCAGCAGTGCCATGCCGGACGGGTCATGGCTACCCCGTATGGCGTACTGTAGCCATGCGTACTCCGGGATTCGGGGGTGGCAGGCTTCACTGTTGCCACGCCCTGTCCCATCTTAGTTATGTGGGTGCAAACTTTGAGGGCACGATCTTGGCCGCCTGTCGGGGGCCGGCTTCTTGGAGTCGGTCATGTTGTGGCCGGCTTCTTGGAGTCGGCCCTCCCGCGGCTTTCTTTATGAGGATTCTAGGGCCTGGCCGCCCTCCGGTAGTCTGCCTGTGGGGTAGCCGGCCGGGAGAAGGCGGCCCCGTGTCTTGGGTGCTTGAAGGCTTGATCGGCCTATTATTTTTTTGAAGAGCCAGGGGAGCCGGCTAGGCTACCCGTGGTCATTTACTCCGACACTGGGTGAATCGAGTATGGCGAATCATGGGCCTCTTGCAGAATCAACTTCCTGATCTCCGGATCATTGGGCACATAAACGCGGTCCTCAAACCATAGGGTACCATGCTCATCCTCACAAAATCCTTTAGCTTTTCCTTTGCTCATCTTCTCCTTTATAGAGGCAATCTCCCTGTCGGTCTTCTGAGCTTCTCTGATCTTATCCATCAAAGTAGACTGAATCTCCAATGCTGCAATGTAGCCTCTCGGAACTATCTCCAAACATAGCTCACGAAGATCCTCGGCTAACTCCTTTGGTAATCCTCCGGTCATGAGTGTGTTTACATGGCTCTTACAGCTCAACACCTCGGCTACTACGTTAGCTTTTCCGGGGTGATAATGCAACCTCATATCATAATCCTTGATGAGCTCCAACCATCTCCTTTGCCTGAGATTCAACTCCTTCTGCGTGAAAATGTACTTCAAACTCTTGTGATTCGTGTACACCTCACAATTGTTTCCGATGAGAAAATGTCTCCATGTCTTCAATGCATGCACTATGGCTGCTAACTCCAAATCATGTGTATCATAATTCAGCTCATGGGGCTTAAGCTGTCGTGAAGCATACAAAACAACTCTTCCCTCCTACATAAGCACTGCTCCTAGTCCTCGACGTGAAGTGTCGCAATACACCTCATAATCCTTGCACTAATCTGGCAAAATCAACACTGGCGATGTAACCAAACGTTTCTTTAACTCCTGGAAACTGGCTTCACATTCCTCAGTCCATTTGAACTTGGTATCCTTCTTTAACAACTCCGTCATGGGCTTCGCAATCTTCGAGAAATTCTCAATGAATCTCTGGTAGTATCCTGCCAGCCCAAGAAAACTTCAGATCTCTCCAAATGTCGTTGGTGCTACCCAATTTTTTCATAGTGACAACCTTGGTGGGATCTACTATTATTCCTTCTCCGGATATAACATGTCTGAGGAATCCAACTTCTTTCAACCAAAACTCACATTTGCTGAACTTGGCATATAATTGATGTTCCCTGAGCTTCTCCAGTACCAAACGCAAATGCTCCTTATGCTCTTCCTCATTCTTCGAGTAAACCAAAATATCATCAATGGACACTACGACGAACTTATCCAAAAACTCCATAAACACCTTGTTCATCATGCTCATGAAATACGCAGGTGCGTTAGTCAGACCAAATGACATAACGGTATACTCATATAGCCCGTACCTGGTGGTAAAAGCTGTCTTAGGTATATCCTGCTCTCGAATCTTCAACTGATGGTATCCTGGTCGCAGATCGATCTTGGAAAATACCTTAGCTCCTTGCAATTGGTCAAACAAATCATTGATCATCGGTAGTGGGTACTTGTTCTTGATGGTCACTTCATTCAGTCCTTGATAATCAACAACCATCCTTAATGATCCATCCTTCTTCTCCACTAGAAGCACTGGTGATCCCCAAGGTGAAGAACTTGGGTGAATATAGCCTTTATCCAGTAACTCCTTGATTTATTTCTTAATTTCCTCCAAATCTTGTGCGGGCATCTGGTACGGTCTCTTAGATATCGGCCTTGTGCCTGGCAAAAGCTCAATAAAAAACTCAATGTCTCTATCCGGTGGCATGCCTGGCAAATCTTCTGGAAATACATCAGGGAAATCCTTCACCACCGGTACTTCCTCCTGCACAACTCCTGATAAGGAATTTACTTGTGTCCCCTTCGGCTCATGCCATGATACATACTTGATCCTTCTTCCTTCTGGGGTGGTAAGCAAAATCGACTTACTGGCGCAATCGATGTTTCCCCCATACATCGATAGCCAATCCAAACCCAGAATTACATCAAAACCTTGTGATTCCAAAATGATTAAATCCGAGGGGAAAACATGCCTACCTATACTCAATGGCACTTGAAAACATCCTTGAGGGAGTCCTGGACTAGGGGGTGTCCGGATAGCCGAACTATCATCATCGGCCGGACTCCAAGACTATGAAGATACAAGATTGAAGACTTCGTCCCGTGTCCGGATGGGACTTTCCTTGGCGTGGAAGGCAAGCTTGGCGATACGGATATGTAGATCTCCTACCATTGTAACTGACTCTGTGTAACCCTAGCCCTCTCCGGTGTCTATGTAAACTGGAGGGTTTTAGTCCATAGGACAGAACAACAATCATACCATAGGCTAGCTTCTAGGGTTTAGCCTCCTTGATCTCGTGGTAGATCCACTCTTGTACTACCCATATCATCAATATCAATCAAGCAGGAGTAGGGTTTTACCTCCATCAAGAGGGCCCGAACCTGGGTAAAAACATCGTGTCCCTTGTCTCCTATTACCATCCGCCTAGACGCACAGTTCGGGACCCCCTACCCGAGATCCGCCGGTTTTGACACCGACATTGGTGCTTTCATTGAGAGTTCCTCTGTGTCGTCACCGATAGGCTCGATGGCTCCTTCGATCATCAACAACAACGACGCAGTCCAGGGTGAGACTTTTCTCCCCGGACAGATCTTCGTATTCGGCGGCTTTGCACTGCGGGCCAATTCGCTTGGCCATCTGGAGCAGATCGAAAGCTACGCCCCTGGCCGTCAGGTCAGATTTGGAAGTCTGAACTTCACGGCTGACATCCGCGGAGACTTGATCTTCGATGGATTCGAGCCACAGCCGAGCGTGCCGCGCTGTCACGATGGGCACGATCTAGCTCTGCTGCCGGACAATGCCCTGGAGGCCGCACACGAGTCCGCTCTGACCCTCAATTCGGAGCCGGCTGCGCAGATCGAGGACGGGTGGCTAGACACCGCCTCGGGGGCTGCAACCTCTACGGCAATGGAGCCGAATACTGACCTTGTCCCTTGTGAAGCTCGTGACTCCGAGGTGCTGGACTCCTCGCCAGACTCCGAACCTCCCGCGCCCCCTCCAATCGAATCCGATTGGGCGCCGATCATGGAGTTCGCTGCTGCGTACATCTTTCAACACTCACCTTTCAGCGACATCCTGAATACACTAAAATATCTCTCGTTATCAGGAGAGCCCTGGCCGGACTGCGGTCAGGACGGTTGGGATGCGGACGACAAAGAAATTCAAAACCCACCCACCACCCACTTAGTAGCCACTGTCGATGATCTAACCGAAGACATCAACGGTATGGACGACGATGCCGGAGATGACCTAGAACCAGCGCCTACTTGGCACTGGAAAGCCACCTCGTCATATGACATATACATGGTGGATATCCCAAAGGATGGGAATGGCGAGGGAACAGCGGAGGAAGACCCCTCCAAGAAACAGCCCAAGCGCCGGCGTCAGCGGCACCGCTCTAAATCCCGCCACAACAAGAATGGAGATTCCGGCACTGGAGATAATAATACCCCAGACAGTGCCGAAGACAACCCCCTCCAGCAAGATTCAGCACAGGAGGACGGAGAAGCCAGCCCTCATGAGAGAGCGGCAGACGAAGAGGTAGAGGATGATAATTACATGCCTCCCTCTGGAGACGAGGCAAGCCTCGACGACAACGAATTCGTCGTGCCTGAGGATCCCGTCGAACAAGAGCGTTTTAAACGCAGGCTTATGGCCACGGCAAACAACCTCAAGAAAAAGCAGCAACAGCTTAGAGCTGATCAAGATCTGCTAGCCGACAGATGGACTGAAGTCCTTGCGGCCGAAGGGCATGAACTCGAATGCCCCTCCAAAAGCTACCCCAAACGCAAGCTGCTCCCCCGATTAGAGGAGGAGGCATATAAACCTGCATCACCAGCGCACAATACGGCTGACCGAGCACCTCGTGGCCGCGACAGAGAGGCCTCTAGGCCCTCCACTAGAACCGTACCCTAGCATCGCTCGAAAAGCACAAAGCCACAGGGGAACGCTCCAGACTTGCGAGATATATTGGAGGATAAGGCAAGACAATCAAGATCGATCTACGGATCGCGTGGTCGCCCCATGATACGCGACAACAGCCGTCGCACCGGACACAGCAAGTCCGACCGGGCCGAACACAGTAGACAAAGCTCGTTTGAGCTACGTCGTGATATAGCCCAATACAGAAGCGCCACACACCCACTATGCTTCACAGATGAAGTAATGGATCATCAAATCCCCGAAGGGTTTAAACCCGTGAATATTGAATGCTATGACAGCACAACAGACCCTGCGGTTTGGATCGAAGACTATCTCCTTCATATCCACATGGCCCGCGGTGATGATCTTCACGCCATCAAATACCTCCCACTCAAGCTTAAAGGACCAACTCATGTCGCGACCGGTTTTCCGGGTAATAAATTTCCAGAAGAGACCGTCGTGCTCATCAGCCCCAGGATTACTGTTAGCTGATGAGGCTCCAACTTGATACAGAAATTCCAAGCAGAAGACAAAATATGTAGTACAAGGCCATTCTGGCCTGTGAGTACAACAAATGGTTTCTAGTGGTTGATGGCGGAAGCGGTCTGTGGATCATCAGTGTCTATGGGACTCCAATTCCCACAGGAACAGCTAACCAGGTTAACTCCTATCTTCGCGAGGCTGCTATCTCCATTGAGTGGGTTCCGGGGCTGGCATCGCGTCGCTCCTCTCCGTGCAAGAAAATCTGGCCAAGACAATAGCCAGGGACAAGCCAGTGAGTACTTTGAATGTACTCGCAAACATTATGAACACAGGTATAATATAACAATGATGTGCTAAAAATATTATAAGCTCAAGACGTCAGTCATAAAGAAACTCAGATGCGTGCAAGCAAGTTATTTATAAAAAATGCAATAACATGGTAGTATAAAAGAAATTTATGAAACAAAAAGCAAGCAATGCCACAGTCGGGCGTCTGAGCGACACCACATAAAGAGCTTTAAAAGAAATGCCACAGTCGGGCGTCTGAGCGACACCACATAAAGGGCTTTAAAAGAAATGCCACAGTCAGGCGTCTGAGCGACACCACATAAAGGGCTTTAAAAGAAATGCCACAGTCGGGCGTCTGAGCGACACCACATAAAGGGCTTTAAAAGAAATGCCACAGTCGGGCGTCTGAGCGACACCACATAAAGGGCTTTAAAAGAAATGCCACAGTCGGGCGTCTGAGCGACACCACATAAAGGGCTTTAAAAGAAATGCCACAGTCGGGCGTCTGAGCGACACCACATAAAGGGCTTTAAAAGAAATAATCAAAATGAATATCCCGGAGGTAGAACCATCCCAGAGATACTCGATAATAACAATAATATCACGGGTTAGTCAACAAAAATAATAATCATAGTTATCACAAGTCACAAGTAGTAAATTCCATTTCTGGTTAACAGTTTCACCTCCGAAGACCGACACTAAGACCGACACCTGACCCATCCCAGACTGCAATCCTTAACCATGGACACGGCTATTCGAATAGGTTTATTCTCTGCAGAGGGTGTACTCTTTACCCACGAGTAACGGATTTCTTTAGTCCATCGGGACTAATTCCGTCTACGGTCTTTTTGTTGAAAACACACCTAACTTGCACACACCAGCTTATCACACACGTGTCTGGAATCACCCACGACACCTGTTAAGCAAACTCTAAGTGGGGAGGCTACAACCTCGCGTAGCATGGGATCAAATTTATATCGCGCGCTCTAAGGGGTGGCCTCCCCTCTCGGTCCCAACCGGAAACACCCATGCTCCCGGACCAGGTGGCCTGCCTACCAGTTACAACCAGTATCTTCCACCATGGCCTCTCTGTACGGTGTGTGCTAGAAAGAGGTTGACAACTTACTGAACCGTACTCTACTTGCTGTAGAGACGAGTGGTAGTACGAAACAAGTATGGGGGTTACTGGAACAAGACTCGATCTACGGTCGACTCAGGAGGTTCAAGTATTCCCTGCATGATTAGTATAACAAATATATTTCATCAAATAGAGTCACCACTCATATCACCTAACCATGCCATACCAGACAGAACCGTCCCGACGAAGACCGGCGACAAACTCATACCTACCCAAGGCAGAGGTTTTCCCGGGTTCCTGCCGGTATGCATGTAAAGCTCATGAGGGTGATTATCATCACTAGTGTGTCCATTACCAACAACATGGAAATCAGTAACATGCACCCATGCATATGATCATATCACATGAAATAACAAGTCCTTCGAAATGCGGTGGAGTTATAAATGCATCAATGATCACTCCAAAATTATTATGCCGGGGTTCAGAATGCTTGCCTTCAATGTGTGGAAAGGCAGGGTGCTCTCCAAGCTTTTGAAAGTTTTCTTCTCTTTCCCCAAAATCCTATTTGAAAATATATTTGAATTCACCCATATTTCAAAAACAGAACCAAAAAGTTGTTTGAATTTTTTTTTAAATAAATCTTAAAATAAACTAGACCAAATTTGAGGAAGGTAGGAAAAAGAATCAACTCATTTGGACCTATATTTAAAAAGTTATAACCAGTCAAAGATTTGGTCAAATCTGTTATTTAAAATAAAACAGAAAAGAAAACGATTCAGACAGAAATACGCTTTCGGGGCAAAGGAGACGTATTTGAGGCTTTACGCCTCCACTTATCCACGTGGACGGTGCGGGGTGTCACTGACAGTGGGTCCTATGCGGCCCACTAGTCAGGTTTGACTAGTCCGCCCTCCTCCTTCTCCCTCTGTCCCGAGCGGAGGCGGGACTCCGGCGACCAACGCCGGCGAGCGGCGGCTCCTCGCGGCCTCTGGAGGGCGGGGACGGATCCGCGGATCAAGGGCGATCCTGCTGGTAGTCGCTGGGTCGGCGGGGACGGCGTGAGCTGTCGGCGGCGAGCTCCTCGGCGGAGGAAAGTTTCGGTGAAAAGTGGTTTTGTGGCGGCGATGGCTCCCGAACCAAATTGAATAGGGGGATCTGTTCACGGGAGGGAGAGGAAGCTCCTGGTGTAGAGTTTAGGGAGGGGGAGGCCCTGGTGGCGCGGGAGTGAACGAGGCAGTGGCAGCGGCCGTGGTTGCCGGAGATGAGGAAGACGATGTTTCCCGGACGATTGCGGGCTATGGGGGTGCCATGGGGGTAGCCTGAGGGTGCGTGCATGCTCAGAGGGGCTCGGGGTGTCCCTTTTATAGCACGCCGAGGTCGGTTCCGCGGCGGTGGGGATAAGCTCTCCGGCGAACCGCCTCTCTGTAGCTAGGGCGACGTGGCGGCGACGAACGCTAGCGGACACCCGTGTGGATGAGCTCGGGCTGTGCCGGGGCCAGGTGGCGAGCCAGGGTGGCTTGGGCGGTGCTGAACGGAGCAGGGGCTGTCGGGCAGCGGCGGCGGCTAGCTCTTGGCCTGCCGGGTGCGGCGGGGGCTGCTTGGCGCGTTGCTGCGAGGAGGGGAGCGCGTGGCGTGGTGCTGCAGAGCGGGCCAAGGCCGTGGGGGCCAGCGTGTCGGCTCGGCCGCGTGGCTGCAATTGGCGCGCTCTGGGCGCGTCCAGTGCACACACACCAGATGTTCGACACAATGCCGCGGCATGCTACAGGTCGCAGGTGAGGATGGGGTTTACCAGATCGAGGTTAGGAGCAACGGGGAGTCTAGTGGACATGCTAGTTTGTTTAACGGTGCAAGCTCACAGTGCAATGCAACAATTCATGACAAAACAGAACATGTCCACAGGGTGTTTGACAAAATGCCAATGGCACTTAGGCAAGTCTTGGGGGTGGCCAAAAACTCCAGATGGGGGTCTCTTTAGATGCAAAAGAGAGTGGTGAGGTTAGTTGGACAAAAGGGGAAACTTGCTGGTGCAAGTTTTACAAAACTACATTTCTGGACAGGAAATAAATAGCATTATTCCATGAACCAAAAGTGATCTAAATGGTGCATGCTCCTGGACTTAAGGGTTTAACATGGGGGACTACAAGTAGGAGAAATAGTTAAGGGTATAGGAGCAACTAAAAAGGTGGCTGCTGTACAAATCCTCAAGTTGGTCCAGAATGGAAATGAGGTTGATTCACTCAATTTTTTCAAAGAACATAATTTGTTTTTTGCACAAAGTGAAACAATAGGCTCCTACTGACCTCCCTTAATTTTGGTAGAAGTTTTAAAGAAATATTTAAATAGGTTGCTGTGTAAAATTGCTCACTGGACCAGAGAACAAAATTTGCTGTGGAGCTCAAAATATTTCATGAATGAAAT
The DNA here is from genome assembly GCF_002162155.2 of Triticum dicoccoides. Classification (NCBI taxonomy): domain Eukaryota; kingdom Viridiplantae; phylum Streptophyta; class Magnoliopsida; order Poales; family Poaceae; genus Triticum; species Triticum dicoccoides. The sequence goes on from NC_041391.1 coordinate 221,804,902, forward strand.
ATACTTTTGCATAAAAGTTATTTAAAAACATCACATGACATCTCCAAATTTTTATGGGAATTTTAAGTGAATCTATCAAATGGTTGTAGTGCAAATATGGTCAATTAACCTTGAAAACCATCTTCAAGAAAATAAAGATCAAGCAACTTAATTATTTAATTAGTTATACTGATAAAAATGAAAGTTTTTTTTGAGAGGTTTTAGTCCAACATCATTTTTGAAAAGTTTTCTTTTTTTTTGGAAAACTCATTATAACAGGGAAGGACATGAAAAAATCAAAATGGAGCTCAGAAATCCAAAGTTTTAAATCCTGGCAAAATTTTATTCCCTTAAAACAAGGCCAAAATTTTGGGGTGTCACAGTACTATCCCCCTTAAGAAAAATCTCGTCCTCGAGATTTGCTAAAAGCGGTGTTAAGAGAATATTTACGCAATAAAAATGTAGCTACAGTGAGAGGGCAATAAGTGGTGAAAAACCACAGTGTGAAAACTGGTGCCGCGTGGAAAAGTCCACGGTCCGAGACAAAAACGGGCGATTACTACGCTGGGTATGAATTTAGAATAACTTCTAAATTTAAATATACGCTGGTTGTACCCGAGAGCACAGTGCTCTCTCTGGCCGACAGGTGGACCCGGGGTCCACTGTCAGTCTCCTCTTCTTCTCCCTCTGGCCCTTTCTTCCTCCTCTCCCCCGCGCGCTTCCTCCACCGGCGACGCCTAGTGTGTAGGGCATCTAGGCCGTACCGTGCTAGTGCGCGGCGTGCTAGCTGCTGGTGCAGCGTGCACTCACCTCGCGGGCCAGCGCGCTGTCGGCACTGCTCGCGGATTCGACTCCGAACACCGGCGATCGGCGACGAGCGGCGTTGGTGGACTTCGCCCACCGTACACCGAGCTCGAGCTATAAAAACGGCCGGGGTGCCTCTCTCTTCTTCCTCACACCTGGCCTCACTTCTCCTCCTCCTTCTTTCTCCACTACTGCTTACAGAAGCTCGGTCGAGGCTCTAATGGCGGAGGCGATGCCGGACTGGTTTGTGATCCTGATATGCGGAGGGCTGGCGACACTGCTGGGGCTCTCTGTGCTCCTGTGCGCGATGATCTTCGACGAGTATCGCGATGCTGCGGATCGGGTGTTGGTTCTCCGCGGTGGTGGTGATCATGAGGAGTAGATGGAGTGTGTCGGGTGCTAACTGTTGTTAGGGGTGATTAGCTGGATGTAACACCGTTGCAAAATTTTGCAAACAGTGTATGTGTCCGAAAGATTATGGTTGTGAGTCTGCTCGTGGTGCTGAGTGAAATTAAATAATCCACGCCGTGAGAAAGTGTAGATGTAGCAACTCAGGGAAAAGAAAATCCCACTCCAGGGTTTTGCGAGGGAAAAACAGTTAATTTAAAGGAGCATAAACCACAACAAAAACTACACACATTAGCAGAAGCCAAATAATTGATTTGTCGTACAAACTCAGGGTATTACGCATAAGTCACACACATAATTAAATGCTGCAAAGAACAAATACAGTAGTGACGTCTAAAATGAAAATGGTAACTGGGAGGGGTCCTGATAAAATGTCTCTGGTAAAGGAATACATTCTTCCTCAATCGGAGGCAGTGGATTGACCAGTCGATGAATGCGTCTCCCCGTGTCGGGTCTCAGTGGTCTGCCGATGGCAACCTGAGGATTTAAATCTGCGAGGCTCTGGAGATAATCCATCACTCGCTGGTTTAAATGCTCTTGAGCAATGATGTACTGGATAAGGTTGGCCAGAACTGGGTCTCTCTCAATACGCCCACCGGGAAAAGACGTTACTTCTCCGGGTGCTGCACGACTCGGAAAGTAATAATATCCTCGTTCGCGGGCATAGGGTACTGCGGATCGAAGACGAGCAATCGCTTCTTTTGCAGCAGCCTCTATGGCCAAGTGTGGGGTTGGCATAGATTTCCCCACGAAGGAAACTTCTATTGGATCTTGGTTGGGGTCTACAGGAGGAATGTGTACTGCTGCCCAATATTCCGAGGTGGATGGGGTGATCCTTGATTTGAACAGCTCGTACTGGGGTGGCTGGGTAGAACCCCTGGTACTGCGGGTAAAATCCCACAATAATTTGACAAAACTACCTGGGGTTGCATCTGGGGTTCTCAGATGAATGCTGGGGTTCGGCATGACAGGAAGAAGCGTGAGTGTTGTGCGCAAAGTGAGGTTTGCTGGGTAAGGTCACAAGGTGGCCTTTATATAGCAATGGAGCCGAATCGTTTTACCGTGGTGAAAGGTAAAAAAAAATTGCTAGCTTCGGGTCAGTGTCAGAGATACACATATCTCATATAGAGACGTGTTACTGTGGTTGTTGCCGGGCTGGTTTTGGTAGTTGTGCCCGGAAGAATATGCAGCTATGCGCTGACCAAACATGCAAGGCTATTATTAAAACAGAGGCACAAAGACAGGCTGTGTTAATATATGCGGTCACATGATTACAAAGCGAGGATACTTTGAAACTTGGTACTACTCATATGGCTCAGTCTACCTCGTTTATGTCTAAACGGGCGTGCCTGGCGGATGTCAAGGCTTCTCCACGTGTCTCTCTGCCGGGATTAGTCGGAGATGGCGGAGGAACTGCAGGGTCGGGGTAGTGATAATGACCATTGCGGGGATTGTTGGCCACAACCCCGTTGGAGTGTGCTCCCAATATGCTACGAAGCACTTCGGGGGTTATCGCAGCACCTTGGCCGATGGCTGGGGCAGATCTCGGGGTCTCGATCGGTTGTCCAAACAGCACGACTGGGTTGTCGGTGTTGGGCTCGTTTTCTTCTCTTGCCGGGGCTCGACGAACCAGCTCTCCACGAGCTGCGATTAGATCAATCGTGATCTGGTCGAACAGTGCCTCTAGTGCACTTACATAGCGCACTAGGTGCAACAATGCGGGGTCCGTCTCGTGATCTCCATTGGCAACTTGGGGTGGTCTACCATACCCTTCACGTCTGGGATAGTAGTGGAACGAGCGACAGTTAACTCTGGGCGACAAGTGCCTGAGATGAACTATAGCCTCTCGAGCGGCTAGCTGGATGGCTTGTGGCTCAAAGGAAGTTGTTCTTCCGGTTAACCGGTAGGGACGCTCGGGTGCTAGACTCCTACCATAAATGTGCACAGTGGCCTAGAATTGGCGGTCTTCACCGCTCATGGGTCCTTGATACACAACATATTCTGGTGGCTCTTCTAACGCGTAGGCACGACGGGTGAGGTTTGCGAGGATGGTCACAAAACCTCCAAGGTTGGTTGCTGTGGTTTCGTTGTGCACTATAGGTCCAGGCATTGTGGCTCGGTTTGGGGTAGCGGCTGTGCTGTGCTGGTTGGGTGCTAGCGCGCCCTTTTTATAGGAAAAAGGGGACGGAATCTTCCTTCGAACGCTTGCGAGAAAAGACTATTTAGGGGCCGGTCACTGGCACATGAGTGACAGGTTAGGTTGATAGGTTGGGCACCGACTGCCAAAAGTGTTGGGTCACTGTGTGGCTATCTTGCACGAGAAGCTTGGCTGGGGTTTGGTTAAGGTCTGGTGGGTTGGTTTGCCTAAGTTTATTGACCGGGCTAAGATAGGATTAGCCAATGGTCAGCCTGGCTCTGATACCAAGTCTGTCGCGACCGGTTTTCCGGGTAATAAATTTCCAGAAGAGACCGTCGTGCTCATCAGCCCCAGGATTACTGTTAGCTGATGAGGCTCCAACTTGATACAGAAATTCCAAGCAGAAGACAAAATATGTAGTACAAGGCCATTCTGGCCTGTGAGTACAACAAATGGTTTCTAGTGGTTGATGGCGGAAGCGGTCTGTGGATCATCAGTGTCTATGGGACTCCAATTCCCACAGGAACAGCTGACCAGGTTAACTCCTATCTTCGCGAGGCTGCTATCTCCATTGAGTGGGTTCCGGGGCTGGCATCGCGTCGCTCCTCTCCGTGCAAGAAAATCTGGCCAAGACAATAGCCAGGGACAAGCCAGTGAGTACTTTGAATGTACTCGCAAACATTATGAACACAGGTATAATATAACAATGATGTGCTAAAAATATTATAAGCTCATGACGTCAGTCACAAAGAAACTCAGATGCGTGCAAGCAAGTTATTTATAAAAAATGCAATAACATGGTAGTATAAAAGAAATTTATGAAACAAAAAGCAAGCAATGCCACAGTCGGGCGTCTGAGCGACACCACATAAAGAGCTTTAAAAGAAATGCCACAGTCGGGCGTCTGAGCGACACCACATAAAGGGCTTTAAAAGAAATGCCACAGTCGGGCGTCTGAGCGACACCACATAAAGGGCTTTAAAAGAAATGCCACAGTCGGGCGTCTGAGCGACACCACATAAAGGGCTTTAAAAGAAATGCCACAGTCGGGCGTCTGAGCGACACCACATAAAGGGCTTTAAAAGAAATAATCAAAATGAATATCCCGGAGGTAGAACCATCCCAGAGATACTCGATAATAACAATAATATCACGGGTTAGTCAACAAAAATAATAATCATAGTTATCACAAGTCACAAGTAGTAAATTCCATTTCTGGTTAACAGTTTCACCTCCGAAGACCGACACTAAGACCGACACCTGACCCATCCCAGACTGCAATCCTTAACCATGGACACGGCTATTCGAATAGGTTTATTCTCTGCAGAGGGTGTACTCTTTACCCACGAGTAACGGATTTCTTTAGTCCATCGGGACTAATTCCGTCTACGGTCTTTTTGTTGAAAACACACCTAACTTGCACACACCAGCTTATCACACACGTGTCTGGAATCACCCACGACACCTGTTAAGCAAACTCTAAGTGGGGAGGCTACAACCTTGCGTAGCATGGGATCAAATTTATATCGCGCGCTCTAAGGGGTGGCCTCCCCTCTCGGTCCCAACCGGAAACACCCATGCTCCCGGACCAGGTGGCCTGCCTACCAGTTACAACCAGTATCTTCCACCATGGCCTCTCTGTACGGTGTGTGCTAGAAAGAGGTTGACAACTTACTGAACCGTACTCTACTTGCTGTAGAGACGAGTGGTAGTACGAAACAAGTATGGGGGTTACTGGAACAAGACTCGATCTACGGTCGACTCAGGAGGTTCAAGTATTCCCTGCATGATTAGTATAACAAATATATTTCATCAAACAGAGTCACCACTCATATCACCTCACCATGCCATACCAGACAGAACCGTCCCGACGAAGACCGGCGACAAACTCATACCTACCCAAGGCAGAGGTTTTCCCGGGTTCCTGCCGGTATGCATGTAAAGCTCATGAGGGTGATTATCATCACAAGTGTGTCCATTACCAACAACATGGAAATCAGTAACATGCACCCATGCATATGATCATATCACATGAAATAACAAGTCCTTCAAAATGCGGTGGAGTTATAAATGCATCAATGATCACTCCAAAATTATTATGCCGGGGTTCAGAATGCTTGCCTTCAATGTGTGGAAAGGCAGGGTGCTCTCCAAGCTTTTGAAAGTTTTCTTCTCTTTCCCCAAAATCCTATTTGAAAATATATTTGAATTAACCCATATTTGAAAAACAGAACCAAAAAGTTGTTTGAATTTTTTTAAATAAATCTTAAAATAAACTAGACCAAATTTGAGGAAGGTAGGAAAAAGAATCAACTCATTTGGACCTATATTTAAAAAGTTATAGCCAGTCAAAGATTTGGTCAAATCTGTTATTTAAAATAAAACAGAAAAGAAAACGATTCAGACAGAAATACGCTTTCGGGGCAAAGGAGACGTATTTGAGGCTTTACGCCTCCACTTATCCACGTGGACGGTGCGGGGTGTCACTGACAGTGGGTCCTATGCGGCCCACTAGTCAGGTTTGACTAGTCCGCCCTCCTCCTTCTCCCTCTGTCCCGAGCGGAGGCGGGACTCCGGCGACCAATGCCGGCGAGCGGCGGCTCCTCGCGGCCTCTGGAGGGCGGGGATGGATCCGCGGATCAAGGGCGATCCTGCTGGTAGTCGCTGGGTCGGCGGGGACGGCGTGAGCTGTCGGCGGCGAGCTCCTCGGCGGAGGAAAGTTTCGGTGAAAAGTGGTTTTGTGGCGGCGATGGATCCCGAACCAAATTGAATAGGGGGATCTGTTCACGGGAGGGAGAGGAAGCTCCTGGTGTAGAGTTTAGGGAGGGGGAGGCCCTGGTGGCGCCGGAGTGAACGAGGCAGTGGCGGCGGCCGTGGTTGCCGGAGATGAGGAAGACGACGTTTCCCGGACGATTGCGGGCTATGGGGGTGCCATGGGGGTAGCCTGAGGGTGCGTGCGTGCTCAGAGGGGCTCGGGGTGTCCCTTTTATAGCACGCCGAGGTCGGTTCCGCGGCGGTGGGGATAAGCTCTCCGGCGAATCGCCTCTCTGTAGCTAGGGCGACGTGGCGGCGACGAACGCTAGCGGAAACCCGTGTGGATGAGCTCGGGCTGTGCCGGGGCCAGGTGGCGAGCCAGGGTGGCTTGGGCGGTGCTGAACGGAGCAGGGGCTGTCGGGCGGCGGCGGCGGCTAGCTCTTGGCCTGCCGGGCGCGGCGGGGGCTGCTTGGCGCGTTGCTGCGAGGAGGGGAGCGCGTGGCGTGGTGCTGCAGAGCGGGCCAAGGCCGTGGGGGCCAGCGTGTCGGCTCGGCCGCGTGGCTGCAATTGGCGCGCTCTGGGCGCGTCCAGTGCACGCACACCAGATGTTCGACACAATGCCGCGGCATGCTACAGGTCGCAGGTGAGGATGGGGTTTACCAGATCGAGGTTAGGAGCAACGGGGAGTCTAGTGGACATGCTAGTTTGTTCAACGGTGCAAGCTCACAGTGCAATGCCACAATTCATGACAAAACAGAACATGTCCACAGGGTGTTTGACAAAATGCCAATGGCACTTAGGCAAGTCTTGGGGGTGGCCAAAAACTCCAGATGGGGGTCTCTTTAGATGCAAAAGAGAGTGGTGAGGTTAGTTGGACAAAAGGGGAAACTTGCTAGTGCAAGTTTTACAAAACTACATTTCTGGACAGGAAATAAATAGCATTATTCCATGAACCAAAAGTGATCTAAATGGTGCATGCTCCTGGACTTAAGGGTTTAACATGGGGGACTACAAGTAGGAGAAATAGTTAAGGGTATAGGAGCAACTAAAAAGGTGGCTGCTGTACAAATCCTCAAGTTGGTCCAGAATGGAAATGAGGTTGATTCACTCAATTTTTTCAAAGAACATAATTTGTTTTTTGCACAAAGTGAAACAATAGGCTCCTACTGACCTCCCTTAATTTTGGTAGAAGTTTTAAAGAAATATTTAAATAGGTTGTTGTGTAAAATTGCTCACTGGACCAGAGAACAAAATTTGCTGTGGAGCTCAAAATATTTCATGAATGAAATATACTTTTGCATAAAAGTTATTTAAAAACATCACATGACATCTCCAAATTTTTATGGGAATTTTAAGTGAATCTATCAAATGGTTGTAGTGCAAATATGGTCAATTAACCTTGAAAACCATCTTCAAGAAAATAAAGATCAAGCAACTTAATTATTTAATTAGTTATACTGATAAAAATGAAAGTTTTTTTTAGAGGTTAAAATAAGTCCAACATCATTTTTGAAAAGTTTTGTTTTTTTTTGGAAAACTCATTATAACAGGGAAGGACATGAAAAAAATCAAAATGGAGCTCAGAAATCCAAATTTTAAATCCTGGCAAAATTTTATTCCCTTAAAACAAGGCCAAAATTTTGGGGTGTCACAGCTCGGCATTGGCTTAACAACTTTCCAGCAGAATCAATTGGGTGTTGGGAGGACCTGGAAGCCGCATTCCTTGATAACTTCCAGGGCACGTATGTGTGACCACCAGACACTGACGACCTAAGCCATATAATTCAACAGCCAGACGAATCGGCCAGACAATTCTGGACATGGTTCTTAACTAAGAAAAATCAAATCGTCGACTGTCCGGATGCGGAGGCCCTTGCAGCCTTCAAACATAACATCCGCGACGAGTGGCTTGCCCGGCACCTGGAACAGGAAAAGCCGAAATCCATGGCAGCCCTGACATCACTCTTGACCCACTTCTGCGTGGGAGAGGACAGCTGGCTAGCCCGCAGTAACAACCTCAGCAAAAATTCTGGCAGTCCAGATACCAAGGACCACAACGGCAGGTCGCGTCGCAACAAGAACAAACGCAGCATTAACGGCGACAATAATGAGGATACGGCAGTCAATGCCGGATTCAGAGGCTCCAAACCCGGTCAGCAGAAAAAGCCATTCAAAAGAACTACTCCGGGTCCGTCCAATTTGGACCGAATACTCGATCGCTCGTGCCAGATACACGGCACCCCAGAAAAGCCAGCTAACCACACCAACAGGGACTGTTGGGTATTCAAGCAGGCAGGCAAGCTAATTGCCGAAAACAATGACAAGGGGCTGCATAGCGATGATGAGGAAGAGACCCGACTGCCGAACAATAGAGGACAGAAGGGTTTCCCCCCACAAGTGCGGACGGTGAACATGATATACGCAACCCACATACCCAAGAGGGAGCGGAAGCGTGCACTCAGGGATGTATACGCGATGGAGCCAGTCGCCCCGAAGTTCAACCCATGGTCCTCCTGCCCGATCACTTTTGATCGAAGGGACCACCCCACCAGCATCCACCACGGCGGATTCGCCGCATTGGTTTTAGACCCAATCGTCGATGGATTTCACCTCACCAGAGTCCTGATGGACGGAGGCAGCAGCCTGAACCTGCTTTATCAGGACACAGTGCGCAAGATGGGCATAGACCCCTCAAGGATTAAACCCACAAAGACGACCTTCAAAGGCATCATACCAGGTGTAGAGGCCAATTGTACAGGCTCAGTTACACTGGAAGTGGTCTTCGGATCCCCGGATAACTTCCGAAGCGAGGAGTTAATCTTCGACATAGTTCCGTTCCGCAGCGGCTATCAAGCTCTGCTCGGACGGACCACGTTTGCAAAGTTCAACGCGGTTCCGCACTACGCATACCTCAAGCTCAAGATGCCAGGCCCTCGAGGAGTCATCACGGTCAACGGAAACACTAAACGCTCTCTCCGAACGGAGGAACATACAGCGACTCTCGCGGCAGAAGTACAGTGCAGTCTCTTAAGGCAATTATTGAGTCCGGCCATTAAGCGACTGGACACGGCTAAACGTGCCCAGAGTAACCTACAACAAGACCACCTGGCACATTCCGAGCACGCGTAGCAATGTGGCCCCAACCCCAGTCCTTGCAAAATTGCAAGACTGGTCCTTCGCGTACATCATTACGCTCTAGAGATACCATGGGCATAGGGGGAGGGGCATGACCACGACAGGCCCAGAATGCGGCTTAACCACACCAGGGGCTCCCAAGTGTGTCATTCCTTTTTTTCCTTTTTCTTTTTTTTCTTACCCACAGGACTCCGCTCACCAGAGGCCCTGTCCGGCAGTAGACCTGCCGAACTCATGATGCAACAGCCAGGGAAGGAGAAAGGCTACGACGAGTATCTAGGTGGTCTCCATTACGAGCATTAAATCTGTTTCATACACCATTCCGCAGCCTACCCCTGGAGGGGGACATGTTTAATAGCCCCATCCCTTGCTTACCGCACTATTTGTATTGTTCTGCATTCATGGCAGTATTTTCTTTTGAATAAACAATGCATCGCTTTTTTTTTGTTTAAAATTGCATTCCTTTCTTATACATATGTTCATTTATGACATGTTGCACCCGTACACTCTGGTACGGCTAAATACACCAGGGGCTTAAGTTCCCCACATTATGGTGTGATAAGTCCGAACACTTTCACAAGTGCGGCACCCCAAACTTATAGCATTATATGCATCGGCTCTGAATCATGTCTTGGGTAAATAGTTGGGTTTGCCCGGCTCCCATGTTTCGGTACCTTAGCTTCCGTTGTATCGGCTAAGGTAGCACTGAGAGAACCATTGCGATTGCGCCCCAGTTGAGCTGGGCGAGCGCCTCAGTGGAGAAAGCTAAAACTGACCGTCATGATGAGGCAAGAGCCGGTCGCTGTTCGAGAGATTTTTTTGAGTCCCTGAAGACTTATGCCGCTTAGAGCGAGGAACCAGCTTTGTCCGGCCCAAGCGTGGATAGCGCCACGAATTCAGCCTTCCGAACACTAGGGGCTTCGTCGAAATTTAAAATTATAGAATTCTATGGCTAAGTGAGAGTGTTCAAGCATTATAAGTCCGGTTGCCTCGTTCGTTGTGTTGAGCGCCTCCCTAGATGGACCCAAAAATGGGAACAAGAGTGCTCAAATTTATCCCGAACACCCCAGCACTCGTGGCATGGGGGCTGAATCCGACGACTTGCCATCTCTCAAATTTGATAAACGGCCGCACAGAAGGTAATATTTTAAATTAACAAGCGTTGCTCAGCGCACATGAACAAAGTTTTCAGCGCACAGGATAACAAAATGCGAGTCTACTCAAATATTACATCTTTGGAGCACTCACCCGCAATAATGCGGGCACCCTTCAGGACACCCTTATAATACATCTCGGGCGTGTGATACTCCTTGCCCGGCGGTGGCGCGTCCGTCACAAGCTTCTCAACGTCCATCTTGCCCCAGTGCACCTTAGCACGGGCAAGGGCCCGACGGGCACCTTCAATGCAGGCGGAGTGCTTGATGACTTCAACCCATGGACAAGCGTCCACCAGCCGCCGCACCAGGCCGAAGTAGCTCCCAGGCATGGCCTCCTTGGGCCACAGCCGAACTATGAGGCCCTTCATGGCCTGTTCGGCCACCTTGTGGAGCTCGACCAGCTGCTTCAGCTGGTCGCTAAGGGGCACCGGATGTCCGGCCTCAGCATACTGAGACCAGAAGACCTTCTCCGCCGAGCTCCCCTCCTCGGCCCTGTAGAAAGTGGCAGCATCGGATACGCTGCGGGGCAGATCTGCGAACGCTCCTGGAGAGCTCCGAATTCGGGTAAGTAATAGGTAATTCACATTCACATGCTTGCTTTGCATGAAAAATGCCTTACCTGCCGCTATTTTCTTCAATGCCTCGATTTCCTGGAGGGCCTTGTGGGCTTCGGCCTTAGTGGCTTTATCACTCTCAAGAGCCGATGCAAGCTCGGACTCTCGAGTCTTCGAGTCGCGCTTCAAACTCTCATGTTTTTCCACGAGAACCTGGAGCTCTTGTTGTACCTCCGCCACCCGCGCCTCCTGCTTCTCTCGCCCAGCACGCTCCGCGGCCGCATTACGTTCGGCCGCGGACACCGCCTCCTTCAGGGTCGCCACCTCGTTCGTGGCCCCTAAAGTACCCACGTTATCCTTGTCATTCCTCTTGCAACCAAATTCTTTTCTGTAAGGTACAACTTTAATAAGGTGTTACTCACCTTCCTTGTCCTCAAGCTGCTTCTTGGCACGGCCGAGCTCGTTCTCGGACCGCTCGAGGCTTTGCTTCAAAGCATTAACCTCCGCAGTCAGTGCGGCAGAGGTCAGCAGCGCAGCCTGCAATCCCATATTGACATATTTTTTAAGACTCCTGCGTATATCTTTTTAGATCCTTAGTCCGGCTTTTCTTTCCGAACACCGAACCGAGCATCAGGGGCTACTGTCTATGCGGTACTATTTTACATATATTAAAATTCTTACCTCAAAGCCTGTTAGAAGGCTGCTGCAGGACTCGGTCAGCCCGCTTTTGGCAAGCTAAACCTTCTGAATCACCGCACTCATGACAGTGCGGTGTTCCTCTTTGATGGAAGCGCCATTGAGCGCCTCCAGCAAGCTATCCGGCGCCTCCGGTTGGACGGAGGCCGCTGGCATCACAGTCTTGCCCTTCTTACGAAGGGGCCGCCCGGCGGACTCTGGAACCACTGCAGGTTTCGGTGTGGAGTCCGGTACGAAGTCCGGGAGGTTGCCCTGTGGCACCTCCGGGGCCTCCTCCTCCAGGTGGGTCCCACCTCGGCGTCATCGGCATCACGAGGGGTGGAGGCAGTCGGAAGCGATGTACTATCCACATCCGACGTACCCAAGGACCCGCTCGATGAAGCGGGAAGATCGTCCTTAGGCGGACTGCAGGGTTGTATGCGGCATTAGAAAGACACCGTGTGGCGAAAAGAAAAATCATGAAGTTATTCGGGAGTCCGGATACTTACGATCTTGCACGGGGCTTGGCCCTTGAGGGCCACTCCTCGTCGCCATCGCCGACGTTGGCGGAACAGTCCGGGGGAAGGGTCCTTCCCTTCTTGGACCCTTCAGCCTCCCTCGTTGGGGAGGCCTTCCTCTTCTTCTCTCCCCCCTCTAGGGGAGAGGCCTCTTTCTTCTCCTCCTCGTCCTCGTGGGAGGAGTCCGCCTCGGAGTCATCGGACGATGAGTCCGATACCACCTGACGCCGGGAACTCCTTCGGGTTCCCGTGGCCTTCTTCTTGGCCTTCTTCTCCGGCACTACGTAAAGTGCCGGGACCAGCAGCCCTGTCAAACGGGCATCCGCTGGGTCTTCTGGAAGGGGAGCCGGACAGTTAACCTGTCCGGACGTCGCTTGCCAGGCCTGTTAAAGGTATTGGGAATTTAGATCCCGCATAAAGTCAAAACATGAAAAGCAAGTGTCCCATAAAGGATAACATGGCTTACCTCGTTAGCCGGACGCTGCGAGCTGAATCCGCGATCTTCGTGTCAGGACCCCGACTCGATGCCACATCGATCTAGCATGTAACACCTCATATCGCTTTGCGGCCTCACGCACGGTATCCCCGCGGGTGTCGCCTTACCTTTGCCCGGGACCGTTTGCGCATTTTGGCACACGTATATGATGGTGTCGCTAGCATCCATATGATAAAGAGCCCGGGCTGACATGGCTAGTCGTAAACCCAAAGTGGCACTAACTTACAGGGACAGGCATCCATGACCCAGCGTCGAACGTGTCGGTCATCAGCGAGTGAATCCAGGCTGTAGCACTGGGCTAACAGGACTCCGGTGAACCGGGCTGTAGCGGGCTAGCAGGACTCCGGTATTCATCGCGTGACATTTCCCCGAAGGGACAGACACAGGATCGAAGAAGGACACATGCCGGCCTGCCTAAGTGTTCCGGAGCAGTAGCAAGCTACCAGGGCTCAGTGGAAGCACTAGGAGACATTTCCCGGTAAGAGAGGCTACTAAGAATAAACGACTAGATAGTCAGATCCCACACATAGCAATACACATTACACGTACGCATAACATGCAAGTATGTGCTGTACAACATGGCATCACAGCATAACTCAACAACTCATATAGATAAAGGCTCAGAAGAGCCGTCATAGCATAAATTGCAAACAGGGGTCATAAGACCCATCATACAGAGCATACAAGCAACAAGCGGAAGCATTACATGTCTGGGTACAGACATCTACAAAAGAAAAAGGCTGAAGAGCCTGACTATCTACAACATCCGATCAAGATCGTAGCTGAGGTACTAGCTACTAGTCGAAGTCCATGGGAACACTAGTAAGACCGAAGTCTCCGCTGCAAAACATAAATAAAGCAACATGAGTACAAAGGTACTCAGCAAGACTTACATCAGATCCTATCATACATGCATTTGTATCAAGAGGTAATGTGGGGTTTGGTTGCAGCAAGCCAGCTTTGACTCTGTGGCTATCCTGTTCTACGACTACCAGAAACTCTGGAGGTGAAACAACGAACACGAGTCCACTAATCACCACACAATACACTACTATGGATTCGTCCTCGTCTCCCTACGAGAAGGCCATCCATAGCACTCACACATGTCTTGAGCATTTTAGGGTATCCACTTCAAGTTGTCTATGTACCATGTAAGCATCCAAGAAGTCCATAACCGCGGACCCGGCTATTCGAATAGATCATGTTAACCCTGCAGGGGTGTACTTCTTCACACACGCTCTCGCCACTTACCGCCATGTACACGTCATGTATCTCGGCAACCTTCAAGCGGAAGCCTGGCGAGGGTGTCGGCCACGACCTGACTAACCACACAAGACTCTAGTCCAGGTTTATCGCCTATTCGGGTTCCATCCGCAAGGAGATCCGGCCGGGGTGTCGCTTACGGCCCCAAACGATGTGTACAGGGTTCCCGAGCCCACCAACCGGGTGCCACTCGGTACACCGGGCCACGTGTGCCTAGTCTGTCCCAAGCCCACCCTGCCGGGTGCCACTTGGTAGAAAAATAGCACTACCTACAAACACCAGAAACTAGTTGCGACTCCTGGACAGAGATCAAGTTGGTTAATAAGTCGAGAGGGCTTGGAGCGCCCGGAGCCCAATGTGTGGTAGTATCGAGTCATTGGACAACATACACAGAACTCAGGGCTTAAGGACGGTTCCAGTGAGACAACCCACCATGTACTCCTACATGGCCTCTCACCGCTACCTTTACCAAAACGTGTTCACACACTTCACTCTCGGCATCAGAACATATTGTGACACTCCAATTCATTCCCAATGAATCAGACCTGACACAACTCTAAGCAATAGCAGGCATAGCATGGTAGGAACACATCAGTGGCTGCAATCAAGTCCTACACATGCTAGTGGGTTTCAACTATTTACTGTGGCAATGACAGGTCATGCAGAGGAAGGGGTTCAACTACCGCAGCACAAAGTAGCAGATGAATCGTTGTTGTCCTAATGCAATAACTGAGAGCAGGAGCGAGAGAGTAGGGTTTTATCGAGATGAACAAGGGGGTTTGCTTGCCTGGTAAATCAACAAGGGAGGCACTGCTTCACAGACAGGTACTCTGGAACGTCTCCGGAGCAGGACCTATCGAGAAGGAACGGTGCCGGCAATCAAAACACAATCATATGCAACAATATGATGCATGAACATGGCATGTAGATGTGATGCTGTTGAGCTAATGCAACTAGTGTTCACTTGGTTTGAAGTCCATTTGAACCAAAGGTTCAAATGCATTTCTAAATTAAGTCTCTTATATATGCCATAATGTGTTTTCCCATATTCAGCATGTATAAGTTTGTTTTTCATGCATGAAACTAGTACAGATGGAAAGATGGCATTTTTCTGATAATTTTTCATATATAAATTATTTCAATCTGAGCTACGGTTGAATTTCTATGAATTTTTGAAGTTTAAATCAATTTCTGGAATTTTCCTGATTTAATTAAATCCAGAATTTATATACTGCGCCAGCATGACGTCAGCACGACGTCAGCGGGTCAACGCGGCTGTCCAGGTCAAACCTGACGTGTGGGACCCACACGTCAGTGACAGGGGGGGTTAACAGGGTTAATTTAATTTAATAAAAAGGTTAAGGGGGTCGGGCCCACTGGTCAGCGTCAGGGGGGGTTAGTCAACGGTGATTAGCACTAAGCTAATCACCTGACGGGCCGGCCCCACCTGGCAGGGCTCAGGCGACGGGGGCTCGTCGCCGGCGACCTCTGGACGCGGCGGAGTCCGCGCCACAGGCCACGGGGACGGCGTCTGAGAGCACCGGGGCGTAGCCCGGGCTCTCGCGCATCTGGTGGGACAGGTGGGAGGAGCGGGGACGGCCGGAGCTCGCCGGAGCAAGGCTCGCGGCGGCGGCCGGGGTTCGGGCGCGAGCGGGATCGGGCTGCGGGGCACGGGGAGGCCACCTGAGGGGCCCGTCGGCACCCTCGTGGCACCAGGAACGCGGAGGGAGGCTTGGTTTGGGCGGAGGCGGGCCGAGACGGCGGCGGCGACGTGGACGGCGGCGAGGGGCTTCGGCCGTGGTGGGGAGCGGCGCTACGGCACGGGAACGGGAGGGAGAAGAGAGGGGAACGGCGGCGGAGCTCACCGCGATCACGCAGAGCAGCACAGCGGGGTCGGGGAAGGCCTGGTGACGGCGAATCGACGGCGGCGGACGGCGGAGCCCGAGGAGGAAGACGATGGCGATGGTGGCTCCTCGGGGCACTCCGGCTTGCTTGGCTCGGCGAGGAGGTAGCTGGCGACGAAGCGGAGCTCCTGGGCGTGTCGGGGAGGTGAGGGGAGACCGGTGGCTACGGAGATGCCCGTCGGCAGCGGCGGTGGTGCTCGGGTGAGAGGGAGAGAGAGCAGGGGGAGAAGAGGAGGGCGAGGGAGAGTGAGAACGGTGCGGGGCAGCGCGTGGCGACGTTCCGGACGTCCAGGCGTCGAGGGGAGGACAGGCAGGCAGGTGCCGTGGCGGCACGGCGGTGCGCACGCGCCGGCCACACGCCTCTGGCCTCCTGGCGGGAGGTGGAGGACGACTGGCGCTAGCCAGTCGGCTGGGCCGGCCAGCTGGGCCGCACAGGGGAGGGGAGGCCCAGGTAAGCCCCTCCTTCTATTATTTCTGTTTTTCTATTTTTTCTGACATTTTTTTGATTTAACAAATATATTAAATCATTTAATTTTATTATGCCAATTTTTGCAGGAGCTAGATATATTATTCCAGAGCTCTTTTATAATTGGCATAATTTTTGGACCATATTTCATATATATAGAAATATATTTCCAATGCAAATATTTATCGAATTAATCCAAATGGCCAAAATAAATATCCATGAGCTCCTAAAAATATTGTTTTGATTTTTATCTCTGTCCAATATTTTTAGAGGGCATCATGAGCATTTTCTTGGACCCTTTTGGAGAAATTTTTATTTAGGTCATTTTCAAAAATGATTCTGAGGGTTCCACCAATCCTCATTTCAAATTTAAATGAAATTTAAATATGATGCACAAATAGCTAGCTAGTCTAAGTCATACCAGACTAGGGATGTGACAACTCGCCCCCACTTAACAGAATCTCGTCTCGAGATTCAGGGTTCGACGGAAAGAAAGCGGGGTACTCCATTCGAAGACGATCTTCTCGCTCCCAGGTAGCTTCTCTCTCGGAATGATGAGACCACTGAACTTTGAGAAACTTGATGTTCTGACGTCGGGTAACATGCTCTGCTTGATCAAGAATGCGAACCGGGTACTCTCGGTATGTGAGGTTATCTTGGAGATCAAGCGTTTCGTGGTCCACTCCGCGGATGGGATCCGAGAAGCAACGCCTGAGTTGAGAGACGTGGAAGACATCATGAACTCGAGAAAGATGTGGAGGTAGTTCCAACTGGTAGGCAACCTCTCCTCGTTTAGCGAGAATACGAAAAGGACCAATGTAACGAGGAGCCAACTTGCCCTTGATACCGAAACGATGGGTACCCTTCAAAGGAGTAACCCGAAGGTAAGCTTGGTCGCCAATTTCATAAGTCATATCTTTATGATGACGATCGTACTGACTTTTCTGACGAGACTGGGCTGTTTTCAAATTCTCACGAATGATGCGAACTTGCTCTTCTGCCTCCTGGATCATATCCGGTCCAAAGAATTGTCTTTCACCGGTTTCTGACCAGTTCAAAGGTGTTCGACATCGTCGTCCATAGAGAACCTCAAAAGGAGCTTGCTTGAGGCTGGATTGGTAGCTATTGTTATAGGCAAACTCGGCGAAAGGAAGACATTTCTCCCAATCCATACCGAATGAGATAACGCAAGCTCTGAGCATGTCTTCGAGAATTTGATTGACCCGTTCCACCTGACCACTCGACTGAGGGTGGAAAGCGGTACTGAAGGAAAGATGGGTTCCCATGGCAGTTTGGAAACTCTCCCAGAAATGAGAAGTGAAAAGGCTGCCACGGTCTGAATTGATCTCTAGTGGAACACCATGAAGTGACACTATTCGAGAAATATATAGGTCAGCGAGCTGACTAGCAGTGATATTTTCTCGAACAGGAAGGAAGTGAGCCACTTTGGAAAGACGATCAACGACTACGAAGATAGCGTTATTCCCTCTCTTGGTCCTGGGAAAACCGGTGATGAAGTCCATACTAACTTTATCCCATTTCCATTTAGGAATAGCTAAAGGCTGAAGGGTGCTAGCAGGTCGTTGATGCTCTGCCTTAACGCGGCGACAAATGTCACATTTAGCATTGAACTCAGCGATTTCTCTCTTCATCCTAGTCCACCAGAACCTCTGGCGTAGGTCCTGATACATCTTAGTACTACCGGGATGAATCGTGAGAGGAGATTCATGCGCCTCCTTAAGGATCAGTTGTCGCAGATGTTGATTCTTGGGAACCACCAAGCGATTCTCAAAGAAAACAACTCCACGATCATCCATAGAGAAACATCCACCAACTCCCTTCTTAATGTTTCTCTTGATCCGAGAAATTCCTGTGTCTTGCTTTTGAGCAGCGATAATCCGATCTTCAAGATCAGGTTTCGCCACCAGGGTAGAAAGGAATCCGCGAGGAGCAATGTGAAGGTTAAGCTTACAGAATTCCTCATGGAGAAGTGGTTGGCCTTGCTGCAACATGAGATTGTTGCAATAGGATTTACGGCTTAGAGCATCAGCCATGACATTGGCTTTGCCTGGGGTGTAGGTAATCCCTAGATCATAATCTGTGATCAACTCCAACCAACGTCTTTGCCTAAGGTTTAGATCCGGTTGGGTGAAGATATACTTGAGACTCTGGTGATCGGTGTAAATCTCGCAACGTTTACCAAGGAGGTAATGTCGTCAGGTCTTGAGTGCATAGACTACGGCTGCAAGCTCTAGATCATGTGTAGGATAATTCTCCTCATGTGGATGCAACTGTCGAGATGCATAGGCAATCACATGACGATCCTGCATAAGGATGCAACCTAGTCCCTGTCGTGAGGCGTCGCAGTAGATAATAAAGTCTTTAGTGAAATCCGGTGACACAAGTATGGGAGCAGAAGTCAGGCGTCTTTTCAGTTCCTGAAAACTGTACTCACACTGTGGGGACCACTCGAACTTTTTATCTTTCTTGAGAAGTTCCGTGAGGGGTTTGGCTACTTTGGAGAAGTTTTCAACAAAGCGTCGACAATAGCTGGCTAAACCAAGGAAACTCCTAACTTGTTTAACGGTCTCAGGTGGAGTCCAATCGAGAACGGCTTGAACTCTCTCGGGATTGACAGCAATGCCCTTACCAGAGATTACGTGGCCTAGGTAGGTCACTTCTGGCAACCAAAATTCACACTTGGAGAACTTGGCATAAAGGCGGTGTTCTCTGAGTTTTTCTAAAACAAGTCTAAGATGTTCGGCATGCTCTTCCTCGTTCTTCGAGTAAATAAGAATATCATCGAGGTAAACCACGACGAACTTATCTAAGTACTCCATGAAGATCGAGTTCATCAAGCGGGAGAATGTGGCTGGGGCGTTGGTTAGGCCGAAGGACATGACGGTGTACTCGTACTGACCATAACGAGTGACAAAAGCTGTCTTGGGAATGTCCCCGTTTCTGATCTTGATTTGATGGTAGCCTAACCTTAAATCCATCTTGGAGAAGACTGAGGATCCAGCGAGCTGATCATACAGATCGTTGATCCTGGGAAGCGGATACTTGTTCTTTATCGTGACCAAATTAACGGGACGATAATCTACAACCATCCGGTCCGTACCGTCTTTCTTCTTGACAAAGAGGACGGGGCAAGCCCAAGGAGAAGAACTAGGACGGATGAAACCCTTTTGCAAGGACTCATCGAGTTGTTTCTTAAGCTCGGCTAGTTCTAAGGGTGCCATCTTGTAAGGCCTCCGGGAGATTGGAGCTGTTCCTGGGATAAGATCTATGACAAACTCTACTTCTCTGTCAGGGGGAACACCTGGCAGTTCCTCTGGAAAGACATCCGGAAAGTCACGGACTACCGGGATATCTTCAAGGTCTGGAAGAGGGCTGGCATTAAGAGAATAGAGCTGACGCTTTGCAACTCTAGTGGAGACGGTGACTATCTTGCCAGATGGGTGTGTAAGCTGAACAGATCTTGTGTAACAATCAATCTTGGCATGATGAGCTGTCATCCAGTCCATACCCAAGATGATGTTAATATCTGAAGACTTGAGGGCTACAAGTGATGCAAGGAATACAAGTCTGTCAACAAGGATTTCATTACCATGGCTGATTCTGGTGGTCTGCCATCTAGACCCTGGGGTTTGGATTTCAAGCGGAGTTGGCATATCACAAAATGACATGTCGTGCAAACGAGCATAGCCTTCAGAAATGAAGGAGTGAGATGCTCCAGTATCGAATAGAACTGATGCTGGGTGACAATTGACAAGGAGTGTACCAAGAACGACATCCGGATCATCATGAGCGTCTTTAGCTGAGACGTGATGCACACGTCCACGTTTAGTGGAAACTGACTTGACACTGATCATCTTGCGTGATGGCTTAATACAGCCAACAGTCTTCTCGGGCTGGGGTGGAGCATAACTAGTCTGAGAGCAGTCACGTGCATAGTGTCCTGGCTTCCCGCATGTGAAGCAAGTCCCTGAGGTTGGACGGGGACCCGCACTAACAAGCGGTCTGCCAGTAGGCCTGGGTGGAACATACGACTGAGCTGGGGAAGGCACCACATAGGATGACCTCGGTGTACAACCGGAAGGAAGAGCGGAGTTTGGAACCCAAATTCGGCGTTTCTGGGAACTAGAACCAGAGGAGGATCCCAAATCACGGGTGTGCTTACGAGACTCCTCGTAAGTGAGCTGAGCTGTCTCTGCATTAATGGCCTTGTTCACAAGGGCTTGGAATGTATCACAATGATGCAGGTGGAGATCACGACGCAACTTGGGGTTGAGACCCTTCCGGAACCTAGCCTGCTTCTTAGCATCCGTGGACACTTCTTCTGTGGCATAGCGGGCAAGGTTCTCGAACTCTCTGCTATAAGCATCAATAGCCATCTTACTCTGGGTGAAACTACAGAGCTCTTCTCTCTTGCGATCAAGGAGGGCTTGGGGAATGTGATGCTCGCGAAAAACCTCAGTGAAATCCTTCCAGGTAGGAATCTGGCCAGCTGGAAGCATAGTCTCATAGTTCTGCCACCAAAGACTAGCAGGACCTTCCAGGTGGTATGTGGCATAAGTGACCTTGTCATCTTCAGCTACGCTCGCAGAACGCAGCTTATGAGTGATGCTACGGAGCCAGTCATCTGCATCGAGTGGCTCGATGGAATGATGAAAGGTAGGTGGGTGCAAACGAATGAAGTCACGAATGGTCACAGACTTGTTGGACTGATGTGCGGTGTTCTCCTCGATACGTGCCAACAAGTGGTTGGACTCACGCTTGTTCCTTTCCATCTCTAGCATGAACTCTGTCAACGAAGGCTGGTCGGGAGGATCCTCATCCCTACCATCTCCGTGATTCTGGTTACGAGCAACGGAACTTCGCTTGGCTGATGACATCCTGAGAAACGAATCAAGGACGGAATCAGCAACAACTAAGGACTGTAGAATGTAGGACAAGGAATTAGTATCACTCGAACTCCTAGGGAAAATCCGGCAGCATAACGGCAGTAAAATGCTCAGAATGAGACATCCTACTAAAAATGGGGTAGTAACATACTTATCATCATCACTCAAGGTTCTGAGATAGTACTAACCAGACTACACCGGAAATACTCAAAACTGGGGTATGACTCTGATCAACCAGTCCTATGGAACTACGGAGTAGTAACAGGTGATCCTGATAGACGGAAGAGAAAGCCTAGTTCCTTAACCCCGGAGGAAGATAGGAGGACTCAGATCAGAAGGTCATGAGGTATAAGGAGTAAAAGAGCCTTACGTTCCAACCCACAATCAATTCCCTTACATAACTAAAGAATTTCTAGACTCAACTTCGACCAGTATGGCTTGGTAATCCTACAGGCAGTCAGGCTCTGATACCAAAGCTGTCAGGACCCCGACTCGATGCCACATCGATCTAGCATGTAACACCTCATATCACTTTGCGGCCTCACGCACGGTATCCCCACGGGTGTCGCCTTACCTTTGCCCGGGACCGTTTGCGCATTTTGGCACACGTATATGATGGTGTCGCTAGCATCCATATGATAAAGAGCCCGGGCTGACATGGCTAGTCGTAAACCCAAAGTGGCACTAACTTACAGGGACAGGCATCCATGACCCAGCGTCGAACGTGTCGGTCATCAGCGAGTGAATCCAGGCTGTAGCACTGGGCTAACAGGACTCCGGTGAACCGGGCTGTAGCGGGCTAGCAGGACTCCGGTATTCATCGCGTGACATTTCCCCGAAGGGACAGACACAGGATCGAAGAAGGACACATGCCGGCCTGCCTAAGTGTTCCGGAGCAGTAGCAAGCTACCAGGGCTCAGTGGAAGCACTAGGAGACATTTCCCGGTAAGAGAGGCTACTAAGAATAAACGACTAGATAGTCAGATCCCACACATAGCAATACACATTACACGTACGCATAACATGCAAGTATGTGCTGTACAACATGGCATCACAGCATAACTCAACAACTCATATAGATAAAGGCTCAGAAGAGCCGTCATAGCATAAATTGCAAACAGGGGTCATAAGACCCATCATACAGAGCATACAAGCAACAAGCGGAAGCATTACATGTCTGGGTACAGACATCTACAAAAGAAAAAGGCTGAAGAGCCTGACTATCTACAACATCCGATCAAGATCGTAGCTGAGGTACTAGCTACTAGTCGGAGTCCATGGGAACACTAGTAAGACCGAAGTCTCCGCTGCAAAAACATAAATAAAGCAACATGAGTACAAAGGTACTCAGCAAGACTTACATCAGATCCTATCATACATGCATTTGTATCAAGAGGTAATGTGGGGTTTGGTTGCAGCAAGCCAGCTTTGACTCTGTGGCTATCCTGTTCTACGACTACCAGAAACTCTGGAGGTGAAACAACGAACACGAGTCCACTAATCACCACACAATACACTACTATGGATTCGTCCCCGTCTCCCTACGAGAAGGCCATCCATAGCACTCACACATGTCTTGAGCATTTTAGGGTATCCACTTCAAGTTGTCTATGTACCATGTAAGCATCCAAGAAGTCCATAACCGCGGACCCGGCTATTCGAATAGATCATGTTAACCCTGCAGGGGTGTACTTCTTCACACACGCTCTCGCCACTTACCGCCATGTACACGTCATGTATCTCGGCAACCTTCAAGCGGAAGCCTGGCGAGGGTGTCGGCCACGACCTGACTAACCACACCAGACTCTAGTCCAGGTTTATCGCCTATTCGGGTTCCATCCGCAAGGAGATCCGGCCGGGGTGTCGCTTACGGCCCCAAACGATGTGTACAGGGTTCCCGAGCCCACCAACCGGGTGCCACTCGGTACACCGGGCCACGTGTGCCTAGTCTGTCCCAAGCCCACCCTGCCGGGTGCCACTTGGTAGAAAAATAGCACTACCTACAAACACCAGAAACTAGTTGCGACTCCTGGACAGAGATCAAGTTGGTTAATAAGTCGAGAGGGCTTGGAGCGCCCGGAGCCCAATGTGTGGTAGTATCGAGTCATTGGACAACATACACAGAACTCAGGGCTTAAGGACGGTTCCAGTGAGACAACCCACCATGTACTCCTACATGGCCTCTCACCGCTACCTTTACCAAAACGTGTTCACACACTTCACTCTCGGCATCAGAACATATTGTGACACTCCAATTCATTCCCAATGAATCAGACCTGACACAACTCTAAGCAATAGCAGGCATAGCATGGTAGGAACACATCAGTGGCTGCAATCAAGTCCTACACATGCTAGTGGGTTTCAACTATTTACTGTGGCAATGACAGGTCATGCAGAGGAAGGGGTTCAACTACCGCAGCACAAAGTAGCAGATGAATCGTTGTTGTCCTAATGCAATAACTGAGAGCAGGAGCGAGAGAGTAGGGTTTTATCGAGATGAACAAGGGGGTTTGCTTGCCTGGTAAATCAACAAGGGAGGCACTGCTTCACAGACAGGTACTCTGGAACGTCTCCGGAGCAGGACCTATCGAGAAGGAACGGTGCCGGCAATCAAAACACAATCATATGCAACAATATGATGCATGAACATGGCGTGTAGATGTGATGCTGTTGAGCTAATGCAACTAGTGTTCACTTGGTTTGAAGTCCATTTGAACCAAAGGTTCAAATGCATTTCTAAATTAAGTCTCTTATATATGCCATAATGTGTTTTCCCATATTCAGCATGTATAAGTTTGTTTTTCATGCATGAAACTAGTACAGATGGAAAGATGGCATTTTTCTGATAATTTTTCATATATAAATTATTTCAATCTGAGCTACGGTTGAATTTCTATGAATTTTTGAAGTTTAAATCAATTTCTGGAATTTTCCTGATTTAATTAAATCCAGAATTTATATACTGCGCCAGCATGACGTCAGCACGACGTCAGCGGGTCAACGCGGCTGTCCAGGTCAAACCTGACGTGTGGGACCCACACGTCAGTGACAGGGGGGGTTAACAGGGTTAATTTAATTTAATAAAAAGGTTAAGGGGGGTCGGGCCCACTGGTCAGCGTCAGGGGGGGGGTTAGTCAACGGTGATTAGCACTAAGCTAATCACCTGACGGGCCGGCCCCACCTGGCAGGGCTCAAGCGACGGGGGCTCGTCGCCGGCGACCTCTGGACGCGGCGGAGTCCGCGCCACAGGCCACAGGGACGGCGTCTGAGAGCACCGGGGCGTAGCCCGGGCTCTCGCGCATCTGGTGGGACAGGTGGGAGGAGCGGGGACGGCCGGAGCTCGCCGGAGCAAGGCTCACGGCGGCGGCCGGGGTTCGGGCGCGAGCGGGATCGGGCTGCAGGGCACGGGGAGGCCACCTGAGGGGCCCGGCGGCACCCTCGTGGCACCAGGAACGCGGAGGGAGGCTTGGTTTGGGCGGAGGCGGGCCGAGACGGCGGCGGTGACGTGGACGGCGGCGAGGGGCTTCGGCCGTGGTGGGGAGCGGCGCTACGGCACGGGAACGGGAGGGAGAAGAGAGGGGAACGGCGGCGGAGCTCACCGCGATCACGCAGAGCAGCACAGCGGGGTCGGGGAAGGCCTGGTGACGGCGAATCGACGGCGGCGGATGGCGGAGCCCGAGGAGGAAGACGATGGCGATGGTGGCTCCTCGGGGCACTCCGGCTTGCGTGGCTCGGCGAGGAGGTAGCTGGCGATGAGGCGGAGCTCCTGGGGACGACGGGGAGGCGAGGGAGAGGCGGTGGCTACGGTGATGCCCGTCGGCGGCGGCGGTGGTTCTCGGGTGAGAGGGAGAGAGAGCAGGGGGAGAAGAGGAGGGCGAGGGAGAGTGAGAACGGTGCGGGGCAGCGCGTGGCGATGTTCCGGACGTCCAGGCGTCGAGGGGAGGACAGGCAGGCAGGTGCCGTGGCGGCACGGCGGTGCGCACGCGCCGGCCACACGCCTCTGGCCTCCTGGCGGGAGGTGGAGGACGACTGGCGCTAGCCAGTCGGCTGGGCCGGCCAGCTGGGCCGCACAGGGGAGGGGAGGCCCAGGTAAGCCCCTCCTTCTATTATTTCTGTTTTTCTATTTTTTTCTGACATTTGTTTGATTTAACAAATATATTAAATCATTTAATTTTATTATGCCAATTTTTGCAGGAGCTAGATATATTATTCCAGAGCTCTTTTATAATTGGCATAATTTTTGGACCATATTTCATATATATAGAAATATATTTCCAATGCAAATATTTATCGAATTAATCCAAATGGCCAAAATAAATATCCATGAGCTCCTAAAAATATTGTTTTGATTTTTATCTCTGTCCAATATTTTTAGAGGGCATCATGAGCATTTTCTTGGACCCTTTTGGAGAAATTTTTATTTAGGTCATTTTCAAAAATGATTCTGAGGGTTCCACCAATCCTCATTTCAAATTTAAATGAAATTTAAATATGATGCAGAAATAGCTAGCTAGTCTAAGTCATACCAGACTAGGGATGTGACACTTCGGTAGCGGATGCGGGAGCTTCGGCACCCTTGAACAGCACCCCCCAGGCATCTTCGTACGTAGTGTCGAAGAGCCCGCTCAAGGTCCGGTGCTGTGCCGGATTAAACTCCCACAAATTGAAGTCCCGTTGCTGGCATGGGAGAATCCGGCGGATGAGCATGACCTGGATTACGTTAACAAGCTTAAGCTTCTTGTTCACCAGGGTTTGGAGACAAGATTGAAGTCCGGTCAGCTCTTCCGAACTACCCCACAGCAGGCCCTTCTCCTTCCAGGAAGTGAGCCGCATGGGGATGGGGATGCCAGATCTGAATTCGGGGACCGCATCCCATTTAGGGTCACGCGGCTCGGTGATGTAGAACCATCCCGATTGCCACCCGTTGATGGTTTCCACGAAGGCGCCCTCGAGCCAAATGATGTTGGGCATCTTGCCAACCATGGCGCCTCCGCACTCCGCTTGGCTGCCCTTCACAATCTTCGGCTTGACGTTGAAGGCCTTGAGCCACAAGCCGAAGTGGGGCTGGATGCAGAGGAAGGCCTCGCACACGACGATAAACGCCGAGATGTTGAGGATGAAATTCGGGGCCAGATCATGGAAATCCAGGCCGTAGTAGAACATGAGCCCCCGAACAAAGGGGTGGAGTGGGAAGCCCAGTCCGCGGAGGAAATGGGGAAGGAATACCACCCTCTCATGGGGCCCGGGGGTGGGGATGAGCTGCCCCTCGTCGAGGAGCCGGTGCACGATGTCGCTGGACAGATATTCGGCGCTGCGCAGGTTCTTGATGTGCCCCTCCGTAACGGAGGAGGCCATCCACTTGCCTCCCGCTCCGGACATGGCTAGAGAAGGTCGAGGCGAGATGTGCGGACTTGGGCGCTGGAGCTCGAGTGCGCGGAGATGGATAAGCAAACGAGGAAGAAGGCGTAGGTAAAAAGGTGGATCCTTATCCCCTTATATACGGGTGGACGATACTATGCGTCCCCACCGGCCTGGTAAAACTCGCTTATCTCCCAAGCACCGCAATCAATGGCGCGGTTGGGTTACCCACGTCCGTATTGATGGGAATCCCGGAATAAGGGTAACACGATCTCTCCTTCGACAAGACGTGCCAAGGAAACCGCTTCGCTAAACACGCTGAGGTGGTATACTAAAAACAATTGGAGTAAAGGCTTGGTTGTGGTGTGACGTCACGCCACAAAATACGTCAGCAGATTGAACTTGTGTAAATATTATTCTCTCTATGGTGGTATGTGGAATTTATTTTGCAGAGTCGGACACTATCCTGGTGTTCACAATCTTCTATAAATTATTCGGAGGAGGAACCCGCCTTGCAATGCCGAAGACAATATGCGCGCCGGACTCGTCGTCATTGAAGCCTGGTTCAGGGGCTACTGAGGGAGTCCTGGACTAGGGGGTGTCCGGATAGCCGAACTATCATCATTGGCCGGACTCCAAGACTATGAAGATACAAGATTGAAGACTTCGTCCCGTGTTCGGATGGGACTTTCCTTGGCGTGGAAGGCAAGCTTGGCGATACAGATATGTAGATCTCCTACCATTGTAACCGACTCTATGTAACCCTAGCCCTCTCCGGTGTCTACATAAACTGGAGGGCTTTTGTCCATAGGACAGAACAACAATCATACCATAGGCTAGCTTCTAGGGTTTAGCCTCCTTGATCTCGTGGTAGATCCACTCTTGTACTACCCATATCATCAATATCAATCAAGCAGGAGTAGGTTTCTACCTCCATCGAGAGGGCCCGAACCTGGGTAAAAACATCATGTCCCTTGTCTCCTGTTACCATCCGCCTAGACGCACAGTTCGGGACCCCCTACCCGAGATCCGCCGGTTTTGACACCGACAATCCTCGACTGGTCATATACTCCGCTCCTAGTGAGCTTACTAACATAGGTGTTCTAAGAACCTTGGTGGGCAGTTTATACTTATCCACAAATCCCCTTGATATGTATGAATGCGATGCACCAGTATCAAAAAGAACGATTGCAGTAAATGACTTAACCAAAAACTTACCTATTACCGCATCTGGCTGGGCTTCAACCTCCTCCACATTAACGTGGTTCACCTGTCCCCTCTTGAAAGGGTTCGGCTTCTTTCCTGAGCTTCCATTGCCATTTCCATTCTGGGCTTCAGGACATTCATTGGCATAATGTCCAGTCTTTTGGCACTTAAAGCAAGTGACTTGGCTCAGGTCTCTCTTGGCTGGGGTTGACGGGTTGGTACGGTTCTGGCCGTTGCTTCCTCCATTCCCGTTACCATTCTTGGGGCCATTATGATTGTGCGGGCTAGCTCCTCCATGGGTATGCTGGAAATGTCCTCCCGATTTTGGGGTAAAACGTGGCTTCTATTGAACTCCAGAATTGTACTTCCCTTGTCCATACTTCCTCTTGCGGTTCTCAATCTGCTGCTGCTTTCCTTCAATCATGAGAGCTCTATCTACCAACTCCTGGTAGTTGTTGAAGGATTCTACCATCAACTGCATGTTCATCTCATCATTCAGTCCTTCCAGAAACTTCTGCTGCTTAGCTGCATCCGTAGCAATGTCATCCGGGGCATAACGTGCTAGCTTACTAAAGTCATCCACATACTGGCCAACTGTCCGTCCTTCTTGGCACAAGTTGCGAAACTCACGCTTCTTCATGGCCATAGCTCCTGCTGAAACATGGGCAGTGCGAAAAGCCTGCTAGAACTGGTCCCATGTGACAGTGTCGATAGGATAAGTGGATGTGAAATTCTCCCACCATGATGCTGCAGGTCCTTCCAGCTGATGTGCGGCAAAACGCACCCTCTCCGCATCTGTGCATCCTGCAGTGGTTAACTCCCTTGCTGTCTTATGAAGCCAATCATCTGCAACAATCAGCTCGGTGCTACTGGAGAACACCGGCGGATTTAGCCTAAGAAAACGGGTTAAGTGATCAACAGGTGGTGGTGGTGGGTTGTTGTTGTTGTTCCCCTGATTCTGATTCTGGACTAGCAACTGCATCAACACATTCTGCTGCTGGATCAACTGAGTGAGCTCCGGTGGGAAAGCGAATCCATTGTCACGTCTCGGAGGCATCTGAGGGTTTTAGAAAAGATGAGAATGTAGAATAGAATGATGTCTAGAGGGAAAAACACTACCCATACGCACATGAGAGAAATGCAAACAAAATCACTCCATTCAATAAAACAAGGGCATACAACGGTCTAACTAGCATTATAAAAGTGCTCGGAGTATACTAGATACATGGGGGAATACTACTACTGTTATGGTGGTCGACTAGAAAAACTGCTCCGATGAAGACTCCATGATATCTGCTCCAGCTTCATCAACATAGTCATCATCGCTATCGTCTGGGTCCGAGTCGGTGTCGTCGATGATGATGTAGTTCTCTGCACAAGTGCAATCATCTTCTCCTCCAGTTGCGGAAAATCCCATGAACACTTTTAGCTTCTTCTTCAGATCATCGTTCTTCTCCACTAGTGTTGCTATTTCCTCCTCATATCCATCGCATGTAGACTTGAGTTCTTCCTCCAGCTCCGTGATCTTGGTCATGGCCTTCTTCAGGTCTAACATGCTTGCGCACATCTGGTTCTCCTAGCGTCGAATGTGCCGGTTTAACTCCTGGATGAAAACTGCAATTGATCTATCCTTCCTGGTGCTGACCATCTCCCATTGCTCATCTCGGCGCCCACAAATCTGGTAGATTGTATCCTTGAGATCCTTTTGGTAAACTTCTCCAATACGTCCCATTGTGATGTGGGATGCCATGCTCTTTCCTAGACTCCAGGTTGGGGCATCAAAGGAAAACTCTATGGGCTCAGTGACAGGCATGAACGTCCTTCACGGAACTTGAACTTGAACCGTCCATTGCTCCTCTTCAGGTAAAGTGGCGTTGTAGGTCCCGGTGAAGCTTGGTACTCCGATGTTCAGGTATCTAGTGACTTCCTTCAAGTGACGTCCAAAGGGTGTATCTTCATCCGGTTGCGTGAACTTGTTCCTTGTATCTGCCATCCTAAAAGAGTAGAAAAGATGAGGAGTCAGAAATGAGAAGAGTGAGTAGTGATCTAGGGCTTTTAGCTTAGTGGTCGTGTCCTACAGTCAGCGTGTGCTCTGATACCATCTTGTAGCGACCAAACCTCAAACAGTACGATCTCTATGCTTTAGTGTCATCCCTGGATCAGTAATGATGACACGCACAGTACTCGAAGGATTTATAACAGAGTAGCAATGACACACTTATTACATCGAATGTCTCAAAAGAGAACTTATTACAATAAATATGGCTTAAGGCCATCTAATAACGATAACATCGGAAGCCTTGGAAGATAAGTGAGTCCATCAACTCCAATGACATCACTGAGTATAGAACCACGACCTAAAGGCACCTTACTCATCGTCTGGAAAGTCTGCAACATAAAAGTTGCAACCCAAAAACGGGTCAGCACATGGAATATGCTGGCAATGTAACACATAGAGAGTAATGAAAGAATAATGCTATCACTACATGCATATATGGCTGGTGGAAAGCTCTATGGCTACAATATTGCATAAAGCCAATTTTTCCCTACTCAAAAGAATAAATTTATTTAACTATCATGGTGGTTGTTAAACATTGAGAGTGTAGACACCCTCTCAATCCCAATTAAGCATCATCATTAAAACCCAACAATATTAATTAAAGTAACATGATGAGATTCACATGATAATCTAATTACTAGATACTCAAGATGTCCATAACCGGGGACACGGCTAACCATGATTAGTTTATACACTCTACAGAGGTTTGCACACTTTTCCCCACAAGACTCGATCTCCTCCGTTGGGATTCTCGCACTACATGGTGTTTGAGAAACGGATAACCGAGACATAGTCTTTCAGAAGCGCTAGCACCTTACGATGGGTAGACCGTTACACCTACTTTCCCCTACATCTGCTAGTCTACCACTGTAAGAGTTCGCACGACTTAATGAACTATGCTAGATCCCATAGTAGCTTGTGGCTGCACACGGAAGTTTCTAGCATGAATAATTTCATGATCCCTTTGAGCCTGGGTGGCGGTCCATAAAAAAACAGGCAATCGCTGGAATACCCAGGTGCCGCAATCCACCCAGATGTGTATTAAAGTTGCCACCTTAAATAAACTATTAATTAACAATCTCACATCTGTCATGGATACACTCACCCAATCTACGTCTACTAGCATAGCATGGCATAATAAGCAAACGTAGAGGTAACTCCCAAGGGTTTGATAATAAAACAGGTAATAGGTACTACCTCATCTACTTCCCAAAACCCACATATTAAATAGATCCTAATCATGCAATTGTTTGAGGATTGATCTAATGCAATAAAACTGGGTGGTAAAGAGGTATGATCAAAGTGTTACTTGCCTTGCTGATGATCCGCGAAACCTAGAGATTCGAAGTAGCAAGCGGCGCACTCCGGGTACTCTGTCGCAAACAAACAAGTATACAAGCATACAATAAGTACTCATCTAATGCATGGGTAAAACTCAAATAAGAGAACTAACCAGAAAGTTCAACTTAAGAACTCCGGTTTGCAAAAAAAATCAAATCGAACAAAGCAACGAATCTCAAATGACGAAAGAAACAAGCTTCGTTTACTAATCTGGACCTAAGTCAAATTTTATAGAAGCGAAAACTTGTTTGTGTTGGTTAAACGGAAAGAGGGTTTCGAGACGAAACTCTAGGCGCTTGAATCGCCTAATTCCGATAAACGAGCGAAAAGTTATACTAAAACGAAAAACAGATCGGAAATCACGATCAGAAATAATCGCGGAAAATCTGAGAAAAAGAAAACCGGACGAACAGACTAACGAATGAACGTTCGCTGTCAGCGGCTAAACGACGAAAACCGTTCGTTAAAACGAACGTACGGACGAACGTCCGCTAAATAAACTAAAGCGAAAAAATAGATCTAGGTTTTTTTAAAAAACAAACCGAACGAAAAACCGGCGGAAAAGTCGAACGGTTTTCTCGAGGAAAACCGCCGCCCGCGGGGCGGTGGCTACCTCCAGCGAGGGTTCGGCGGGGTCCGACGGGGTCGGCGGGGCGGCGGCGGCGTCCGACGTCGGCAGCGGCGAGGACGGCGGCGAGTCTAGGGTTAGGGTTTGGCGCGGGATCGGCTGGGTCTCGGGTGGCTCGGGGCGGCGCCTTATAAAGGCCCGACCAGGCGGAGTCTTGGCCGAACACGACCCAAAGTCGGTTTACGTTTTTTTAAATAGTTTCGCGCAGAAAAACAATTAAAATAAATACTAAACGGACTCCAAAAATCCCGAAATAAATTTTCCCCGGCTTCTAAAATCAAGCCGGACAAGATGAACTCTTATTTGGGGCCTAAATGCAATTTTGAAAAACACGCATTTTTCCTAAATTCAAATAAAAAAACAAACAACTCCAAAATAAAATCTTATTTGATTTTATTATCAAATCCTCAATATTTCTTTATTTTGGGAAAGTCATTTTATTCCCTCTCTCATATTTTTATAATAGAAATAATTGAAGATAAAATAAATAAAATCAAATGATCCTATTTTCAAAATTTGAGAAAACTCAAATATGAAAATAACGAAATCCCCAACTCTCTCCGAGGGTCCTCGAGTTGCATAGAATTTCTAGGATCGAGCCAAAAGCAAATAAAATATGATATGCAATGATGATCTAATGTATAACATTCCAAATTGAACCTAGTTTTATTATGTACTTTGCAATAAAATACAACTAATATTTTACATGGGTTCACCAGAATAAGTTCTGTATATAGACCAAAGCTATTTTGTTTGGTTTTGCTGCCTCCTTAATATTTTCTGTTCTGGTACTACTAATGTAAAACCTCAACTTTTCAGTGAGCTATGGAAAAAATGGTGGAACCGCCACCTTCTGAAGGTGGTGAGGCAACTATAACCGCAATGTCAGCTCTTGCTGCAGTGGGTCAGTACCTGTCCACTAACAGTGCCAAAAGCACGTTCCTGCGTAATACTGGGTGGGTTGTTAAGGCAATATCATCCAAACTGCCTCATGATCAAGATATGCAAGCTCAAAGCAATGTTGTATCTACGCTCCAGACACAAGTCCATTCCCTAACAGAGACCCTTTGTGAAACAAGGAGAGACATTGTTCGATGTCGTCAAGATATGCATGGTTTTGGAACCAGACTATCAGACATTTGTTATGTTGTTCAGGAGCCTAGGGGAAATGAAGGCGAGGGTTATGGTGTTCCATCGGACAATACAACACGAAAACGTAACAGTCAGGTCAAATGAACTGAGCTTCTGAACTTCTGGTGGTGCATTTATCTGCTTGACTGTTAAGTTTTATGCCAACCTTCCTTTTGTTATATAGTTGTAATTTGTTTTGGTGCGATACAAAATTTATTCTTAATGTGCAGCCACCGGCAGAAGAAAACAGCAAGCCATTTTTGTATAGTGTAGGGTGTTCCCTATATTTGCACTGGTGGCGATCTTTGATGCCGAGTGGATGTAATCCGTGCAATCGCCTTAATAGCCTAGCATTAGTTTCGGCCTTATTTATTTCCTAGTCTTCTTTTTCCCTGGTTTGCTAGTGGCCGCAACTACCATGGGCCATATACGGGCCGTAGGATCCATGGGTGTCCTACGGGCCGTCGATAAATGGGCCTCCAACAGGGCTGTAGAATTGGTGGGCCTCGAGCCATCGGATAAATGGGTCTATATGGGCCGTAAACGGGCGTAATTGGTATCGGCCCAGCATGGTAATGGGCCATTAACAGGCCGTAGGACAGCAAAGGCTTATTTCTGTCATAGGCATAACGGGTCGTTAATGGTCCAGAATATAGGACGGGCTGGAAACGGCACAACGGGTTAACAGGCCAGAAACGGGCCGACTCTTGCCATGGGCCGAATTTGTCCCATTAGGGTAACAGACCAGTAATGGGCTGACTCTTGCCATGGGCTGAATTTGGCCCATTAGGACAATAGGCCAGTAACGGACCGAAAGTAATCGAGGGCCGAAAAGGAGCCCAAGAACGTATGGGCCGTCAATAGGACGAAAGCTAACACGGACTGGAAAGGACCCATGTAAATCACGGGCTGTTAACGGGTACAAAGAAAATTACTGTTCATTATGGGCTAGAGTCACCGTGTGCCTGTAAAGGGCCGAAAGATACGAAGGCCTCATATGGGCCGAAAGACGTCGTGGGCCATACATGGGCCGAAAGTGAAATGGGCTGGTGTTATATTCGATGGCCCACATGACGTTGTTGGGCCGATTTCCTTTAGGGCCTAACGGGCCGTAAAATGGGCTATTTGCGAAGAGACCGTTAACTGGCTTTTCATAGGCCAGCCCGTTAACTTTTGACCAAGTCAAATGGGCCGGCTTTGTAAGCTAAATGGGCCAGTGGTGGGCCGTGGCATGTGTCGACATATCATAGGCGCCTATCTGTCCCACTGACGAGCTGACACATGTTTCATCCAGCCAATAAGAATTTTACACGTGGAAATTTCCCATTGGTCGGGGCTGTTAATGGGTTATCGGATCCAAAACCTGACCCGATAGCTTAACGACGTTCCGTTACTATGGATGCCACGTGTCGGTCACCCTTGACGAAAGCACTTCTGTGACGTGTGATTTATCATCATGGAAGTGGACACTTCCGTGATGATAATTTTGGTAATGTCATGGAACACTTCTACGACAACACAAGTATGACTATCTTGATTCTTTCTTAAAATCGTCATGGATGTACATGCATGACAAAAAACGCGACCTACTGTGACAAACACGTATCATCACGGAAGTGTATTTTTTGTAGTGTAATCCAGGAAGGAATCAAACTGTGCTACACTAGAAGGAGATGGCCATGAACAACATAATTAATTGGGCTATGATTGCCATGAGAAATATCTAGGAGTTAAATCGCAGGGTGAACAAAATTTGGTGGCTGCAATTGAAATTTCAAAGTTTTAAAAGATACTGTACTAGACAGAACTGCTAGTTTAGATGTCACATGTAGATAAAAACACTTGCAATACTGTCAAAGTAATCTATGTCAGCAATCAACATGCATGATCGGTGTTTAAGGAAAATCCAAAGTGTGAAAAGGCATTGTATATAGTCATGACATCCACAGATAAGGAGGGATTCAGTACATGGGGTGGAGAAACTCACTGGAGTGGTTGCAACAAGCACGTTAAATGGATGATCACTAGAATATGAACACCCATAGTTTATTTTTCTGAAGAAAAAATCACACAGGAACCAAAGCCTAAACAAAACATTCAGTACTTTCTCACACGCTGCTTTGGCTGGGAGCTGCTAGGAATAAACTAGGACAACATACTAGAAAAGCTTAGAGAAGCTCTGTTAAGAGAAAGGGATAATCAATTTTATGCCCCTAGTTGTGTCCCAGTTGGATGTTTTGCCCCTAGTTTTCAAAACCCCCCGGTCCTGCCCAAGGCACTTCGCTCCTCTTATGCATTTGTCCTTTGACCGTTTGACCATCACGTTGAAAACTTCATAAAACATTCATCTTAACTCAAAAATATACAAATAAGACATCCAAATGTTGAGAAAAACATCACTTGTGCATGTCATTTTCATTCATGACAAAAGTGTTGTTTAAACCACATGATGTTATTAACGTTATTAAACCTAAAAATGTATGAACATCACTTTTTTCATGAATACAAATGACATGCACATATAGGTGATGTTTTTTAGAACATTTTGATATCCTATTTGCATTTTCCCGGGTTAATATGAATTTATTATGAAGTTTCAAAGTGACAGGCAGATGATCGAAGGGCAGTCAAAGGGAAAATGCATAAGAGGAGAGAAGTGCCTTGGGCAAGACCGATGATTTTTGAAAACTAGGGGCAAAACAGCAGAGTGGGACACAACTAGGGGCACAGAAATAATTATCCTTAACAGAAAAAAGTAGATCTTGTTCTTTATTGTTCAGTATGTATTGTTCTTTAACTCTAATAGATAACCATCAAACCACAGTCTAACAACTTCAATAAATCTAGCAACAAAATTAGTTATAGATAAAGCATTACCCGGATATTCAGCCCACCAATTTTATAAAAAATATATGTTTGGTAGCTAGTATTTCCTACTCTTTTTTATCATTTTAGGTATTCATGTGAGTTTTGAATTAAAGTGCCAGCCTCCAAGCTACTAGATCAAAATATCATATACTAAAAGAAAAGAAAATTGGACACACAACATCTTATGAACAAAATTCATCTAAAACTAAAATTACTTTGAGTCAGCACGGATCTGACGAAAATGTAAGCTTCTAAGCAAATAACAAACACATAAAACACACTAAATCACAGACAAAGAAACATAATGTTGAAGGATTTTTCATAGAGAGAGTTGCCTCACCGGTCATTTCACCTTTGCAAAAATAACACACATATTTTGACATCCACACATAAGGAGGTCGTCGGGACTCGGGGCAGAGAAACTCACCAGAGTGTGGTTGCACATCAAATGGATATGGTCTCTCAAAGATGAACGCTGAATGTTTGGCCTTCTGAAGAAGAACCCGTCGGTGCTGATGTGTTTCGATCTGCAAGATGAATTTGGTTGTCAGGTTTGAGAAAGGGAATGGGGGAGGGGTAGCGGGAGGGAGTTGCCTCATCGTGGAAAA
Source organism: Triticum dicoccoides (assembly GCF_002162155.2). Taxonomy (NCBI): domain Eukaryota; kingdom Viridiplantae; phylum Streptophyta; class Magnoliopsida; order Poales; family Poaceae; genus Triticum; species Triticum dicoccoides. The sequence goes on from NC_041391.1 coordinate 221,841,258, forward strand.
TTGCCGCCAGTAGCAGTAAAGAGTGGGCAATGACGACGGGGAGCAGGGCAGTTTGGGGGCGGTGGTGGAGAGGCAGGACGATGTGGGGGCAGCGGTGGATAAGCAAGATGGTGTGGAGCAGTTCTCGGCCACGACCAACAGGAGCTTCTGGCACAGGTTGAGTCAGGTCTTCGCCGAGATCTTCCCGGTGCCCAGGACGACGAAGGCAAGAGTTTTTTTGTGGGGTGGGGATGGC
>NC_041391.1:221842009-221920511 GCF_002162155.2 Triticum dicoccoides
GGCGGGAGGGTTTGAAGATGAAGGCGCGATGCAGCGGCTGGACAAAGGGAGTAGTGAGTGTTGGCGATGTTGGGGGGCAGCGCGAGTGGCGGCTCGTGGTGGGGAATTAGGGATTTCATGGTTCTTTGAGGGAAAGAGCAGCGAGGTTCACATGTTAGGCCAACATTTTATTTTTTGTCTATGCGTGCTTGGCCCATTTAGCAACATGCAGTTGGTCGGCATTATTTACCGACCCACAGTTCGATGGGTATATAGGAGAATTCCCGACCGACCATTCGATGGCAAATCTGCATGCATTCCCGACCATAGTTTGTTGGCGCACGAAGGTTTTCCCAACCAATGATCGGTTGGTAATAGACATCTTTCCCAACACACGTTAGTAGGGAATACAGTTCCGTGGTGTATGATCTATCAAGTACCTACACATAAACTTTCATCTCCTTGCATTTACTTTATTTGCCATTTGCGTCTCGTTTTCATCTTCCCCACTTCTAAAACATTTTATCAAAAAAACACAAAAATGTTTTACTTTGTTTCTTTTGTTGTTTGTTTGCCATAATTGTGTGTTTATTGAAACTTAGAAAACTTAAAGCTTATGGATCCTCATCCACTTGCTAATCTTTTAAAAGATCCAATTATGATGAACCAATTGCTAGTGAGTTTAGTGCACTAGATTATCTTTATGAAGTTTTCCTTGAAATTCATGAATCTGAAAATTGTGATGAAGTGCTAAAAGAAGAAATTTATAAAGTGGTTCACAATAGTTGTTTGAATGAAAAACACGATTGTGATGATGTTATTATAATTAATGTCAATTGTGTTAATAATATGTCAAACCCCAAGCTTGGGATGCTAATTTTTCTATGTCCACTAACTATTGCAATGATCATGGTTGGGGTGATTCTTCTTATGACCTTGAAAATTTATTTAAGCCTCATGATGAATATGATATTGATAATAGTGTTTGCAATAATATTGAAATTGGGTTTGGAAGAGTTCCAACTTTATATAATAATGATCCCACTACTTTGGAGAATAATCAATTCTATGAATTTTTTGATAAAAGTGGGCTTGGAGAGGTCATGACTTTATTTGATGCTAATCCCACTATATTGGAAGAGTGTGAACTTTGCATGGATGTGGATCATGTAGAGAATATGTTACGTGATAGCTATATTGTTGAATTTGAATATGGTTCCACATGTAATTATTATGGTAGAGGGAAATATGGTTGTAGAAATTTTCGTGTTACTAAATTACCTCTCTTCATGTTGAGATTGTCTATGTTTCATGATGCTCTCTTTGTGTTTCAATTATTATCTTTCATGTGAGCATCAATAAAATCTCAAGCCTATCTTAATGGCTATAAAGAAAGCGCTTGTTGGGAGACAACCCAATAGTTATTTTTTTATTTTCTTGTGTGTGCACAATTATGCTACTGTTATGATTGTGTTTTTGTGTTTTAGTTAGTGTTTGTGCCAAGCAAAGCCTTTGGGATGATGTGGGTGATAGTTGCTTTGATTCTGTGCATTAACAAAAACTTATGCGTCCAGTACCAGAATTGTCAAAATTTGTTAGAGCAAGATAACATTCTGAATTATGTACACCTGATTGATATACAAATTGCCCATGTTTTCCTAATTTTTCAAAATTGTTGGAGCTATAGAAGTATGGTCAATGTTCAGATTACTACGGACTATTCTGTTTTTGGCAGATTCTGTTTTCGTTGTATTCTGTGCCAATTTTGACTAGTAAGCTTGCACGTGGAACGCACGTTTCGATTGCCATCAAATAATTCTGAAGAGATAGTTATGACATTAATTGATCTTGTAAATATATAAAAATTCTGAAGTATATGAATTATTTATGAGTATAGATATGATAAATTACCACTTGGGTTGATATATGTAACATTGTCTTTATAAGGAAGAATGTAAACAATTATTTTCTATACTCAACAATTTGCAATGTTTTCTAGAAAAAGAGGCACAAATTGCCCACAGTTGGAGCATTTGAATGACGGGTGACTGCTTTCCATTTCGATGGAGTAAGTGCCACAACCCCGATGAAAGCCCAAAGAGATTATACTAACTAAAATATTTAGAAATTACCATCACAAATTCATATATGAAGTTTCTTGTCAATCCAGATGAACATTGTATTTATATTGGGTTTAACTGCGAATTCATTCAAGCGTATCAAAGAAATGAGAACTTCACTCTGCAAACTGAACATAAGATGTGATGTGTTGACTAATACAATCAAAATTTGACAACAAAGGACAATGACATTGCAAACATGTTGTCACATCAAATTGCAAAGGAAATCCACATCAGTTACCATCATATATCTACAGCAGTAACACTGTTACATAAAAATGTGTAAATGATAAATGGTAATTTTCAAGAAAAAAAGTGACTTACATGTAACAAATTCTCATGAAGTATGGTATACTATTTTGTCCAAAGGCAACATTGCTCAGGATAAAATAGAAAGTATTTTCTAAATGAACTTCTGAATGCCTAAGATGATCTCAGTTGCGAAGACTTTTAGAGAACACATACATTTCTATGAAGCCATTGCTCTCAAAATGATCATGACAATGCAGAGGCTGGAAGCAATAATATCTCCCTTTCAAAAAAATATTTCATAAAGGAAAACCGTACTATTTAAGACAGAAAAGCATTACTCCAGGAAGAATCACAACATTAATCTCTCCCTATCCTTAGGAACAATGAGAGACAATCCAAGGATCCATCCCAATATTCAAGTTTGGTGCAGCAGTGGGGAGTGCCGCCCTCCCATGTACCGAAATTGAAAGCTTCGACGTAGGCCTCTCCTTCTCAACATTATGTATCGTGGTAGCCTGAGATGACTCATCTGAAAAGTGCCAACTATCATTCTGACATAATACCAAAATAGACAAATTCTTCCCTTACAGTACTCTCTTGTGGTGCAATGGTGTCCCCTACAAGGATGCAAACCTACACAAAAGTAAGCTCACTTCTACCTCACCATGGAGTGTGGCTGACATTGTCTTTTCACACTAACCCATCATAGAGTGTAACCAAGGATTGTGATTTATGACATCCCACTTACTATATTTGCAATGACAGACTTTCCCCTCTTCGTAGATGATGGTCCATAGAAATGCAGGATTCGACCAATGCCAAGAAAGCCTCATTCCGAGTGACGCATGCCTTTCCCTTATCTTATGACCCCTCGCTCCCGAAATCGCCAGTGTGCAATGCTATAAGCCATGTCGGTTGATTTTAGCTCAATTCACCCGGTGAACAGACAAACAAGCAACACACACACATGCCTGCAACAAAACCATACCTCCCAAAACTAGAACCACATTTTGATTTTTATGTATGAATCAAAAGATTATTCATGCTCATAAAGCATTGGGTTTTCGTGATATTTTTGTTCAAGCGCTCAGAGAAATAATAAGCATACATTGCATATGTTTCAGTGAATGGAAGAGGATAAAAGAAGAGAATAAAGTGTGGATGATTTCGTAGGAAGCAACCAATCCATCCATTGGATAGTTTCACCGAGCATTTGACGTTGGTAATTAGAAAGAAGTACCTGACCATTTACAATGGATATCCACCTGTGAATCCTTTTTACGAGGTTAACATCACTATAGGCAACACTTGCAAGTTGTTAAACCGAAACAAAGTGTTAGAGTATAACTTGCAAGTAATAATCAGAATATCATAACACAATTCAACTTGCCACATGTGTTAATCATTCAATGAATCGAATCAGAGACAAAGTTGATCTTATTTCACATTCAATCAAACAGATACAATCAAATTAAATTTGGAGCAAGGTAGAAAATGCAAGTCATAGCAGGGAGAGAAGCTATCAATTGATGAATTGCCTACAGAATATCGACAATGCTCAAGGTGTGGCGAGTGCATCTTTGTGTGGCATGTACATACGGGACGCATGGAGGATATGGAGGCGAATTGATTATTTACCACCACACTTTCTTTGGACTTTGACAATTTGCCATCAATTAGATTATAATTGATCTGATGCCACTATTTTATTTGAACTTTGATCCTTTGCTACTATTTCACACAAAAACAATTCTTACAAATGATTGACATAATATATACACAAAACAGTGGATAGGTTTACCCTTGTGACTGTTTTACTAAAACGAAGCTCAACAATTCTCCAAAACAGGATGAATCCAGTCGCAACAACCGCTCTCTCTAAAGGAAATATGCCCTAGAGGTAATAAGAAAGTTGTTATTTTATATTTCCCTATTTCATGATAACGGTTTATTATTAATGTTAGAATTGTATTGATCAGAAACTTAAATACATGTGTGAATACATAAACAAGTATCGTGTCCCTAGTAAGCCTCTACTATCTAGACTAGCTCATTGATAAAATATGGTTAAGGTTTCCTAACCATAGACATGTGTTGTCATTTGATAACAGGATCACATCATTAGGAGAATGATGTGATGGACAAGACCCACCCATTAGCTTAGCATAATGTTCGTCCAGTTTATTGCTATTGCTTTCTTCATGTCAAATACATACTCCTTCGACTATGAGATTATGCAACTCCCGGATACCAGAGGGATACCTTGTGTGCTATCAAACATCACAACGTAACTCGGTGATCATAAAGATGCTCTACAGGTATCTCTGAAGGTATTTGTTTAGTTGGCATATTACGATTTGTCACTCTGAGTATCGGAGAGGTATCTCTGGGCCCTCTCGATAATACACATCATAAGCATGCAAGAAAACGACTAAGGAGTTAGTCATGAGGTGATGCATTACGAAATGAGTAAAGAGACTTGCTGGTAATGAGATTGAACTAGGTATAGAGATATCAATGATCGAATCTCGGGCAAGTAACATACCGATGGACAAAGGGAATTACATATGTTGTCATAAGGTTCGGCCAATAAAGATCTTCGTAGAATATGTAGGAGACAATATGGGCATCCAGGTTCCGCTACTGGTCATTCACTGGAGAGGTGTCTCGGTCATGTCTACATAGTTCTCGAACCCGTAGGGTCCACACGTTTAACGTTCGTTGATGATATAGTATTATATGATTTATGTATTTGGTAACCAAATGTTGTTCGGGGTCCTGGATGTGATCACGGACATGACAAGGAGCTCTGGAATGGTCCGGAGGTAAAGATTGATATATGAGATAATAGTGTTTGGTCTCCGGAAGGGTTCCAGAATTCACCGAAAGGGGTTCCAGATGTTTCCCGAAACGTTTGGGTACGAGAACACTTTTTTTTGAAAGCTTAGGACAGTGAGGGCAACCCCCCACTGACTTTGTATTACATCTCAACACATAAGGTTACATGGGGGTAGGGGGTAAGAGAAGTCCTATACATCAAGGGTATAGAAGAGTAACTAGATCAGGTCAACAACCTGCTCAACAAATGGCACTAGGGCCTCTTTGATTCTGTGTCTCATCATGTCAAAATCAAGCTTGAATCTCTGGCTCCACCCTCCCACAGTCGGCACTATACCTCTGAAATGTTTATTGTTGTGTTCCTTCCATATGCTCCAAGAAGCTACGATGAAGATATCCATGAACATTGGCCTGACCCACGTACTTTTAGCTGCATGCAGTAGTTGCACCTGGTTGCCATGCATCGGCCACGTGATCCCTAGCTTTTACCAACATGACTTACTGAACTCACATTGAAAAAACAGATGTTCCACAGTCTCCTCGGGTGGCTGATGGCATAGCAGGCATGCATAGTTGTCATCCCTCAGCTTCATGTTTTTCCTCTTGAGCAGCCCTCACGTGTTTAGCCTATCCGCAAGAAGTAGCCAGGCAAAAACGTTCCACTTCTTGGTGCACTTTGTTTTCCAGATCCATTTAAAAGCCTCGTCCGCCTCCATGTCCAAAAACAGTGCAAATAGAACTTGCTGGAGGCGAGCCCCTCCGATCTCCAGACTGGTTTCCAAGCATCATTCTCCTCTGTCAGCTCCATCAAGGACAAGGTGGCTTGCAGATCACCGAGCTCCTCTCTAGCCTGAACCAAAAGCGGCAAGTGGAAATTTTGGCTGAGTGTAGGCGCTGTCAGAAGCTTCTGGACTAAGATGTCTTTGTTTTTAGAGAAGGAGAACAGACGGGGCTGGCTATCGGCCAGTATATCTCCATAGCAGGCGTCCTTCCTGAACAAAGTTGAGCTCCCATGGCCCGCCTCAACAGATGTGATCCCTCTGTAGATTGGCGCTAGGTTCATGACATTCTTCCACCAAAACGACCTGCACGGGTCCAAAGCATGCGGGACCAGTCCCTCATAATACGTGCTCCAAACAAGCTAAACCCACGACATGTGGTTATAGAATTTGTGTAGTTGTTTAAGCAGCAAGCCCTGGTTTTGGATCTTTAGGTCGAGCACCCCGAGCCCTCCTTTGTGTTTGGGCCTGCAAACTAGACCCCAAGCCGCCATAGAGGCAACTTTCATGCCATCGTCCATGTTCTTGGCCCAGAGGCAGTATCACCACAGTTTGTCCAGGTGATCAAGTATTTTCGGTGGCAACCTGATGGAGCACATCACGTAGATCGCGAGGGAGGTGATCACCGAGTTCACTAGGGTAAGCTTCGAACCAAGGTCAAGAAGTGAGGCTACCGTAGATAGTTTGCACTCAATTGACGATACCAGCGGCATGAGGTCTGCGACAGTCGGCCTGGCAGTGCCCATGGGCAGCCCTAGGTACGTAAGCGGCATGGAGCCGATGGAGCAACCAAAAACCTGCGCCAGGCGCAAGGTTGTATCCGCGGCTGTGTTGATAGTGATAAGAGTTGATTTCTGGAAATTGATGCGCAGCCCCACCGACGACGCGTATATGAGAACACTTTATTTGGGACAAAGGGGGAAAGCCCACGAGGTTTGTGAAAAGCACAAAAGAAAGTTTTGCAGAGTCTAGGGGCCAGACACCAGGGTCCCTGGTGTCTGGGTCCACACGTCGAGAACCCTGGCATATGGTCCTGGAGTCCGAGAAGGACTCTTGCCTTTCGGGTAAAACTGACTTTGAGGAGGATTTTACTCCAAGTTTCGACCCCAAGGCTCAACATGTAAATAGAGGTGCAGGGCTAGTTCCCAAGACACATCAAGAATCACCAAGCCGTGTGTGGGCAACCCCGTCCCCTCTAGTTTATCCTCTGTCATAGTTTTCGTTGTGCTTGGCAAAGCCCTGCGGAGATTGGTCTTCACCAACACCATCACCATGCCTCATGCTACCGGAACTAATCTACTACTTTGCCCGTCTTGCTGGATCAAGAAGGCGAGGAAGTCATCAAGCTGAACGTGTGCTGAACGCGGATGTGACGTATGTTCGGTACTTGATCATGATGGATCGCGAAGGTGTACAACTACATCAACCGCGTTGATAAATGCTTCTACTTAGCGATCTTCAAGGGTATGAAGATGCTCTCCCCTCTCGTAGCTATGCATCTCCATGGATAGATCTTGCATGTGCATAGAACTTTTTTGTCTTCCATGCAACGCTTCCCAACAGTGGCATCCGAGCCAGGTCTATGCGTAGAAGATATGCATGCGTACAACACAAATAAGTTGTGGGCGATGATGTTCATGCTTACCACCAACATCTTATTTTGATTCGGCGGCATTGTGGGATGAAGCGGCCCGGACCAACCTTACATGTCCATGTACATGAGACCTGTTCCACTGACAGACATGCAACTTGTTTTGCATAAAGGTGGCTGGCAGGTGTCTGTTTCTCCTACTTTAGTTGAATCAAATTTGACTGCGGCCGGTCCTTGAAGAAGGTTAAAACAAAAAACTTGATAATTCACCATTGTGGTTTTTTGCCGTAGGTAAGAACGGTTCTTGCTAGAAGCCCGTAGCAGCCATGTGAAACGTGCAACAACAAAGTAGAGGACGTCTAACTTGTTTTTGTAGGGCATGTTGATGTGATATGGTCAAGACATGATGTGATATACGTTATTGTATGAGATGGTCATGTTTTATAAGTTATTGGCAACCTGAAGGAGCCTTAGGGTTGTATCTTTATTGTATGAAATGCAAACGCCATGTAATTGCTTTACTTTATCACTATGTGTTAGCGATAGTTGTAGAAGCAATAGTTGGCGAGACGACCATGATGCAACGATGGAGATCAAGGTGTCGGGCCGGTGACAATGGAGATCATGACGATGCTTTGGAGATGGAGATCAAAAGCACAAGATGATGGCCATATCATATCACATATTTTGATTGCATGTGATGTTTATCTTTTGTGCATCTTATTTTGCTTGGTACGGCGGTAGCATTATAAAATGATCCCTTAACTAAATTTCAAGGTAAAAATGTTCTCCCGAGTATGCACCATTGGTGAAGTTCATTGTTTCGAAGCACCATGTGATGATTAGGTGTGATAGACTCTGCATTCACATACAACGGGTGTAAGACAATTTTGCACAAGCAGAATACTTGGGTTAAACTTGACGAGCCTAGCATGTACAGACATGGTCTCGGAACCCTGGAGACCGAAAGGTCGAATGTGAATCATTGATACGTCTCGAACGTATCAATAAGTTTTGATTGTTCCATGTTATTATATTATCTGTTTTGGTTGTTTTATATGCATTAATATGATATTTTATATTATTTTTGGGACTAACTTATTAACGTAGAGACCAGTGCCTCGTGCGCCCTCATGGGTCTCCTGACCTAAATCTTTCACCTATATGTACTCTTATACCCCAAAACCATCAGGGGGAGCCACGAAAACACTTTTCCACTGCTGCTACCTTCTGTACCCGTGAGATCCCATCTAGGGGCCTTTTTCGGCGTCCCGCCGGAGGGGGATTCGATCATGGAGGGCTTCTACATCAACACCATTGCCCTTCCGATGAAGCATGAGTAGTTTACCACAGACCTACAGGTCCATAGCTAGTAGCTAGATGGCTTATTCTCTCTCTTTGATTCTCAATATCATGTTCTCCTTGATGTTCTTGGAGATCTATTCAATGTAATACTCTTTTGCGGTGTGTTTGCCAAGATCCGATGAATTGTGGATTTATGATCAGATTATCTATGAATATTATTCGAATCTTCTCTGAATTCTTATATGCATGATTTGATATCTTTGCAAGTCTCTTCGAATTATCGATTTAGTTTGGCCAACTAGATTGGTTTTTCTTCTAACGGTAGAAGTGCTTAGCTTTGGGTTCAATCTTGCGGTGTCCTTTCCCAGTGACAGTAGGGGCAGCAAGGCACGTATTGTATTGTTGCCATCGAGGATAAAAGTATGGGGTTTTCACTGTATTGATTGGTTTAATTCATCCACATCATGTCATCTTACTTAATGCGTTACTCCATTCTTTATGAACTTAAAACTCTAGATGCAGGAAGGAGTCGGTCGATGTGTGGAGTAATAGTAGTAGATGCATAATCATTTCGGTCTACTTGACACGGACCTGATGCCTATGTTCATGATCATTGCCTCAGATATCATCATAATTATGCGCTCTTCTATCAATTGCTTGGCAGTAATTTGTTCACCCACCGTATTATATGCTATCTTGAGAGAAGCCACTAGTGAAACCTATGCCCCCGGGGTCTCTTTTCCATCATATTAAGTCCTCTTTTCCATCATATTAGTTTCCAATCTACTATTTTGCAACCTTTTACTTTCCGATCTATAAACTAAAAATACCAAAAATATTTACTTTACCATTTATCTTTCTTTATTAGATCTCACTTTTGCAAGTAACCGTGAAGGGATTGACAACCCCTTTATCACGTTGGGTGCAAGTTTGTTTGATTGTTTGTGCAAGTATTCGGTGACTTGTGCGTTGTTTCCTACTGGATTGATACCTTGGTTCTCAAACTGAGGGAAATACTTACTCTACTTTGTTGCATCACCCTTTCCTCTTCAAGGGAAAAACCAACACAAGCTCAAGAGGTAGCAGGAAGAATTTCTGGCGCCATTGCCGGGGAGATCTACGCCAAGTCAAGTCAAGATTTGTCTCCCGTCAACTTGCCAATTTCTGGCGCCGTTGCCGGGTAGATCTATGCCAAGTCAAGTTAAGATTTGTCTCCTGTCAACTTGCCAATTTCTGGCACGTTGCCGGGGAGATCTATGCCAAGTCAAGACATACGAAGTACCCATCATAAAATCTCATCTCTTGCATTACATTATTCGACATTCGCCTCTCGTTTTCCTCTCGCCCACCTCTAAAAACGTTTTTCAAAAAGATTTGCCTTTTCTTCGCCCCTCTTACGTTCGTCTTTTCTCTTGCTTTTCGTGTGCTCGTGTGTTAGATCGCTTGATTCGCCTTCATGGCTAGTCGTCCTATCATTGTTAATACTTCCGATAATGATGTCCTCGATTTTAAACAAAGGGAGGGAGAAAATTAAAAAGATGCTTCGTATATAATTTGCAATGCTCAAAATAAGTTTACTCGAGAGCATTCTATTGCCATTCTTCTTAGCAATTTTTATGTGGGCGTTACTCCCTAGAATATATACGTTCTGGATAATATTACCGGGGACAATTCCTTGGGGAGCCATACTTGTGATTCTTATAATGCTATGATACATTTATTAGGCCCACCACCTCTTTTGATCAACGGAACTGTTTTAACTTTGGAACTTGTGATGCAAAGGCTTGATATTATTGAGAATAAAATTGCTGCCGTTGAGTTGATTGAAAATTTGGATAAAAAGATTCATAATCATATTTCTTAATATGGATCTAAGGTAGGAGTTACTTTAAAGAATCTTAAAGAAAAGGAACCTATAGTTAATAAGAAGATAGATCAAGAATCCGCTAGAATTGGAAAACTAGAGGATATTATTACCAACTTGGGATCTGCTTTTTCTTCCGTTAAAACAACTCAAAATCTTCCCTCTACTAAGACTGCCAAGTTTATTTACGTTCCTAAGAACAAGGGTGAATCTTCTATTAAGGAAAACGAAGATCTTAAAACAATTAGTGTTCACCCCAATTTTCTTGATATTATTAAGGAACCTTTTGCCACAAATGAATTTCTTGATTTCTTGCCAAGGAGTTTGATCATTGATAAAACCCAAGAACCTCCTAAGGATTATATGTGTGTAATTGAAGAATTGCATATCAAAGATGACAACACCTAGATCTATTTGTGTTTCATGCCTAGCTAAGGGCGTTAAACAATAGTGCTTGTGGGGAGGCAACCCAATTTTATTTTTGTTCTTTGGTTTTTGTTCCTGTTTAGTAATAAATAATTCATTTAGGCTCTGGTTAGATGTAGTTTTGTGTTTTAGTTAGTGTTTGTGCCAAGTTAAACCTTTAGGATAGCTTACGGTGATAGTTGTGTTGATCCTGCTGAAAAACAGAAACTTTTGCGCCCAGTAACTAATTTGCAGAATTTTATTGAAACGTGCTTTTGATATGATTCTTTTTGCTATGGATTGGTGCACAAATTGCTCAAGTTGTCCTAATTTTTAAGAATTTTTGGAGTTACAGAAGTATCCGAGAGTTACAGATTACTAGACTGTTCTGTTTTTGACAGATTCTGTTTTCTATGTGTTGTTTGCTAATTTTGATGAATCTATGGGTAGTATCAGGGAGTATGAACCATTGAAAAGTTAGAATACAGTAGATATTGCACCAATATAAATAAAGAATGATTTTGCAATAGTACCTTAAAGTGGTGATTTATTTTCTTATACTAACGGAGCTTATGAAATTTTCTGTTGAGTTTTGTGTTGTGACGTTTACAAGTTTTGGGTAAGGATTTGATGGACTATGGAATAAGGTGTGGCATGAGCCTAAGCTTGGGGATGACCAAGGCACCCCAAGGTAATATTCAAGAACAACCAAAAGCCTAAGCTTGGGGATGCCCCAGAAGGCATCCCCTCTTTCGTCTTCGTCTATCAGTAACTTTACTTGAGGCTATATTTTTATTCACCACATGATATGTGTTTTGCTTAGAGTCTTGTATGATTTGAGTGTTTTATTTTTAGTTTTCCACAATCATCCTTGCTATACACACCTTTTGTGAGAGACATGCATGAATCGTGATTTATTAGAATACTCTATGTGCTTCACTTATATCTTTTGAGCAAGGCAATTCCGCTCCAGTGCTTCACTTATATCTTTTTAGAGCACGGCGGTGGCCTTATTTTATAGAACTTTATGAACACTCATGCTTAAATTATATTATTTTGAGAGTGTTTTAGAACATCATGGTAATTTGCTTTGGTTATAAATTTAGTCCTAGTATGATAGGCATCCAAGAGGGATATAATAAAAACTTTCATATAAAGATCATTGAATACTATGAGAATTTTGATTCTTTATGATTGTTTTGAGATATGAAGATGGTGATATTAGAGTCATGCTAGTGGAGTAATTGTGAATCTGAGAGATACTTGTGTTAAAGTTTGTGAGTCCCGTAGCATGCACGTATGGTGAACCGTTATGTGATGAAGTCGGAGCATGAAGTATTTATTCGTTGTCTTCCTTATGAGTGGCGGTTGGGGACGAGCGATGGTCTTTTCCTACCAATCTATCCCCCTAGGAGCATGCGCGTAGTACTTTATTTCGATAACTAATAGATTTTTACAATAAGTATGTGAGTACTTTATGATTAATGTTGAGTCCATGGATAATATGCACCCTCACCCTTCCACCATTGCTAGCCTCTCTTGTGCCACGCAACTTTCGCCGGTACCATAAACCCACCATATACCTTCCTCAAAACAGCCACCATACCTACCTATTATGGCATTTCCATAGCCATTTTGAGATACATTGCCATGCAAATTTCCATCGTTCCGTTTATTATGACTCGCATCATCATTGTCATATTGCTTTGCATGGTCATGTAGTTGACATCGTATTTGTGGCAAAGACACCGTTCATAATTATTTCATACATGTCACTCTTGATTCATTGCACATCCCGGTACACCGCCGAAGGCATTCACATAGAGTCATATTTTATTCTAAGCATTGAGTTGTAATTTTTCGAGTTGTAAGTAAATAAAAGTGTGATGATCTTCATTATTAGACCATTATCCCATGTGAGGGAAGGATGATGGAGGCTATGATTCCCCCACAAGTCGGGATGAGACTCCGGACGGAAAATAAAAAAAAAGGAATGAAAAAAGGCCAAAAAATGACAAAAGGCCCAAGAAAAAAAGAAAAAAAATGAGAGAAAAAGAGAGAAGGGACAATGTTAGTATCTTTTTTCCACACTTGTGCTTCAAAGTAGCACCATGATCGTCATGATAGAGAGTCTCCTATTTTGTCACTTTCATATACTAGTGGAAATTTTTCATTATAGAACTTGGCTTGTATATTCCAATGATGGGCTTCCTCAAATTGCCCTAGGTCTTCGTGAGCAAGCAAGTTGGATGCACAGCCAATTAGTTTCTTTTTGAGCTTTCATACACTTATAGCTCTAGTGCATCTGTTGCATGGCAATCCCTACCCACTCACATTGATATCTATTGATGGGCATCTCCATAGCCCGTTGATACGCCTGGTTGATGTGAGACTATCTCCCTCTTTTTGTCTTCGCCACAACCACCATATTCTCTTCCACCATAGTGCTATGTCCATGGCTCACGCTCATGTATTGCGTGAAAGTTGAAAAGGTTTGAGAACATCAAAAGTATGAAACAATTGCTTGGCTTGTCATCGGGATTGTGCATGATTTGAGTATTTTGTGTGATGAATATGGAGCATAGCCAGACTATATGATTTTGTAGGGATAAGTTTTCTTTGGCCATATTATTTTGAGAGGACGTAATTACCTTGTTAGTATGCTTGAAGTATTATTATTTTTATGTCAATATTAAACTTTTGTTATGAATCTTTCGGATCTGAACATTCATGCCACAATAAAGAGAATTACATGGATAAATATGTTAGGTAGCATTCCACATCAAAAATTCTGTTTTTATCATTTACCTACTCGCGGACGAGTAGGAATTAAGCTTAGGGATGCTTGATACATCTCCAACGTATCTATAATTTTTGATTGTTCCATGCTGTTATATTATCTGTTTAGGATGTTTTATATGCATTAATATGCTATTTTATATTATTTTTGGGACTAACCTATTAACCTAGAGCCCGGTGCCAGTTTCTGTTTTTTGCCTGTTTTAGAGTTTCGCAGAAAAGGAATACCAAACGGAGTCCAAACGAAATAAAACTTTCATGATGATTTTTCTTGGACCAGAAGCAAACCAGGAGACTTGGAGATGAAGTCGGAGAAGCAACGAGGTGGCCACGAGGGTGGAGGGCGCACCCAGGGGGTAGGGCACCCTCCTACTTCGTGGGCCTCTCGTAGGTCTCCTGACCTAATTCTTTAACCTATATATACTCTTATACCCCAAAACCATCAGGGGGAGCCAAGAAAACACTTTTCCACCGCCGCAACCTTCTATACCAGTGAGATCCCATCTAGGGGCCTTTTTCGGCATCCTGTTGGAGGGGGATTCAATCACGGAGGGCTTCTACATCTACACCATTGCCCTTCCGATGAACCGTGAGTAGTTTACCACTAACCTACATGTACATAGCTAGTAGCTAGATGGCTTATTCTCTCTCTTTGATTCTCAATACCATGTTCTCCTTGATGTTCTTGGAGATCTATTCGATGTAATACTCTTTTGCGGTGTGTTTGCCGAGATCCGATGAATTGTGGATTTATGATCAAATATCAATGAATATTATTTGAATCTTCTCTGAATTCTTATATGCATGATTTGATATCTTTGCAAGTATCTTCGAATTATCGGTTTAGTTTGGCCTACTAGATTGGTTTTTCTTGCAATGGGAGAAGTGTTTAGCTTTGGGTTCAATCTTGTGGTGTCCTTCCCAGTGAAAGTAGTGGCAGCAAGGCACGTATTGTATTGTTGCCATCGAGGATAAAAAGATGGGATTTTCATCATATTGCCTGAGTTAATTCCTCTACATCGTGTCATCTTACTTAATGCATTACTCCGTTCTTTATGAACTTAATACTCTAGATGCAGGCAGGAGTCGGTCGATGTGTGGAGTAATAGTAGTAGATGCAAAATCATTTCAGTCTACTTGACACGGACGTGATGCCTATGTTCATGATCATTGCCTTAGATATCCTCATAATTATGCGCTCTTCTATCAATGACTCGACAGTAATTTGTCCACCCACCATATTATTTGCTATCTCGAGAGAAGCCACTAGTGAAACCTATGGCCCCCGGGTCTCTTTTCCATCATATTAAGTCTCTTTTCCATCATATTAGTTTCTGAACTACTATTTTGCAATCTTTTACTTTCCGATCTATAAACCAAAAATACGAAAAATATTTACTTCACCGTTTATCTATATTTATCAGATCTCACTTTTGCAAGTAACCATGAAGGTATTGACAACCCCTTTATCGCGTTGGGTGCAAGTTTGTTTGATTGTTTGTGCAGGTATTCGGTGACTTGTGCGTTGTCTCCTACTGGATTGATACCTTGGTTCTCATACTGAGGGAAATACTTACTCTACTTTGCTGCATCACACTTTCCTCTTCATGGGAAAAACCAACGCAAGCTCAAGAGGTAGCAATCATATAGTAGATATGATCATCATACATATGTTCACCATTGATGACTACCCCATTTCACGTGATGATAAGACATGGGTTAGTTGATTTGGATTACATATCACTTAAATGACTTGAGGGATTGCTACCTCTTGAGCTTGCGTTGGTTTTCCCTTGAAGAGGAAAGGGTGATGCAACAAAGTAGCATAAGTATTTCCCTCAGTTTTCAGAACCAAGGTATCAATCCAGTAGGAGACGACGCACAAGTCACCGAATACCTACACAAACAATCAACAACTTGCACCCAACGCGATAAAGGGGTTGTCAATCCCTTCATGGTCACTTGCAAAAGTGAGATCTGATAGAGATAGATAAACGGTAAAGTAAATATTTTGGTATTTTTGGTTTATAGATTGGAAAATAAAGATTGCAAAATAGTAGATCAAAAACTAGTAAGATGTAAACGAGATTCAAAATAATGGAAAAGAGACCCGGGGGCCAGAGGTTTCACTAGTGGCTTCTCTAAAGATAGCAAATATTACGGCGGGTGAACAAATTACTGCCGAGCAATTGATAGAAAAACTCTTAGTTATGACGACATCTAAGGGAATGATCATGAACATAGGCATCACGTCCGTGTCAAGTAGACTGACTCCTGCCTGCATCTACTACTATTACTCCACACATCGACCGCTATCTAGCATGCATCTAGAGTATTAAGTTCATAAAGAACAGAGTAAAACATTAAGCAAGATGACATGATGCAGAGGAATTAACTCAAGCAATATGATGAAAAACCCATCTTATTATCCTCGATGGCAACAATATAATACGTGCCTTGCTGCTCCTACTGTCACTGGGAAAGGACACCACAAGATTGAACCCAAAGCTAAGCACTTCTCCCATGGCAAGAAAGATCAATCTAGTAGGCCAAACTAAACCAATAAGTCGAAGAGACTTGCAAACATATCAAATCATGCATATAAGAATTCAGAGAAGAACCAAATAATATTCATAGATAATCTTGATCAGAAATCTATAATTCATCGGATCTCGGCAAACACACCGCAAAAGGATATTACATCGAATAGATCTCCAAGAACATCAAGGAGAACATGGTATTGAGAATCAAAAAGAGAGAAGAAGCCATCTAGCTAGTAACTATGGACCCGAAGGTCTGTGGTAAACTAGTCACGCTTCATTGGAGAGGTGATGGTGTTGATGTATAAGCCCTCCGTGATTGAATCCCCCTTCTACAGGACGCCGGAAAATGTCCCTAGATGGGATCTCACGGGTACAGAAGGTTGCGACAGTGGAAAAGTGGTTTCGTGGCCCCCCTGGATGTTTCCAGGGTATAAGAGTATATATAGGCGAAGGAACTAGGCCAGGAGAGCCACGAGGGGCCCACGAGGGTGGGGGCGTGCCCTACCCCCTGGGCGCACCCTCCTGCCTCGTGGCTTCCTCGTTGCATCTCCGACTTCATCTCCAAGTTTTCTGGTTTTCTTTCGGTCCAAGAAAGATCATCGCGAAGGTTTCATTCCATTTGGACTCCGTTTGGTATTCCTTTTCTGCAAAACTCTAAAATAGGCAAAAAAAACAGAAACTGGCACTGGGCCCTTGGTTAATAGGTTAGTCCCAAAAATAATATAAAATAGCATATTAATGCCCATTAAACATCCAAAACAGATAATATAATAGCATGTAACAATAAAAAATTATAGATACATTGGAGACGTATCAAGCATCCCCAAGCTTAATTCCTGCTCATCCTCGAGTAGGTAAATGATAAAAACAGAATTTTGATGTGGAATGCTACCTAACATATTACCCCTGTAATTTTCTTTATTGTGGCATGAATGTTCAGATCAGAAAGATTCAAGACAAAAGTTTAATATTGACATAAAAATAATAATACTTCAAGCATACTAACAAAGCAATCATGTCTTCTGAAAATAACATGGCCAAAGAAAGCTACCCCTACAAAACCATATAGTCTGGCTATGCTCTATCTTCTTCACACAAAATATATATACCATGCACAACCCCGATGACAAGCCAAGCAATTGTTTCATACTTTTGATGTTCTCAAACTTTTTCAATCTTCATGCAATGCATGAGCGTGAGCCATGGACATAACACTATGGGTGGAATAGAATGGTGGTTGTGGAGAAGACAAAAAGGAGAAGATAGTCTCACATCATCTAGGCGTATCAATGGGCTATGAGATGCCCATCAATAGATATCAATGTGAGTGAGTAGGGATTGCCATGCAAGGGATGCACTAGAGCTATAAGTGTATGAAAGCTCAAAAATAAACTAGGTGGGTGTGCATCCAACTTGCTTGCTCACTAATACCTAGGGAAATTTGAGGAAGCCCATCATTGGAATATACAAGCCAAGTTCTATAATGAAAATTCCCACTAGTATATGAAAGTGACAACATAGGAGACTCTCTATCATGAAGATCATGGTGCTACTTTGAAGCACAAGTGTGGAAAAAGGGTAGTAACATTGCCCCTTCTCTCTTTTTCTCTTTTTTTATTTGGGCCTTCTCTCTTTTTTATGGCCTCTTTTTTTCTTTTCCTTTTTTTATTTTTTATCCGGAGTCTCATCCCGACTTGTGGGGGAATCATAGTCTCCATCATCCTTTCCTCACTGGAACAATGCTCTAATAATGAATATCATCACACTTTTATTTACTTACAACTCAATAATTACAACTCCATACTTAGAACAAAATATGATTCTATGTGAATGCCTCCGACGGAGTACTGGGATGTGCAATGAATCAAGAGTGACATGTATGAAAAATTATGAATGGTGGCTTTGCCACAAATACGATGTCAACTACATGATCATGCAAAGAAATATGACAATGATGGAGCGTGTCATAATAAACGGAACGGTGGAAAGTTGTATGGCAATATATCTCGGAATGGCTATGGAAGTGCCATAATAGGTAGGTATGGTGGCTGTTTTGAGGAAGGTATATGGTATCGGCGAAAATTGCGCGACACGAGAGAGGCTAGCAATGGTGGAAGGGTGAGAGTGCGTATAATCCATGGACTCAACATTAGTCATAAAGAACTCACATACTTATTGCAAAAATCTATTTGTTATCGAAACGAAGTAATACACGCATGCTCCTAGGCGGAAAGATTGGTAGGAAAAGACCATCGCTCGTCCCCGACCGCCACTCATAAGGAAGACAATCAATAAATAAATCATGCTCCAACTTCAGCTTATAACGGTTCGCCATACGTGCATGCTACGGAAATCACAAACTTTAGCACAAGTTTCTATCACATTCACAACTACTCTACTAGCATGACTCTAATATCACCATCTTCATATCTCGAAACAATCATAAAGAAGCAAAATTCTCATAGTATTCAATGCACTTCATATGAAAGTTTTTATTATACCCATCTTGGATGCCCATCATATTAGGACTAGTTTTATAACCAAAGCAAATTACCATGCTGTTCTAAAAGACTCCCAAAATAATACAATTGAAGGATGAGATTTCAACAGTTTCTATAAAATAAAACCACCGCCGTGCTCTAAAAAGATATAAGTGAAGCACTAGAGCAATATTGTCTAGCTCAAAAGATATAAGTGAAGCACATAGAGTATTCTAATAAATCACAATTCATGCGCGTCTCTTGAAAAGGTGTGTACATTAAGTATGATTGTGGTAAACTAAAAATCGAAGACTCAAATCATACAAGACGCTCCAAGCAAAACACATATCATGTGGTGAATAAAAATATAGCCTCAAGTAAAGTTACCGATAGATGAAGACGAAAGAGGGGATGGCTTCCGGAGCATCCCCAAGCTTAGGCTTTTGGTTATCCTTGAATTTTACATTGGGGTGCCTTTGGAATCCCCAAGCTTAGGCTCTTGCCACTCCTTATTCCATAGTCCATCAAATCCTTACCCAAAACTTGAAAACTTCACAACACAAAACTCGACAGAAAATCTCATGAGCTCCGTTAGTATAAGAAAATAAAGCACCACTTTAAAGTACTATTGCAAAATCATTCTTTGTTTATATTGGTGTAATATCTACTGTATTACAACTTATCCATGGTTCATACCCCCGATACTACTCATAGATTCATCAAAATAAGCAAACAACACGCGACAAACAGAATCTGTCGAAAACAGAACAGTCTGTAGTAATCTGTAACTCTCGAATACTTATGTAACTCTAAAAATCCTAACAATTTAGGAAAACCTGAGAAATTTGTGTACAAATCCATATTAATAAGAATAAGATCAAAAGCACGTTTATGTGAATTTTAAAAACTAATTTACTAAGCGCAAAAGTTTCTGATTTTCAGCAGGATCAACACAACTATCACCGTAAGCTATCCTAAAGGTTTAACTTGGCACAAACACTACTTAAAAAGTAAAACCACATCTATCCAGAGGCTATATAGATTATTTGTTACTAAACAGGAGCAAAATTTAAAGAACAAAAATTAAATTGGGTTGCCTCCCAACAAGCGCTATCGTTTAACGCCCCTAGCTAGGCATAAAAACACGAATAGATCTAGGTATTGCCATCTTCGGTATGCAATTCTTTTCTCATAAAATCTTCTAAAACCCATCTTAGCAAATCTATCCTCTCCTTAAGATGAACTTAAATCAGGTAAAGGGCTTTGATTGGTAATTTTAACATTCATAAACCCATAGTCGGGGTCATCACCATAAATATCATCATATAAAATGTGTAGTTCATTCCTAACGGGTTCCTTCATCATTTTATTCAACCAATCTCTATTGAATCCTACATAAATTCCTCTAGTAATCCAATCAAACTCCTGAAAAGCCTCAAGGTACAAAGATTGAGATAATTCAGGATAGAACTCTCTTCCTAAGATTTTCACTATAAGATTGATAATCTCTAGCTCCCAAACTACGCATGGTTTCTTTATCATAAAAAATATCTATAATCGGAGGGTGTTCAACATCCTTTTTATAGAAAGCAAAAATAACCCTAGCTTCTTGTATTATAAAATCAAATTCACGCATAAGGATAATGGTGGCAATCTTTTTAGCTATTGAGTGATTAATATTGGGAAGTTCATAAAACACCTTTTCTGAAGCAGGATGAATATACACAAATTTTCTTTCTAATTTCTCAACAAGCATAACAATAGAATCTGCATAGTAGTTAGTCTCAAGAAGAATATACTTTTTATTAATAGGCATGGGTCCTGTGCAGTCAAAGAATTCTTGGATAACACTTTTTTCCAATAATATTGCCGTCCCCCACACAAAAGATTTTTGTTTTATAATTAGGTGGAGTTTCAGTTTCATGATTCAAAGAACAACATTCAAGTGTTTCCTCAATATTTTGAACGATAACCTCCCTAGTTTCAGACATGGTGGCAACAAACCAATCTAACAAACGAGCACACAAGAAGCAAGCGAAAAGAGACGAACGGAAGAGGGGAGAAGAAAAGGCAAAGGTTTTCGAAAATTGTTTTAGAAGTGGGGGAGAGGAAAACGAGAGGTGAATGGCGGATAATGTAATGCAAGGGAGAGGAGTTTATGATGGGTACTTGGTATGGCTTGACTTGACGTTATCTCCCCAGCAACAGCGCCGGAAATCCTTCTTGCTACCTCTTGAGCTTGCGTTGGTTTTCCCTTGAAGAGGAAAGGGTGATGCAGCAAAGTAGCGTAAGTATTTCCCTCAGTTTTGAGAAGCAAGGTATCAATACAGTAGGAGACGACGCACAAGTCACCGAATACCTGCACAAACAATCAACAACTTGTACCCAACGCGATAAAGGGGTTGTCAATCCCTTCACGGTCACTTGCAAAAGTGAGATCTGATAGAGATAGATAAACGGTAAAGTAAATATTTTGGGTATTTTTGGTTTATAGATTTGAAAGTAAAGATTGCAAAATAGTAGATTGGAAACTAGTAAGATGTAAACAAGATTCAATATAATGGAAAGGAGACCCGGGGGCCATAGGTTTCACTAGTGGCTTCTCTCAAGATAGAAAATATTACGGTGGGTGAACAAATTACTGCTGAGCAATTGATAGAAAAGCGCATAGTTATGACGACATCTAAGGCAATGATCATGAACATAGGCATCACGTCCATGTCAAGTAGACCGACTCCTGCCTGCATCTACTACTATTACTCCACACATCGACTGCTATCCAACATGCATCTCGAGTATTAAGTTCACAAAGAACAGAGTAACGCATTAAGCAAGATGACATGATGAAGAGGAATGAACTCAATCAATATGATGAAAACCCCATCTTGTTATCCTCGATGGCAACAATATAATACGTGCCTTGCTGTCCTACTGTCACTGGGAAAGGACACCGCAAGATTGAACCCAAAGCTAAGGACTTCTCCCATGGCAGAAAGATCAATCTAGTAGGCCAAACTAAACCAATAATTCGAAGAGACTTGCAAAGATATCAAATCATGCATATAAGAATTCATAGAAGAACCAAATAATATTCATAGATAATCTTGATCATAAATCCACAATTCATCGATCTCGGAAAACACACCGCAAAATTATATTACATCGAATAGATCTCCAAGAACATCGAGGAGAACATGGTATTGAGAATCAAAGAGAGAGAAGAACAAGCCATCTAGCTAGTAACTATGGACTCGAAGGTCTGTGGTATACTACTCACGCTTCATCGGAGAGGTAATGGTGTTGATGTAGAAGCCCTCCGTGATCAAATCCCCCTCCGCCAGGACACCAGAAAAGGTGCCTAGATGGGATCTCACGGGTACAGAAGGTTGCGGCGGTGGAAAAGTGGTTTCGTGGCTCCCTTGGATGTTTTCAGGGTATAAGAGTATATATAGGCGAAGGAACTAGGCCAGAGAGCCACGAGGGGCCCACGAGGGTGGGGGTGCGCCCTACCCCCCTGGGCACGCCCTCCTGCCTTGTGGCTTCCTTGTTGCTTCTTCAACTTCATCTTCAAGTTTTCTGGTTTGCTTTTGGTCCAAGAAAGATCATCGCGAAGGTTTAATTCCATTTGGACTCCGTTTGGTATTCCTTTTCTGCAAAACTCTAAAATAGGCAAAAAATAGAAACTGGCACTAGGCCCTCGGTTAATAGGTTAGTCCCAAAAACAATATAAAATACCATATTAATGCCCATTAAACATCCAAAATAGATAATATAATAGCATGGAACAATAAAAAATTATAGATACATTGGAGACGTATTAGGGATGTCTATTTAAGTGGGGGTACTTTAGTAATTTGATTAATTGAGCTTAATTTATCATGAACTTAGTACTGATAGTATTTTCATATCTATGTTGTAGATCAGTGCCCCGTGCTACCGTTCCCCTGAATTTTAATGCATCCCTAGAGAAAGCTAAGTTGAAAGATGATGGTAGCAACTACACAGACTAGGTCCATAACTTGAGGATTATCCTCATTGCTGCACATAAGAATTATGTCCTTGATGCACCGCTAGGTGACAAGCCCCCTCCCGCTAATCTAGACGCTATGAACGTCTGGCAAATGCAGTCTGATGACTAGTCTATAGTTGAGTGTGCCATGCTTTACGACTTAGAACCGGGACTTCAAAGACGTTTTGAACGTCATGGAGCATATGAGATGTTCCAAGAGTTGAAGTTAATATTTCAAGCAAATGCCCGGGTTGAGAGATATGAAGTCTCCAACAAATTCTATAGCTGCAAGATGGAGGAGAATAGTTCTGTCAGTGAACACATACTCAAAATCTCTGGGTATTATAATCACTTGACTCAACTGGGAGTTGATCTTCTAGTTGATTGTGTCTTTGACAGAGTTCTTCAATCACTGCCACCAAGCTACAAAGGCTTCATGATGAACTATAATATGCAAGGGATGAACAAAATAATTCCCAAGCTCTTCACAATGCTTAAAGCCGCGGAGGTAGAAATCAAGAAGGAGCATCAAGTGTTGATGGTTAACAAGACCACTAGTTTCAAGAAAAAGGGCAAAGAAAATAAAGGGAACTTCAAGAAGAACGGCAAGCAAGTTGCCGCTCCCGCGAAGAAACCCAAAGATGGACCTAAGCCCAAAATTGAGTGCTTCTACTGCAAAGGGACTGGTCACTGGAAGTGGAACTGCCCCAAATATTTGGCGGACAAGAAGGATGGCAAAGTGAACAAAGGTATATTTGATATACATGTTATTGATGTGTACCTTACTAATACTCATAGCAGCACCTGGGTATTTGATACTGGTTCGATTGCTCATATTTGTAACTCGAAACATGAGCTTTTGGATAAACAAAGATTGGCTATGGACGAGGTGACGATGCGCGTCAGAAATGGTTCCAACGTCGTTGTGATCGTCGTCGGCACACTACCTCTACATCTACCTTCGGGATTAGTTTTAGACCTGAATAATTGTTATTTGGTGCCCGCGTTGAGCATGTACATTATATCTAGATCTTGTTTATTGCAAGACGGTTATTCATTTAAGTCAGAGAATAATGGTTGTTCTATTTATATGAACTAGCATAGTGGCCCGCTCGATGCGCGGGCTAGGATTTTATGAAGTTAATTGTCGAGAATATATTATTTGATTTCTCCAAGGATAAACTGAGACCAAATGCGATGATATTTTCTAATATAGGAATTTTGCGAATATAGTTTTGTCTTTTGTATGTTTGGGTTTTTATAGATATATAATTATATGTGTTGTCTGTTCATCATTTACTTGCTAATTATGCATTCCATACTAACTGTAGTTTTATGATCGAATGCATTTTTTAAATTATGTTTGTATTTTTTGGCTGGCAGTTTTATCTTGTTGCTTTGTTTTTTTGTTTATAAAATGAACCCTAGTAGTTCAGATTGTTTTCGTGTTGTCATGGGGTAATTTGCTGATGGAATGCAAGATTGGCATATTTATTTGGCGTACTGAAATTGATTTGGTTATTTATATTGGCGTTTTGGTTCCCGGGAGCGTGCGCTCCCGTGTGAATAGTAACAAAAATATAGTAAATGTTTTAAGAAAATTCTAGATTTTTTGTAGATATTCGTTTTAGCGTCGCAAGCATCCTTGACAATTTTCATGCGAAAGGGAGCAGTGATATTTTGTTGGTGAAAAAAACAAATTTAGGGTGACATTTTGGGTAACATTTGATGTATATTGTTTGCATAGGTAAATTTTTTTAACCCTACCAGGAATTAATATGACCACGTGCACTCGTAGTACGAAGGTCGTGTACAGAATATCATTTGTTTCATGGGTCCCACCGTCATGATTCTTCACTTTCCCACTCTATTCTTGTTGACTTCTCCGTTCGTCTTTCCCCTACTCACACTTTGTCAGTTCATCTTCCGCCATCCCTTTTCTCTATTCCTAATTCCTCTGCTCACTCAAAAACTGCTGCTTGCGGATAGCTCCCATCATCTTACTTTCTTGATTCACAACATTGATGTTGGTCATGTCAAGCCCTGGGCTCTGAATTTAGGAATTTAACACACAAACACTGAATTTCAGAGGAGAAGAGGGCTTATGTGGCACCCTGGCTTAGAGAAACTGGAACGCCCCGTATTCTAGCCCAGAGATCGAGGCGAAGTCTTCTTGAATATGGAACTACTTGACACAGAACAAATCAACTCTTATTACAAAGGATAAATGGACATTTACATTTGTGCCCCTAACTCGAACCCACCACTCAAATTTACCCCTAACTTTTTGATGTGCTCAAATTTTCCCCTAAAAAGCATTTTAAGTCACAGGAATGCCCTTCCATCTGGTCAAAGTTGTTT
Organism: Triticum dicoccoides; assembly: GCF_002162155.2. NCBI lineage: Eukaryota > Viridiplantae > Streptophyta > Magnoliopsida > Poales > Poaceae > Triticum > Triticum dicoccoides. The sequence goes on from NC_041391.1 coordinate 221,867,335, forward strand.
GACCAAAACTTTGAAAATTCATAACAAATTCATATGGACTTATAAGAATGCAAAATAAGATATCAAAATGCTCATAAAAACAACACCTATATACACATGTCATTTAAGTTCATGACAAAAGCACTCTTTAAAGCTTTTTAGGGTTTATAACATTAAAAACAATTTAGGGTGAATTCAAATAAATGCACATGTAGGCGAGGAACGTGAATGACATGCGCGTATAGGTGATGTTTGTATGAACATTTGGATATCTTATTTGCATTTTTATGACTTCGTATGAATTTGTTATGAATTTTCAAAGTTTTGGTCAAACAACTTTGACCAAATGGAAGGGCATTCCTGCGACTTAAAATGCTTTTTAGGGGAAAATTTGAGCACATAAAAATTTAGGGGTAAATCTGAGAGTGGGCGCAAATTAGGGGCATAAATGTAAATGTCCCAAGGATAAATACACAGGTCTGACGTTACAAAGGTTCACATCAGCACGACGACACTATGCCTGCGATACTACACTTTCTCTATGCTAGCAACGGAACAACTCGTAGCAGCGGAAATCTTCTAGCAGCGGAACAATGATGAAGGTAGTGAACTCCACTCCGCAGGGACTCTGGCTGGGACATGATCTAGCTTGCACGAACGAAAACTACGACAAGCAATCAAGCAATCATGGCATCACCTGCAATCTGGCATGACACGCCAGGTCAGTACATTGAATGTACTTGCAAGCTCACAACAACCAAAAACATCAAGGCAAGACAACAACATAGCATCAAGCAGGTTGATTAAATTAATAGCTACCATGATGAAGCAACTAATAAGCACGATATGAACTACTAGAATACTGATAAGCCATCATCACAGATCTCAAGTACCACATGAACCATCTCACACTTGGCTAACCGGCCAAGCAATATACCATCTCGATCACCTCGTGATCAAAACAAAATGGTGATCACTCACGGATCACAAACGGAACCACACAGGGTTCAACGGGTTACCTTGTAACCGAACGGTGATCATCCACAGATCACAAACGGAACATCCACACGATCACCTCGTGACCACATCACAAACTGAATGATCCTTCTCAAGATCATCCCAACATCATCATCATCATCCTGCCAAACTGTTACAGCTCACAATATCAACATATACATCACCTATAAGTCATTCCGTCATGTGAGTGTTGATCGGATGGTGCGACCTAGTACTAACTTATGTCCATGACCGAGGACGCGACTATCGATAGATTAAACACACACACACTCTGTAGAGGTAGCGCACTGTACGCACACCACGGAACCCATGGCCTCGCACTCCCATTCGGGTGGACCAAAGACGTTCCGACAAAATCGATCTACTGCCATGACACTCTCCCGGCCACTCCGACTAACTCCCCACTGGGCTAAGTCATGGGTGGCCCTGTGTCTACCCCAGACACCTACAACCACCGCCGTGGCAAAACGGCCACATCGTGGCAAAACCAAACGGTCCCAAACAGGGACAAGAGATCTCAATACCAACTACAGGCACACAAAGTTAGGTCTGCTTACCGGGCTAGGGTACCGCACGCCCATGACCTTCCCTCGTTGGAGGCACCGGCAAAAGGCACGACAATAGACCACATTAGGGCCTTCCCATAAAAGGCAAATATGGTTGCATTGGAAAAAGCCTAGTTCGGTGGCACCTGACCAACTTAATGACGGAATTTAAACCCAAAAATATAACTGTGGTAATTGATACTCCGATGTTAACTATCAAACTATAATCCAAGTCATAGCAATATCCAACAAATAATCCAAGCATAATATCATCATCTCAAAATACTCCAAGGCTAGCACAACACTACTATCAAGATGAATTCGTAAACGGTAATCCTACTACCCCAATAACAAGAATAAAGCTATCCAGCTAAGATCCACATGTAAACATCACCTCCGAGAATAATACTCCAAGCAAGAGTAACAGAACATCAACTAGCATCATGAAAATAGTCATACTAACCACTAATAGTCCAAAAGCAGCATGACATCCAAAGTAATACTCCAAAATATAGCAACATATATCATCATGAAAACAATCATAATATCAACCACTAATACTCCAATAACAACATGGTACTCATCAACTGCAAACATACCTCCTAGCAATCCAAACAACAACATGGCAATAGTAATATCAAAATAATACTTCGAGAAAATGCCATGCACAGAGTCATGTAGCTAAAGCAATATTTAAACAAGTTCAAATAGATTAAACCATGTAACTACATTACAGTGATGCAAATGGAGGGTGTGGCTTGCCTGGGGTGGAAGAAATCACTGGGAGAAAGTGCGAGAAGCTCGCAGAAAGAATCGCCAGAAATCGTTCTCTCTCGGAGGGGGCTGAATAAGGGCAGGGGCAAAATGGTCATTTTCACATTGTCAAACCAAAGTGAAAATGAAACCAACAGAATGGGCCCGACGAAACAAAGGAGTAGGCTTTGGATTCACCTTATTTGGAGCTACGGGTAAAAAGATATGAACGTTTTTCTGCAAGGGACCTATCTATAAAGAAATCATCACAAACAGGCCCTCGGCTGGAAAAACAGAATGCACACTCGAGGAAATACGCTTTCAGAAAACATATTCTTGTGAATACGCTTTCACTTAACCACGTCAGCGGGGTGGGGTCAGCGAGCTCGGACGCTGACACGCGGGTCCCACTCCACCTCGCTCTCTCCTCCTGGCCTTCTCCTTCTCCCCCCAACGGAGCAGAATAGAGGGGAGGCCGGCCGCCCCGATGACGACCGACGGCGGCTCCATCCACCTCCCGCACCGTGCCGCCTACCAGCGTGCTCAGCACGCCGAGCCGCACCGCCTTGGTCCATCCAGACAGCCCGGGGAGGTCGATGTCGAGGAGAGCTGCGGCTGCAGCGGACGAGGCTCTGGCCAGATTTTGAAGACGAGGCCCTGGCGACTCCGGCAACGAATGGGGAGCTGCGGGGGAGGCTTTGGTGGCTAGGTGATCTACTAGAGGTGAAAGAAGAGCGAGAGGGGCTTCGGCTTGACCCAATCAGGGAGCTTGGATGCGGCGGCCATGGCAGCCAACCGAGTCGATGGGGGGCTCTGGAGTCAAACGGATGGGTCGGGGAGGTTACTGGAAGGGAGAGGGAGAGCCTGGAGCGCTCGTAGGTCTCAGGGGAGGCCTTATATAGGCACGAGGCGAGGAGGTCAAGATGGCACCACCGTGGACGTGTGTCCAACGCCGTGGACGCGTGCCCACGCTCGCGAGCTCGGAGGTAGACGACGCAGGAGGAGCAGTGGAGGTTCTCACGGGGAGGAGATGGCCAAGGGAGCGCAGGGAGGAAGACGACGGCAACGAACCGAGCCAAAACGCCATTGTACGCCCGTGGGCACATGATGGTTTGCATCGGTGAGGAAGCTGCCGGAGGGGGAGAGGGGTCCAGGGGAACAATGATGACGAGATGCAGCCACTGGACATGCTCACGAGCTCTAAGACAACAAGGGGGAGTGGTGCCAAAGCACAAACTGTGCTCTGGACACGCCACAACACACAGAGCGTGCACACAGGCATGCCAGCTGCGCGGTCACCACACGACATGGCACAGGGAGGGCTGTACAGGATGGAGAACTATGTCTGGGAGCTAGTCCTTCCAGGGTGGATATTTATGAGGCATTGGCTTGATCTGGGGTGCAATAGTTAAATGGTAACTAAGCTCTGAAGTTTACTGCATCAAACTTGGCAGAGCACTACTGATTAACAGGAACTTGATTGGGGTCAATGGAGTTGTCTGGGAGGTTTATCTATCGAAGGACTATAGTCCTGGAGATTTTGAGGAGATTTGAACCAAGATTTAATATAGTTGCTTTGCAACTACCAAATCTAGTCAGAAACTGAAATTTGGATGATGCACTCACCTGGAGAAGCAACTAGGGCTAAGATTGGGCAAAGCTTTATTATTTGGACATATGAAGATGCTGTAAAAAGTTCATGACAAATGGACAAGCCAAAATGGCACTTGCTTCACAAACATCATCTCTGTCCAGAAACTTGGAATGATTTTGGTGATCAAATGGCTCATTGAAATGATGCCAAATTGGGTGGAGAGATGTTTAATGGGTATAAGAATGATCTGGTAATTTATCAGGATTTTTGAAGCAATATAAAATACACTTGATTCACTACCTAAAAATATTGCCAGAATCAAAGATTTGCTCCTGTGCTCAGATAGATGATTGGATGGGGCTGCAAATGGGTGGAGGGGGTTAATATGAGCACATTAAGGAGTGTGCAAAAGTTCAACTCATTTGGATACTCCTAGCTAGTACTTCCTTTACAAAGCCTTCTGTCTGACAGAAACTTTGAAAAATCACTAAGGAAGATTAGCTAGGCAAATAAAGTTGAACTTGTGCATGAGGCAATTATTTGGACATATAAGCATGCCCAAAAAGGTTGGGAGCCACTAGGAAAAATGTGAATGACACTTCCTTCACAAAGTGCCATTCAGGGCAGAAAGGAAGAATAGTTATTTGGGAATTATTCTTGGACTTGGACAGAACAATTTGGGCATATTTGAGCTATATATGACCCAAAAGAATTATGAGAATTATTTGGTGATTTTTGGATGGACAGAAATATAGGTTGCTTCACAACCTAGGGCAGATAGGGTTATTCCTTTAATGAAAAAGGAATTTTCCCTAGAAAAGAATTTTAGGGTTTGGTCAAGAAGTGAAGTGACATGATCTTGGCAAGGTTTTGAGAATGATGAGCCACTTGGGAGGGGGAATGAGGATGATTTCCCAGGTGGCAAGGCCACAGAACCACTCCAAAAGAGAAAAACAGAGCAAAAACCAAATAAATCAAAAGAAAAAGAAAAGGGCCAAAATCCAGGCTGTTACAATCCTTTCCCCCTTAAAGAAATCTCGTTGTCGGTGTCAAAACCGGCAGATCTAGGCGGATGGTAACAGGAGACAAGGGGCACGATGTTTTTACCCAGGTTCGGGCCCTACTCCTGCTTGATTGATATTGATGGTATGGGTGTTACAAGAGTTGATCTACCATGAGATCAGAGAGGCTAAACCCTAGAAGCTAGCCTATGGTATGATTGTTGTTCGTCCTACGGACTAAAACTCTTCGGTTTATATAGACACCGGAGAGGGCCAGGGTTACACAAAGTCGGTTAAAATGGGAGGAGATCTTCATATCGTATCGCCAAGCTTGCCTTCCACGCCAAGGAAAGTCTCTATCCGGACACGGGACGAAGTCTTCAATCTTGTATCTTCATAGTCCGGGAGTCCGGCCAAAGGTCATAGTCTGGCCATCTGGACATCCCCTAATCCAGGACTCCCTCAGTAGCCCCTGAACCAGGCTTCAATGACAACGAGTCCCGCGCGCCAATTGTCTTCGGCATTGCAAGGCGGGTTCCTCCTCCGAATACTTCATAGAAGATGTTGAACACCAGGATAGTGTTCGGCTCTGCAAAATAATTTCCACATGCCACCGTAGAGAGAATAATATTTACACAAATCTAATCTGCTGACGTATTCCGCGGCGTGACATCATGCCATGGCCTAGCCTTTATTCATTTTGCCGTTCCACCTCAGCGCGCTTAGCGAGGCGGTTTCCTTGGCACGTCTTGTCAAAGCAGAGATCGTGTCCCCTTATTCCAGGATTCTCATCAATACGGGTGTGGGTAACCCAACCGCACTATTAACCGCGACGCTTGGGAGATAAGCGAGTTTTATTAGGCCGGTGGGGGCTCGTAGTTTTGGCCGCCCATATAAGGGGATAAGCATCTACCCTTTCCATTCACGCCTTCTTCCTCCTTTGCTTATTCGTCCTTGCGCACTCGAGCTCCAACGCCCAAGCCCGCACATCTCGCCTCGACCTACTCCAACCATGTCCGGAGCGGGAGGCAAGTGGATGGCCTCCTCCGTCACGGAGGGGGCACATCAAAAGGTTGCGGAAAGCCGGATACCTGCACAACGACATTGCACACCGGCTTCCAGACGAGGGGCAGCTCATCCCCACCCCTAGGCCCCATGAGAGGGTCGTATTTCTTTCCCATTTCCTCCACAGACTGGGCTTTCCTCTTCACCCGTTCGTCCGGGGGCTCATGTTCTATTACGGCCTGGACTTCCACGATCTGGCCCCGAACTTCATCCTCAATATCTCGGTGTTTATCGTCGTGTGTGAGGCCTTCCTCCGCATCGAGCCCCACTTTGGCCTATGGCTGAAGATTTTCAGCGTCAAGCCGAAGGTCGTGGGCAGACGCCAAGCGGAGTGCGGAGGCGCCATGGTGGGAAAGATGCCCAACGTCACATGGCTTGAGGGCGCCTTCGTAGAGACCATCAAAGGGTGGCAATCGGGGTGATTCTACATCACCGAGCCGCGTGACCCTGAATGGGCAGCGGCCCCCAAATTCCAATCTGGCATTCCCACACACACTCACGTCTTGGAAAGAGACGGGCCTGTTGTGGGGTAATTCGGCAGAAGTGACCACACTTCAAACCTGCATCAAAGACCTGATTAGCAGGAAGGTTAAACTTGTCACCATAGTCCAGGTCATGCTCTTCCGCCGGATTCTCCCGTGTGAACGACGGGCTTTCAACTTGTGGGAGTTCGACCCGTCCCAGCACCAGACTCTGTCCCGGCTCTTCGACACAAAGCACAAGGATGCATGGAAGGTGCTATTCAAGAGCTCCGAGGTCCCGCCTCCCGTCACCGAGGATCGCGGATTCTGCGCCAAGCGCCAAGCCAGCCCGGTGAGCTAATTTTCCCATTACGGGGTATCTGTTTTCCATAGGTTTGATTTTATGTGGGATCTAAACCCCATCCCTTTGCCAGGACTGGCAGGAGAGGGCCGGACTAATCAGCTGTCCGGCTCCTTTGCCCGAAGACCCAGCGGACGCTCGTTTAACGAAGCTGCTGGTTCCGGCACCTTACATGGTGACGGAGAAGAAGGCCAAGAAGAAGGCCACAGGGACTCGAAAGAGCTCCCGGCGCCTGGTGGTGTCAGATTCATCGCCTAACGACCCCGATGCACCCTCCGCCTCGGAAGACGAGGAGGAAGAAGAAGAAGAAGAAGCCTCTCCCCCTCCAACGGGGGGAGGAAAGAAAAGGAAGGCTGCCCCAACTGGGGAGGCCGAGGGGGCCAAGAAGGGGAAGACCCTTCTGCCGGACTATGCCTCCGATGCCGAAGACGGCGGGGAGGAATGGCCATCCAGGGTCAAGCCCCTGGCAAAATCGTAAGTGTCCGGCTATCCGAATGACTCATGGCGCCCCTCATAGCTTCTTATGCAAAATTTTAATTATGCAGTCCACCTAGAGTTTAGCTCGGCGATTCGTCGAGCGGCTCTCTGAATTCGTCGGATGTGAATAGCGCTTCACTTCCGACGGCTTCCTCCCCACTCCCTGCGGACGACGCCGAGGCGGAGTCCCAAAAGGGACCGAACCAGGAGGAGGTGGTCCTGGAGGCGCCCCAAGGCGACCTCCCGGACTCCAGGCCCAAAGGGGCAAAGCCCCGGAGGGATCTAAGTCCGGCCCAGGGCCGGACACTGCTTCGGAACCACCAACGGTTCCAGAGTCCGACAGGCGGTGCCTTCATAAGAAGGGCGAGTCTACACCGCCGGCGACCTCCGTCCACCCGGATGCGCCGGATAATTTGCTGGAGGCGCTTAACGGCGCCTCCATCGACGAGGAACACCGCACTATTATGAGTGCGGTGATTCAAAAGGTTCAGTCCGCCAAGAGCAGGCTGACAGAAGCCTGCACAAGTCTGTTAACAGGCTTCGAGGTATGTGTTTAAAACATATAAAAATGTTACCGCATAGACAGTAGCCCCTGATGCTCGGTTCGGCGTTCGGAAAAGAAAAGCCAAGCTGAGGATCTAAAAAGATATACGCAAGAGTCTAATAAAAATATGTCGATATGGGAATGCAGGCTGCGCTGCTGACCTCTGCCGCACCGACTGCGAAGGTTAATGCATTGAAGGGAAGCCTCGAGCGGTCCGAGAGCGAGCTCGGCCGTGCCAAGAAGCGGCTCGAGGACAAGGAGGGTATGTAATACCGTATGTAAATGTATATAAAAATACTTGGTTGCAAAAAATGACAGGACCAACCTAAATGTTGCAGGGGCCACGGCCGAGGTGGCGGCCCTGAAGGAGGCGGTCTCCCAAGCCCAAAACAGTGCGGCCCTGGAGCGCGCCGAGCGAGAGAAGCAGGAGGCGCGGGTGGCGGAGGTGCGGCAAGAGCTCCAGGCTCTCGTGAAAAAACACGAGAGTTTGGAGCACGACTCGAAGGCTCAAGAGTCCGAGCTCGCCTTGGCTCTTGAGAGTGCCAAAACTGCTAAGGCCGAAGCCCAGAAGGCCCTCCAGGAGATCGAGGCGATGAAGAAGATAGCGGCCGGTAAGGCATTCTTTATGCAAAGCAAGAATATAAAAGTAAATTATCTGTTACTTACCCGGATTCGGAGTTCTCCAGGAGCGTTTGCCGATCTGCCCCGTAGTGTGTCTGATGCCGCCGCATACTACCGAGGCGAAGAGGGGAGCTCGACCGAAAAAGTGTTCTGTTCTTAGTATGCTGAGGTCGAACATTCGGTGCCCCTGAGCGACCAGCTGAAGCAGCTGGTCGAGCTCCACAAGGTGGCCGAACAGGCCATGAAGGGCCTCATAGCTCGGCTGTGGCCTGGAGAAGCCATGCGTGGGAGCTACTTCGGTCTGGTGCGGCGGCTGGTGGACGCGTGTCCGTGGATTGAAGTTGTCAAGCGCTCTGTCTGTATCAAAGGTGCCCGTCGGGCTCTTGCCCGTGCTAAAGTGCACTAGGGCAAGCTCGACGCTGAGAAGCTTTTGACGGATGTGCCACCACCGGGCAAGGAGTATCGCATGCCCGAGATGTATTATAAGGGCGTCCTGAAGGGTGCTCGCCGTATAGCGGACGAGTGCACTAAAGATGTAATTTTTTAGTAGTCTCACATTTGTTATCCTGTACGCCTTTGTTCATATGCATTAAGCAACGCTTATTAATTTAAAATATTACCTTCTGTGCGGCCGTTTATCAAATCTGAGAGATGCAAGTCGTCGGCTTCGACACCCATGCCACGAGTGCTGGGGTGTTTGGGATAAACCTGAGCGCTCTTGTTCCCATTCTTGGGTCCATCTAGGGAGGCGCTCAGCACAACGAACCAGGCCATCGGACTTATGATGCTTTATCACTCTCACTTAGCCATAGAATTCTATAATTTTAAATTTCGGTGAAGCCCCTAGTATTCGGAAGACCGAGTTCGGGGCGCTATCCACGCCTAGGCCAGATAAGTCCGTTTCCTCGCTCTAAGCGGCATAAGTCTTTAAGGACTCGAAAAAAACCCTCGCGAACAGCGACCGGTCTCTCGCACTATCATGACGGTCAGTTTTAGCTTTCTCTACTGAGGTGTTAACCCAGCTCAACTAGGGCACAATCGCAGTAGTTCTCCCAGCGCTACCTTAGCCAACATTGCGGAACGTAAGGTACCAAAACATGGGAGCCGGGCAAACCCAACTATTGACCAAAGACATGATTTGGAGCCGATGCATATAGTGCTATAAGTTCGGGGTGCTGCACTCGTGAGAGTGTTCGGTCTTCTCACACCATGTTATGGGGTACTTAAGCCCCTGGTGTATTGGCCGTACCAAAGTGTACGGTTGCATAATGTCATGACTGAACATATTTGTATAAAAATAGATGAATACAATAATAGATAAGAGCTATGTATTGTTTATTAAAAAAGAGCTGCTATGAAAGCAGAATGATACAAATAGTGCGATAAGCAAGGGATGGGATTATTTGACATGTCCCCCTCCAGGGGCAAGCTGCGTAAATTTAAGCAAAACGGGTATTTAGCTTGTTATAGAGACCACCTGGACATATGATGCAGCTTGTTCGCGCCCTGGCTGTTGCATCGTGTGTTCGGCGAGTTTATTGCCGTACAGGCCTTTCGAATAGTCGGGTCCTGAAAGTATAAAAAAAGAAAACGGCGGAATAGGGAGCCCCTAAGTGCGGTTGAGCCGCGTTCTGGGCATGCCGTAGTTGTGCCCCTCCCCTTATGCCCATGATATTTTCAAAGCATAATTATGTACGCGTGGTACCGATATCACCGTCTGGCGAGGGCTGGGGTTGGGGCCGCACTTCTATGCTTGCTCGGAACGTGCCAGCCGGCTTTGTTGGAGGTTGCTTCGGGCGCGCTTGACGTTGTCCGGATGTTTAACACCCGGATTGGGGAGATGCCTTGAGAGGCTGCTCTGTACTTCTGCCACTAGGTCCGCTGTGTGCTCCTCCGTTCGGAGAGAGCGTTCAGTGTTTCCATTTACCGTAATGACTCCGCAAGGACCTGGCATCTTGAGCTTGAGATATGCGTAGTGCGGCACCGCATTGAATTTTGCAAATGCGATTCGTCCGAGCAGGGCGTGATAGCCACTGCGGAATGGGACTATGTCGAAGATTAACTCTTCGCTTCGGAAATTATCCGGGGATCCAAAGACCACTTCGAGTGTAACCGAGCCTGTATAGCTGGCTTCTACACCTGGTATGACGCCTTTAAAGGTTGTCTTTGTGGGTTTAATCCGTGAGGGATCTATACCCATTTTTCGCGCTGTATACTGATAAAGCAGGTTCAGGCTGCTGCCGCCATCTATGAGGACTCTGGTGAGGTGAAATCCGTCAATGATTGTGTCTAGGACCAATGCGGCGAATCCGCCGTGACGGATGCTAGTGGGGTGGTCCCGTCGATCAAAGGTGATCGGGCAGGAGGACCATGGGTTGAACTTTGGGGCGACTGGCTCCAACGCATAGACGTCCTTGAGGGCACGCTTCCGCTCCCTTTTGGGGATGTGGGTCGCGTATATCATGTTCACCGTCCACACTTGTGGGGGGAAGCCCTTCTATCCTCTGTTGTTCGGCGGCCGGGGCTCCTCCTCGTCATCGCTATGAAACCCCTTGTCTCTGGTTTCGGCACTTAACTTGCCTGCCTGCTTGAACACCCAACAGTCCCTATTGGTGTGGTTGGCTGGTTGTTCGGGGGTGCCATGTATCTGGCACAAGCGATCGAGTATCCGGTCTAAGTTGGATGGGACCGGAGGGTTTCTTTTGAATGGCTTCTTCCGCTGACGGGTTTAGAGCCTCTGAATCCGGCATTAACTGTCGTATCCTCAGTAGTGTCGCCGTTAATGCGGCGCTTGTGTTTGTTGCGACGTGACCTACCATTGCTGTCCTTGGTATCCGAATTACCAAGGCTATTGGTTATGTTATTGCTACGAGCTAGCCAGCTGTCTTCGTCCGCGCAGAAGCGGGTCATGAGTGTCGTGAGGGCTGCCATAGATTTCGGCTTTTCCTGTCCTAGGTGCCGGGCAAGCCATTCGTCCGGACAGTCGACTATTTGATTTTTCTTGGTTAGGAACCGTGTCCAAAATTGCCTGGCCGATTCCTCTGGCTGCTGGATTATGTGGCTTAGGTCATCGGCGTCTGGTGGTCGCACGTAAGTACCCTGGAAGTTGTCGAGGAATGCGGATTCCAGGTCCTCCCAACAACTAATTGACTCTGCTGGCAGGCTATTAAGCCATGTGGATATGAAGGAGGTAGTCCTCGATCCATACCGCTGGATCAGTTGTGCCGTCATATGATTCGATATTTACGGGCTTGAAACCCTCGGGGATTTGATGATCCATTACTTTGTCTGTGAAGCATAGTGGGTGTGCGGCGCCCCTGTACTAGGCTATATCACGGTGCAGCTCGGATGAGCTCGGTCTGTTGTATTCGGCCTGGCCATATTTATCATATCCAGTGTGACGCTTATCATCACATGATGTGGGTCGCCCACGCGATCCATAGATCGATCTTGTTTGCCTTGCCTTGTCCTCCAGTATGTCTCGCAGGTCTGTTGCGTCTCCCCGTACTCTGTTATTTTTTGAGCGGTGCTGGGGTGCGGCTTGGGTCAAGGGCCCGAAGGTCTCTCTGTCGCGGCCACGGGGTGGCCGATCGGGCGCATCGTGCGCTGGTAATGTAGGTCTAGTTGCTTCCTCCTCAAGTTGGGGTAGCAGCCAGCGCTTTGGGTAGCTCTTGGAGGGGCGCTCGAGTTTATACTCTTCGGCCGCCAGGACTTCGGTCCATCTGTCGGCTAGCAAGTCTTGGTCGGATCTAAGATGCTGCTGTTTTTTCTTGAGGCTGCGTGCCGTGGCCATAAGCCTGCGTTTGAACGCTCTTTTTCGACGGGATCCTCTGGCACGACGAATTCGTCATCGTCGAGGCTTGCCTCGTCTTCGGAGGGAGGCATATAGTTGTCATCCTCAACCTCTCTGTCGGCCGCTCTCTCCTGAGGGCTGGCTCCTTCGTCCTCCTGCACTGAATCCTGCTAGAGGGGGTTATCTTCGGCACTGTCCGGCGTGTTGTTATCTCCGGTGCCGGATTCGCCGTTCTTGCTTTGGCGGGATTTAGAGCGGCGCCGCTAGCGTCGGCGCTTGGGTTGCTTCCTGGAGGGGTCATCCTCCGTTTGTTCCTCGCCATCCCCTGCTTTGGGGGTGTCCACCATGTATATGTCATATGACGAGGTGGCTTTCCAGTTCCTTATAGGTGCTAGTTCTTGGTCGTCTCCTTCATCGGCGTCCATATCATCGATGTCTTCGGAGTCAAAGTCGAGCATGTCGGTTAAATCGTCGACAGTGGCTACAAAGTGGGTGGTGGGTGGGTTTCGAATTTCTTCGTCCTCCGTATCCCAACCCCGCTGACCATAGTCCGACTAGGGCTCTCCTGACAAAGAGAGAGACTTTAGGGAGTTCAGAATATCGCCAAAGGGCGAGTGCTGAAAAATGTCCGCGGTGGTGAACCTCATGATCGGAGCCCAATCGGGTTCGACCGGAAGGGGTGCGGAAGATTCGGACTCCGGAGCGGAGTCCGGCACCTTGGAGTCACGGGCCTTGCAAAGGACGAGGCTGGTATTCGGCTCTATCGCCGTAGAGATCGCGGTTCCTGGGGCGGCCTCGAACCGTCCGTCCCTGGTTAGCACGGTCGGCTCCAAACTAACGGTCGGAGCGGACTCCTAGCGGCACTCCGGGCGCTGTCTGGCGGCAGAGCTAGATCGTGCCCATCGAGACAGTGCGGCGCGCTCGGCCGTGGCTCGAATCCGTCGAAGATCAAGTCCCCGCGAATGTCGGTTGTGTAGTTTAAGCTTCCAAATCTGACCTGATGGCCAGGGGCGTAGCTTTCGATCTGCTCCAGATGGCCAAACGAGTTGGCCTGCAGTGCAAAGCCGCCGAATACGAAGATCTGTCCGGGGAGAAAAGTCTCGCCCTGGACCGCGTCGTGGTTGGTGATCGAAGAAGCCATCGGGCCTAAAGGCGACGACACAGAGGAACTCTCAATGAAAGCACCAATGTCAGTGTCAAAACCGGCGGATCTCGGGTAGGGGATCCCAAACTGTGCGTCTAGGCGGATGGTAACAGGAGACAAGGGGCACGATGTTTTTACCCAGGTTTGGGCCCTCTCGGTGGAGGTAAAACCCTACTCCTGCTTGATTGATATTGATGGTATGGGTGTTACAAGAGTTGATCTACCACAGGATCAAAGAGGCTAAACCCTAGAAGCTAGCCTATGGTATGATTTTTGTTCGTCCTACGGACTAAAACTCTCTGGTTTATATAGACACCGGAGAGGGCCAGGGTTACACAGAGTCGGTTACAATGGGAGGAGATCTACATATCGTATCGCCAAGCTTGCCTTCCACGCCAAGGAAAGTCTCTATCCGGACGCGGGACGAAGTCTTCAATCTTGTATCTTCATAGTCTGGGAGTCCGGCCAAAGGTCATAGTCCGGCCATCCAGACACCCCCTAATCCAGGACTCCCTCACTCGTCCTCGAGATTTAGGTGCTCTAGGAACAATTATGACTTGAGGACACCGTTTTCAACTCGGGTATCCTTTTTCCTTTATTTATTGTTCCCCCAAGAATTTCAGATAATCAACTCACCTTGCTTTGGGGTGGTCTTGCTTCACCTTTCCCTAAATTCTGACGGGTTATTGCTCACATACCAAATCCTTTTGCTGATGCAAATTTTCTAATATTTGAAGTCATATCCAATGGATCTGAGCATAGATTTCCCTTTGGTCATGAAACCTTTTTACTTCTGTCATGGGGTTGCTTCAAATAAATGCATACCTTCTGGGTTCCATAAATACTGAGAATCATGGCCATCCTCGTAATGGGATATGACTGCTCACATGCGACACTGCTTTATTTTGATTTATTCCTTTGGCTCGAGCATGTGACATATGCCAGGGATTTGACTGCCTTCTGTCGTGAGCATTATAACAGTGTATGGAGTTATAGCCGTGTCATACTCAATTATTTACAACTTGAGATTGGCCCGATAGGGGGCTGACGGACAAATGTTTTTCCTGACAGACTGACCATGTACTTGATTCCGTCGGTGAGTATACTGGGTCTAAGCTGAATGTTCGGCTTTTGATTTTTCTAATGTGGTCGATATACCCATCTATGGTAATAGGCTGTGATATGCTTTAACACTGTCGCTGAGGTCAAACTGCCGAGGTTGCAAAGGAATCTTGGATCTGACAGAATAGACTTGGATATTCCATACTAACCATGTCAAGCAGGTCAGCGAGATACGAAAATCCTTGTGAATAGAGTAGGCCGCTGAGAGTATGCCTTTGTAGATCCATATGGAATTATGGCCTCCAACTGATTTGGGTATCCGGACCCTGATGGTCATGCAAAAATCATCATACCTTTGCTGTCAGTCTCATCCTTTTTACGGTCATGATTTTCTTTGTTAGGATACCTTACTGAAATAACTTGGCCACACGTGTCCTTGATTCTTCGTATGACCATGGACGTGATTAGTGCAATATTTTTGACATTATTCCTTGTGCTTGTTTTTCCGACCTAGGTCCGCACACATATGACATATACCCGGGGTTTGTAGCTGTACGGAGCTCATTGCTGAGGCCAATCATACAAGAAGGTGACAAGGTTTTATGATATCTCCTTGTCAGTTGCGGGAATAATGACCTTGATGACCATTGTCAAGACTGTTAATTCTGTGACGTCATCTCCAAATATTGTTGATCCTTGTATTACATGATATGTATTTCTGCTTATTTTCCTTTGCCCGACTCGCGAGGTTGTGGGATCCTTACTTTGCTTAGGTATATCTGTTGGATCCTTGTCGCATCTCATTTGAGTGAATGACATGACTGGGGATGCATGCTCACCATATATAAGAATCATATGTAACCAAACACTTGATTTCTGAAGAAGACTCATGTGTTGACTGATTTTTGCTTCTGGCAAAAATGTTGCGAGTCTGATTCTTGAGTGGTACTGCCATATATTGGCAAATCATCAGATAATCTCTGAGGACGGTGCAATATTGTGGTACTGTCATGGACTGGGTGGCTTACGAGAGAAGCCATCCGAGTAGCTTGCTGAGGAAGACTTGTTAACTTCTGCTCAAATATTCTGTCTGGGTATTGTGCAGAAGAAGGCTCTATGGCTTACACACGAAGCTTGTCCTGAGCTGGAGAAGCCCGAGTTCCGTACTTGAGAAGCTTTTCCTCGGGTTTGCTTGTTGAGAAAACTTCATTTCCGTCTGTCAGAAACTTTTACCGAGGTATCTTGCTGAGAAAGACGGGGTATCGTAGGACGGAAGTTGTTCCATATCATGCTGAGGAAAATTGAGGAGCCTCACATCATAAATTTCTTCCAATAGCGTGTGGAAGAATACTGGGTTTCTTGTATCCGAAACTTCATACTGATAAGCAGACTGAAATCCATACACACGCCCATAATATTCTGAGGCTGATTATTTGCATGAGAAAAATGGTTTGACTGTCTTCCTCGAGCAAATCACATTTTGACTTTATTTCGAATGATAACATATTTCAAGGATGATGCATTGCTGAGCCAAACTTTATATAGGATCCATACCTTTCTCTGAAAATATACCGTTGGTCTTGCAACTGACTTGTCTTTCTGCTGGTTGGATCATAACTGCTGTGAGGATTTTGCACTGATATAGACTCTACGCTGATAATCAATCCAAGACGGCATTGGTATTCTGAGAAGATATTAATGCTATAATGCAGTTGACTGGGTAGACAATAATGTTTAGCTGAGCTTCTTCCAAATATTTGAAATCCTTATTGCTTCTTCAAGTCCGGTGTCAGTTGATGAGCAACTCTTTTATAGGGAAAATAATGTAACACCGGGGCCCAAAAAGAAAGAAGCAAAAGAAAACTCAACTAAACAAAAGCACACAACAATAAACAATTCACACACAATCAATGTCACATATTACTGCCAGTCACACAATATGCATGCCTACTTAAGCACACAAATATCACGGGATCTCTGGTTGTACGATCTAGCATGTTGTGACGATGTGCACGAGGAAGAATAAATGTGTGGAAGAATTGGTGTAAACAACGCTACACCAAGTGTTAGCTTAGCCAGATAGCAACCTGGACTAGCTCGGAGGTGAGGACGTACTCGGTAATCATGCAGTGGGACACGAAGGTCGCAACCACATTATTATCAAGCGGACGGAACAAGATCTGTACTCGTCCAAGAAATAGGATAGCGGGAGAAAACCGAGGCTGCTGACATTGCCCTTTCTTGATAACTAAGATCATTAAAGGTTGCCAACATGACAAAATAAAAGAACGATCCGGGATAGAAACATGTCCATCACCGAAATGATAGACGGGACTGAAAGAAAGACATCGGCGTGATACCTGAGCACCATTTTTGCAAATAGTGACGGGATCACTTGGCATCACTCTACTGGGACAGAAATGACACCAAACACCGAAAGAAAATGGAAGCTGGAGAAATGCAGAGGCTGAGCTGTAGTGGCTCAGAACCGATGCCAGCTACACTCACCAGATAAAACCGCTAGCAGTAATACTAAGGCTATATGCATGCTATGCGACAAACAAATGCAGCAACCAAATGCAATCATCAAGCCAGACTCTATACTACCGATTTCCACTGGTTTCTACCGCTCGCGCTGACTAGGGCGTCCTACAGTCAGGCATGCTCTGATACCAAGCCTGTGGCACCCCGGCTCAGAGAAACCGGAATGCCCCATATTCCAGCCCAGAGATCAAGGAGAAGTCTTCTGGAATACGTCACTTCTTGACATAGAACAAATCAACTCTTATTACAAAGGATAAATACACAGGTCTAATGTTACAAAGGTTCACATCAGCATGGCGACACTATGCCTGCGATACTACACTTGCTCTACGATAGCAGCAGAACAACTGGTAGCAGCGGAAATCTTCTAGCAGCGGAACAATGACGAAGGTAGTGAACTCCACTCCACAGGGACTCTGGCTGGGACATGATCTAGCTCGCACGAATGAATACCACGACAATCAATCAAGCAATCATGGCATCACTTGCAATCTGGCATGACACGCCAGGTCAGTACATTGAATGTACTTGCAAGCTCACAACAACCAAAAACATCAAGGCAAGACAACAACATAGCATCAAGCAGCTTGATTAAATTAACAACTACCATGATGAAGCAACTTAATCACGATATGAACAACTAGAATACTGATAAGCCATCATCTCAGATCTCAAGTAGCACATGAACTATCTCACACTTGGCTAACCGGCCAAGCAATATACCATCTCGATCACCTCGTGATCAAAACAAAACGGTGATCACTCACGGATCACAAATGGAACCACACCGGGTTCAACGGGTTACCTCATAACCGAACGGTGATCATCCACAGATCACAACCGGAATATCCACATGATCACTTCGTGACCACATCACAAACTGAATGATCCTTCTCAAGATCATTCCAACATCATCATCATAAATCTGCTAAACTGTTACAGCTCACAATATCAACATATACATCACCTATAAGTCATTCCATCATGTGAGTGTTGATCGATGGTGTGACCTAGTATGAACTTATGCCCATGACCGAGGACGCGACTATCGATATATTAAACACACACACTCTGCAGAGGTAGCGCACTGTACCCACACCACAGAACCCATGGCCTCGCACTCCCATTCAGGTGGACCAACAACGTTCCGACAAAACCAATGTACTGCCATGACACTCTCCTGGCCACTCCGACTAACTCCCCACCGGGCTAAGTCATGGGTGGCCCTGTGTCTACCCCAGACACCAACGGCCACCGTCGTGGAAAAACGACCACATGGTGGCAAAACCAAACGGTCCCAAACGGGGACAAGAGATCTCAATACAAACTACATGCACACAAGGTTATGTCTACTTACTGGGCCAGGGTACCGCACGCCCATAACCTTCCCTCGTTGGAGGCGCCGGCGAGAGGCACGATAATAGACCGCATTAGGGCCTTCCCATAAAAGGCAAATGTGGTTGCACTCGAAAAAGGCCGGTTCGATGGCACCTGACCAACTTAATGACGGAATTTAAACCCAAAAATATAACTGTGGTAACTGATACTCCGATGTTAACTATCAAACTATAATCCAAGTCATAGCAATATCCAACAAATAATTCAAGCATAATATCATCATCTCAAAATACTCCAAGGGTAGCACAACACTACTATCAGGATGAATCCGTAAACGGTAATCCTACTACCCCAATAACAAGAATAAAGCTATCTAGCTAAGATCCACATGTAAACATCATCTCCGAGAATAACACTCCAAGCAAGAGTAATAGAACATCAACTAGCATCATGAAAATAGTCATACTAACCACTAATAGTCCAAAGGCAGCATGACATCCATAGTAATACTCCAAAATATAGCAACATATATCATCATGAAAACAATCATAATATCAACCACTAATACTCCAATAACAACATGGTACTCATCAACTGCAAACATACCTCCTAGTAATCCAAACAACAGCATGGCAACAGTAATATCAAAATAATACTTCGAGAAAATGCCATGCACAGAGTCATGTAGCTAAAGCAATATTTTAATCAAGTTCAAATAGATTAAACCATCTCATTGCATTACAGTGATGCAAATGGAGGGTGTGGCTTGCCTGGGTGGAAGAAATCACCGGGAGAAAGTGCGAGAAGCTCATGGAAAGAATCACTGGAAATCGTTCTCTCTTAGAGGGGGCTTTATAAGGGCAGGGGCAAAATGGTCATTTTCACAGTGTCAAACCAAAGTGAAAATGAAACCAACAGAACAGGCTCAACGAAATGAAGAAGTAGGCTTTGGATTCACCTGATTTGGAGCTATTGGTAAAAAGATATGAACGTTTTTCTGCCAGGGACCTATCTGTAAAGAAATCATCACAAACAGGCCCTCGGCTGGAAAAACAGAACGCACACTCGAAGAAATACGCTTTTGGAAAATGTATTCTTGTGAATACGCTTTCACTTAACCACGTCAGCGGGGTGGGGTCAGCGAGCTCGGATGCTGACACGCAGGTCCCACCCTACTTCTCTTTCTCCTCATGGCCTTCTCCTTCTTCCCCCCAACGGAGCAGAACAAAGGCGAGGCCGGCCGCCCCAACGACAACCGCCGGCGGCTCTGTGCACCTCCCGCGCCGTGCCGCCTACTGGCATGCTCAGCAGGCCGAGCCGCACCGCCCTGGACCATCCAGACAGCCTGGGAAGGTCGGCATCGAGGGGAGCCGCGGCTGTAGCGGACGAGGCTCCGGCCAGATAATGAAGACGAGGCCTTGGCGACTCCGGCGACGAATGGGGAGCTGCGGTGAGGCTTTGGTGGCTTGGTGATCTACTAGAGGTGAAAGACGGACGAGAGATGCTTCGGCTAGAGCCAATCGGGGAGCATGGCTGCGGCGGCCATGGCGGCCAGCCGAGTCGATGGGGGGCTCTTGAGTCGAACGGATGGGTCAGGGAGGTTGCTGGGAGGGAGAGGGAGAGCTTGGAGCGCTCGGAGAGCTCGGGGGAGGCCTTATATAGGCGCGAGGCGAGGAGGTCGAGCTGGCACCACCGTGGACGCGTGTCCGGTGCCGTGGACGCGTGCCCACGCTCGCAAACTCGAAGGTAGGCGACGCAGGAGGAGCAATGGAGGTTCTCACGGGGAGGAGACGGCAAAGGGAGCGCAGGGAGGAAGACGACAGCGACGAAGCGAGCCAAAATGCCACTGTACGGCCATGGGCATGCGGTGGTTTGCGTCAGTGAGGAAGCTGTCGGAGGGGGAGAGGGGTCCAGGGGAACATCGACGACGAGATGCAACCACTGGACATGCTCACGAGCTCTAAGACGACGAGGGGGAGTGGTGCCAAAGCTCAAACGATGCTCTGGACACGCCACAACACACAGAGCGCGCGCACAGGCATGCCAGCTGCGCGGTCACCACACGACATGGCAGAGGGAGGGTTGTAGAGGATGGAAAACAATGTCTGGGAGCTAGTCCTTCCAGGGTGGATATTTATGAGGCATTGGCTTGATCTGGGGTGCTATGGTTAAATGGTAACTAAGCTCTGAAGTTTACTGCATCAAACTTGGCAGAGCACTTCTGATCAACAAGAACTTGATTGGGGTCAATGGAGTTGTCTGGGAGGTTTATCTATCGAAGGACTACAGTCCTGGAGGTTTTGAGGGGATTTGAACCAAGATTTAATATAGTTGCTTTGCAACTGCCAAATCTGGTGAGAAACTAAATTTTGATGATGCACTCACCTGGAGAAGCAACTTGGGCTAAGATTGGGCAAAGCTTTATTATTTGGACATATGAAGATGCTGTAAAAAGCTCATGCCAAATGGACAAGCCAAAATGGCACTTGCTTCACAAACATCTTTGTCCAGAAACTTGGAA
This sequence comes from Triticum dicoccoides, assembly GCF_002162155.2. Taxonomy (NCBI): domain Eukaryota; kingdom Viridiplantae; phylum Streptophyta; class Magnoliopsida; order Poales; family Poaceae; genus Triticum; species Triticum dicoccoides. The sequence continues at coordinate 221,888,155 of NC_041391.1, forward strand.
TGATTTTGGTGATCAAATGGCTCAATGGAATGATGCCAAATTGGGTGGAGAGATGTTTTATGGGTATAAGAATGATCTAGTAATTTATCAGAATTTTTGAAGCAATATAAAATACACTTGCTTCACAACCTGAAAATATTGCCGGAATCAAAGATTTGCTCGTGTACTCACATAGATGATTGGATGGGGCTGCAAATGGGTGGAGGGGGTTAATATGAGCACATTAAGGAGTTGCAAAAGTTCAACTCATTTGGATACTCCTAGCTAGTACTTCCTTTACAAAGCCTTCTGTCTGACAGAAACTTTGAAAAATCACTGAGGAAGATTAGCTAGGAAAATAAAGTTGAACTTGTGCATGAGTCAATTATTTGGACATATAAGCATGCCCAAAAAGGTTGGGAGCTACTAGGAAAAATATAAATGGCACTTCCTCCACAAAGTGCCATTCAGGGCAGAAAGGAAGAATAATTATTGGGGAATTATTCTTGGACTAGGATAGAACAATTTGGGCATATTTGAGCTATATATTACCCAAAGGAATTATGAGAATTATTTGGGGATTTTTTGGATGGACAGAAATATAGATTGCTTCAGAACCTAGGGCAGATAGGGTTATTCCTTTAATGAAAAATGAATTTTCCCTAGAAAAGAATTTTAGGGTTTGGTCAAGGAGTGAAGTGACATGATCTTGGCAAGGATTTGAGAATGATGAGCCACCTCGGAGGGGGAATGAGGATGATTTCCCAGGTGGCAAGGCCACAGAACCACTACAAAAAGAAAAACAGAGCAAAAACCAAATAAATCAAAAGAAAAAGAAAAGGGCCAAAATCTAGGCTGTTACAGCTTAGAACTATGGTTTCTTTACTAGTAAAAGGGAAAGTAGCTTAGCTCGCCACAGGCGGCTAGGGTTTACGACCCGATACAATTTCACATGGTCCAGAATTGCAGAGAGGCGCTGGCTTTATAGCCATTACAAGTTGGTAAAAGAGAGAGAAAAGCAAAATAGAGCACATGATCCTGTCGGAAGAAGCTACAACTACTAGGGTGCCACTGTAGCCGTCAGATGGCAGATCTACGAAGGAGCAGTGCCTACTGAGGGTGAACCGCTTTCAGCCAACCAGAGCCACATGATGTAGGATCCACGGCTACCTTATCTTTCGACACGCAGGAACATGGGATTAGCAGGATTCAGGCCTGACAATACCCCCAATTGAGCGCGATCTTGTCCTCAAGCTCTGAAAGAGGGAAAAACCTTCTGGATGAAGGCTGAGTCTTCCCAAGTAGCCTCTTCGACCGGTAAGTTGATCCATTTTACTAACCATTTGACCACCGGAATACTTATGTTGCCTTGCTTCCTAGGGACAAGTTTCCTTTCCAGAATTGCTTCATGCTCCATTTTGATGATACCATCAGTGCCCACTAGAGGTAGGATAGGAGAGGGAACCATTGTTAGCCCAGTGTGTTTCTTCGACTAGCTAACATGGAAAATATCATGCAGCTGACAGCCCTCTGGGAGTAAAAGCTTGGCATGATGACCAATTCGAGCTAGAACTCTGAATGGACCATAGAACTTGGGATGGATCTTAAGGTGTCTATGTAGACTCAGAGATGTGTGTCTGTATGGCTGCAATTTTAAATAGACCATGTCTCCTACTTCAAATTCCCTCTCTTTTCTCTTCTTATCAACATAGTATTTCATTCTGGCTTGAGCTTTTAGGAGATTCTGTTTGATCACCTCAATTGCCAATTCCCTGTTTTGGAGAAGATCCTCATTATCTTCACAATTAACATCAGGTAATGTTGATTCTGCAACCATTGGTGGAGGAAAACCATAAAGTGCTTGAAAGGGGTCATTTTCAAAGATGTGTGGAAGGAAGTGTTGTACCACCATTCAGCTAGAGCCAACCAGCCATGCCACTTCTTTGGTTGTTGGAAACACATGCACCTCAAGTAATTTTCTAAGCATTGGTTTACTCTTTCTGTTTGACCATCAGTTTGGGGATGATAGCTAGTGCTCATGTGTAGCTTGATTTTTAAGGATTTGAACAATTGTTGCCACAAGTTGTTGGTAAAAATTATCTCCCTATCCGTAACAATCACCAGTGGCATTCCATGTAACTTGAACACATTATCAGAGAAGGCTCTTGCCACATTGCATTGTTATGGGATGCCTCATAGCAATAAAATGAGCATATTTAGTGAATCTGTCCACAACTATCAGAATCAAGTCTTTGTGCTTAGATTTAGGCAGTCCTTCAACAAAGTCCATGCTCACATGTGCCCAAGCAAAGTCTGGTACAGGTAAGGGCTCCAGTAGTCCAGGGTAAGGTGAATGCTCAGCTTTGTTTATCTGACAAACAGGACAAGCTTTGACAAAGGCCACCACATCTTGTTTTAAACCATGCCAATGGAATATTAGTTTGACTCTCTGGTAAGTTGCTCTTTCACCAGAGTGGCCCCCCAATTCTGAATTGTGAAATGTTTGGAGGATTTCTTGTCTGAGAGCAGTAGTTGTTCCAACTACAATCTTGTTATGAAATCTGAGTATGCCATTTATGAAAGAATAAGCATTGTTACTGGTTTTATCCGCAGTACACTCAACAATGAGCTCTTTAATCTTCTCATCATTATGGTAGCTTTTGATAACTTCTTTGACCCAAGTTGGAGAAGCAATTGTAGCAGTTAAATCAGAAACCATGTGCTTTATTCTTGATAATGCATCAGCAGCCTTATTCTGTTTACCCTTTTTGTACTCAACTGTGAAGTTATATCCCAGTAACTTAAGCAACAATTTATGTTGAATGCCCTCTGTAAGTTTCTGCTCTTGGATATGCTTCAAACTTTCTTGGTCAGTTCTGATGACTAGAGCAGTTGCCAAGAAGTAATGTTTCTATTTTTAACAGCTTCAATTATGGCCAAAGCCTCTTTGTCATAAGTGCTCATTGCAGCTGCTTTAGGACCAATACTTTTGCTGAAGTAAGATATAGGTTTTCCTTCCTGCATCAACATAGCTCCGAATCCATAACCACAAGCATCAGCTTCCAAAATGAATGGTTTTTTTAAATCTAGTAAGGCCAACACAGGTGTGTTAGTTAACTTGTGCTTTAGTTCCATAAAGGCTTGCTGTTGTTCCACTTGCCAGGAGAAAGCATCAATCTTTAAACAATCAAATAGAGGCCTGCAAATTATTCCATAGCCGTGGATAAACCTTCTGTAATATCCAGTGAGTCCCAAGAAACTTCTTAGTTCAGTTATAGTAGTAGGTGCAGGCCAGCCCTTAATAGCTTGTATCTTGGATGGATCGGTAGACACACCTCAGAGTTAATTATATGGCCCAAGTACTCAATTTCCTACTGCCCAAAAGAGCACTTTTCCAGCTTTGCATACAACTTGTTTTCTTGTAGAATATCAAATACTTGCTTTAGGTTGTCCTTGTGTTCTTCCATGGAAACACTAGACCAAAATGTCATCAAAGAACACCACCACAAATTTGAGAAGGACAAACAAGAAGTTCATCAATGCTTGAAATGTGGGAGGGCCGTTAGTCAGTCCAAATGATATAACTAGAAACTAAAATAGTCCCATGTGAGTAGCAAATGCAGTTTTGGGTATATCTTCTTCAACCATCCTGATCTGGTGATATCCATTTCACATATCAATTTTGGAAAAGATTTTAGCTCCTTTCAGCTGGTCCAGCAGATCCTCAATTACTGGTACGGGATATTTGTTTTTAATAGTGATGGCATTTAACTTCCTGTAGTTAGTGCAAAGCCTCCAAGATCCATCTTTTTTCTTGACAAGCAATACAGGAGAAGAAAAGGGACTTGTACTTGGCCTAATGATCCCATTTTTCACCAAGTCCAAAATGATTTTCTCTCATATTTGCTTTTGGTGGTGAGGAATTTTGTAGGGTCTTTGGTTAACAACTTTAGCTCCTTCTACCAAAGGAATTCTGTGATCACAAGGTCTTCTTGGGGGCAGCTCAGTAGGTTCATGGGACACTTCTCATATTTTTCCAAGAGATGTTGTAACTCTGCAGGAATTTCTTGAGCTATAGCTGTAAAATCAGGGCCAGCGGTAGTGAAGAGGAAAAAATCCACAAAATGTCTATTCTAACAACTTTTCAGTGTTGTCATTGGCTTCCATTACAGGAGCAAGAGGAACAGTTTCATCCACAAATGTGATAAACTGTCCAGCACTGTTAGAGATCTTTGTCTCCATTTTGATAATATCCATTTGAAATGGACTATATTTCTTTAACCAATCAAACCCTAATATCATGTCATAACCCTTTAGCTTTAATGCTCTGAAGCTGTCAGAAAAGGTATGACCTTGTATCTCATAGGACAATTCTTTGCGTGAAATTCACTCCACAGATTTCCTCCACTTGCAACTACTACCTTAACTTTAATTAGGGGTAGGAGTAGGTGTAACAGGTAGCTTACTTGCCATCTTAGGTGCAATGACGGTAGAATTACTTCCACTGTCTACCAATGCTGTAGCAATAGTATTCCCTATTTTTACAGTTAAAATAAAAGTGTTCTTTGCTGCTCCAATGCCCATGGCAGCATGCATTGACACTCTTAACACTATTTCATCTGAGAGTTGGTCATTTTCTTCTAAATCAGGGTCATCAAAGTCTGTGACAAAAATTGTTTCAGGGTTTTCTGTATCCAGCAGTTATAATGCTTGTATTTGAGCTCTTTGGATCATTTTACAAACCTGCCTGTGGCCTGGCACCCATGGCTCTCCGCACTTATAACACACGTGATTTTGTTTAGCTTGCTGGATAACAACATTTCTATTTGGTGTTGCACTTGAAACAGGTGGTTTGGGCTATTCAAAAACTACCTGTCTTCTGGGTTGAGGAACATAAGGTTATTTTGCACAACTGGAGTGGAAGGCTAAGATTTTTCCATTCTCCTAGCATACCAAATAGCAATTTGCAAATCCTTAGGCCTGAAGCACTCTACATGACTTTTAATGTATGGGTTTAGACATGAGACAAAACTGGAAGCATAGTAATCATCATGTATGCCAGGATTTTCTCTTCTCATGATGTTCATTAACTGTTCAAATTGCTCTACGTAAGCAATCACTGTAGTAGTCAGTTGTGTTGCATTGAAAGAACTAACAATATCACAGACATACTCCAAGGAAAACCTATCAGATAAGTAAGAACAACACTTGTGCCATGGTACATCGCTGGTAGCATAGCTTGTTCCTAAAAACCATTGGATAGCAGGGCCCTTGTGATATGAAATGGACACTTCTATTCTATGCTCAATGGGAGTTCTGGCTGCAGCAAAATATTGCTCCAAATTCCGAGTTCAAGACTCTGGGTCTTGTCCCTCAAATTCAGAAATGTTCAGCTTTGTTGGTTTTATAGTGAGAGCAATTCTTCTTCCATAAATAGGTGTACTTGGCCTTCTTCTGTAAACTTGATCAACAACATCTTCCACATGTATGTCCTCCAACTGAAGTATATTGTTTGGTGTTGTTTCCTTGCCTTGACCAAAATTTGGGTGCCTGTAGGGTACTTTGGGTGCACCGTCCAGATTTAGCTCTTTGCCTGTATGGTCTCTGAGTGCTGCTGTACCTACTGGCCAGTGAGCTCCTTTGTCTCGCATTGTCATAGATGGTGGAGTAGGAGCTTGCAACTATTTGGGCATGCCTAGAGCTATACGAGGAGAGTTGATTAAGTTGTCTTTTTCTTGAACGTTGCTTTGGCCTTCCTCGTCCACAACTGCTTGATCAGGTTTAGGATCTAACAACAAACATTTGAAGTTTTCCTGTATTTTATCAAAATTCTTCTGCATCATAGCAAAATTTCTGTTCATTGTTGCTTGAAATTGCTAGAATTCCTTGCGGTCCTCTTCCTTGCCCTGCTGCAACCTCTTGATATCTAGTTCAAGGGACTCCAACTGCAACTCAGCTGGCGAACCAGAATCAACAGGACCCATCATCTTGATTGCATCTTCGATCACCACCACCGAGGGTTGGGAGGGTGGGATGAGCTCGTCACCTCCCCTACTCCACCGCCAACGCCCGCCTCTGTAAGTACACGGTCAGAACACAGGAGCTGGGATTTTACCACTTAATAATCGCTCTTAAGCAACCAGGCTGTTTTGCGACTGTACCCGAGCAGTGCCACTCCGGCCATCTCCTGCTGCCTCCACCGCCAGCTAGATCTTTGAGAGGGATTTTATAGCCGTAGCCAACCTCACGCGGCTCCAATCCACGCCACCGCTGAGAAGGGACTGGCCTCTGATACCAATTGTCGAGCCATGGGCTCTGAATTGAGGAATTTAACACACAAACATTGAATTTCAAAGTAGAAGAGGGCTTATAACTAGGGTTTCCGTAGTAGCAAAAGTGGAAAGTAGCTTAGCTCGCCACATGCGGCTAGGGTTTACGACCCGATACAATTTCACATGGTCTAGAATTGTGGAGAGGGGCTGGATTTATAGCCATTACAACTTGGTAAAAGGGAGAGAAAAGCAAAACAGAGCACATGATCCTGTCGGAAGAAGCTACAACTACTAGGGTGCCACTGTAGTCGTCAGATGGCAGATCTACGAAGTAGCAATGCCTAATGAGGGTGAATCATTATCAGCCAACCAGAGCCACACGATGTAGGATCCACAGCTACCTTATCTTCTAGCACGTAGGAACATGGGATGAGCAGGATTCAGGCCTGATAGTTCATCCTCATCTGGAGCCACTCTTGCAGCTGGTTCTGCTGCATCGGTCTCTTGGCAGGTAAATGACGATGGTAGGATAGCAGCGTCCAGAGATCAGCGACGCCAGGCAGGAGGCTAGATCATCAATTTGCATGGTACCATTGCTCTTAGCGTCCGTGGAGTTAATTTGCTCATTGATTTCATCTCCCATACACCCGCAACCCTCTTGGATCCAGTTTAGTATGCTGATACCAACAACGTTTTATTCCCCAACCGTGCCCAAGCCAGACACATCATCTCTATTTCTGCTCGAGGCAACTTGAAACATCATCCTCGTCCTTCACAGAGGTAGCATTCTTCGAAGTTCAAGCTGCAGGTCCCTATTTTCCCTTTTCGCTATCATATTTCCCCCTTTTCTTATCCCTTTCCTATGTTTGTGGGATTCAACCAATATAATGTACTCCCTCCGTCCCAAAATAAGTGACTCAACTTTCTACTAACTTTGGGATGGAGGGAGTAATTAACAAAATGCCTGTTGGTGGTAATTATTTCATCTTTTTTCTTTCAAATATTGGAAAATCATGTGATTATTTTTTAAGTATTGTGTAAGTGTTGAATGAGTTACAGAGTAGACTAGTAAGTTAGAACTTTCTAGAATGTAATTATATGTCTGAGCAAACATACCAATCCAAATTAGTACTATATATATTCATTGATTCATCCTGTATAATGGTTAGCTCTTGTTTTTCATTTGATTGCCCTATGGCTAATTTACTAAATGATGGTAGTAAGTCTTGAATGCATAATACATCTTAAAGTATCGTGTTAAATTTTTATGCCCCCTCCACTTTTTTTGGGCTTGTGACCGGCATTGCAGCGTTAAGCCCCCTACCCCTATTGATATATATTCAACAAACTCAAGAAATAATTAGTACATTTATGTTTAGCAAATAGTTTATATATTACCCAGATAAAAACTAATATATAATAGTTGAATATGAAAACAGGTCTGATTCACTTGTACACATGAAATATAACATCAAGTATCATAATATAGATTTTCGATGTTTGGTAGTAATGAACTATTTCTACCGGTTGATGTATGTCTACAATACATTGTCATTGTAGTACACCATATTTGTCCTACCATATCATGTTAGCATAGGTAAGTTAGGTTTTAATTTTGGGATATTTTACAGTGTACTAAATTTATATATATGTAGTTCTTATGTAATATGCCAGTGACCACATCCAGTGAAAGAAACATCATGTTGAAATTGTGTTTTTGTTCATCCTTTAGAATATTTTTGTATAGACTATGTTCTTGACCACATCATCCTCATTGCTCTCTTAATCATTTAAAGTCCACTCATTTTTTACTCATGAGAAGTCTACGTATAACTGTCCATGTGTGAAATCTTGTTTAGGTAGATATAGTCCGACCTTGTTTAGAGATTTCCCTGGCCTTTGTTGATAATCATAGCAACGCAAACTGATATAGGGTATTGTCTCTTTTTTATAACAAATGGGCATGCAGATTTAGTTAGTGACATGACTATTATTGGAATATATACCATTTCTCGCACATGTGCTCCAATGATTATCAGTGCTCAGATGAATCTTCTTCCAAGTTGAATAATAATCATCCTTGTACCATTGCATAACCCAGCACTTCAGTTGATGTTACGTAGGAGCATGAAAGGTATGCCAACTTTTAATTTCAGCTTGTGATTTAGGATTCTAGGAAATGGTAAGCTATTCAGGAATTCAATTGGATATAACACTTCTGTATCTGTATTTAAGGCAGTTGCTTTGGACCCTGTGTCGCCACTTAGATAAGTTTTCTCTTCACCCTGTAGCTGTAGGATCGAAAGTATGTCTAAAGGGGGGTGATTAGACTACTTGACCAAATAAAAACCTATCCTTTTCCCAATTTTAATTCTTGGCAGATTTTAGCAACTTAGCACTACTCAAGCAATCTACCTACACATGCAATTCTAAGAGTATAGCAGCGGAATGTAAACCATTGCATATGAAGGTAAAGGGGAGGAGTTTGGAGGGAGCAAACACAATGTTGACATGGTGATTTTTGGAATGGTTCTGATAGGTGGTGCTATCGTACATACACGTTGATGGAGACTTTAACCCACGTAGGGTAACGGTTGCGCGAGTCCACGGAGGGCTCCACCCATGAAGGTCCACAAAGAAGCAACCTTGTCTATCTCACCATGACCATCACCCACGAAGGACTTGCCTCACTTGGGTAGATCTTCACGAAGTAGGCAATCTCCTTGCCCTTACAAACTCCTTGGTTCAACTCCACAATCTTGATGGAGGTTCCCAAGTGACACCTAACCAATCTAGGAGACATCACTCTCAAAAAGGTAATAGATGGTGTGTTGATGATGAACTCCTTGCTCTTGTGCTTCAAATGACAGTCTCCCCAACACTCAAGTCTCTCTCACAGATTTGGCTATGGTGGAAAGATGATTTGAGTAGAAAGCAACTTGGGGAAGGCTAGAGATCAAGATTCTTGTGGTTGGAATGGAATGTCTTGGTCTCAACACATGAGTAGGTGGTTCTCTCTCAGAAAATGAATGGTGGAAGTGTAGGCACATTCTGATGGCTCTCTCCACGAATGAAGAGTGGGTGGAGGGGTATATATAGCCTCCACACAAAATCTAACCGCTACACACAGATTCCCAAACTTGGTGAGACCGAATAGTGAAACTCTGCGAGACCGATTCAGGTCAAAATATGAACGTTGGGCTTTTCGATGGGACTGATATGATCAACTCGATGGGACCGATGCGCTAGGGTTAGGGCATAACTTAATCTTGGTGAGACCGATCACATGAAGTCGATGGGACCGATTTCATTAATAGGCACACAGGGAGTTGGTCAGGCAAACTCAGTGGGACCGATTCGCTCATTTTGATGGGACCGAAACGTTACGAAGGGAAACAAAGAGTTTGCAATCCCATCTCAGTGAGATTGAGATCCCTATCGGTGAAACCGAAGTGATTAGGGTTTGTGGCAGTGGCTATGTCAAAAGAACTCGGTGGCACCGGATAGATCAAATCAGTGGGGCTGAGTTTGAGTTTTATGTTTAGGACATATGATGAAATGAGAAAGTGGTTGAGGGTTTTGGAGCATATCACTAAGCATTTTGAGCAATCAAGCCATTAAGCAACACCTGAACCCCTTTTAATAGTATTGGCTTTCCTATGGACTCAATGTGATCTTGGATCACTCAAATGAAAATGTGGAGTCTTGAGCTTGTTGCCAATATGTGTCCTTAGAATTTTGAGGGGTCAACATCTCTAGTCCATGCCATGCCAATCACTGAACTTTCTAAAATGATCATCTTGAAAGAGCATTAGTACAATGAGCTATATGTTGTTAAGAATTACCAAAACCACCCAGGGATTAGTTACACTTTCAATCTCCCCCATTTTTGGTAATTGATGACAACATATAGATCAAAGCTTCGACAAATGATAATAAGAATGAAAAATATCGTCGCTTTGAGAAGTATGTGATAAGCAAGAGCTCCCCCTAAATTTGTGCATTATTTAAGATTTGCTTTCGAATGCAAATGCACAACCAATTAGGATCATGGGTTACTCTTCCATGTCACATACATCTTGGTGGAGCGCTCAAAATGATAGAAATAGGAACAAGCACTCATCACCCAAGGAAAAGTGAATGATCATACATAAAAGATAGAGAATATCATCATCCAAGCACAAGCATTAAGTATGATATGATCAAAGACATTACCATACAAAGTATCTCACACACATAATAATAGAGTATCAACCAAGAAAGCAAGAAAATAAGTAGCAAAAGAAGCAAAGCTCTCTCTCTCTCTCTCGAAGCCTATGATTGATACACTTGCTCCCCCTTTGGCAACAAGTTACCAAAAATCTTGAAAATGTATAGTGCTATGCGGCTCTCTAAGCTTGATCTTCAGGAGGTGGCATTGAGAGGACTCCAAGGATGAAAGCATCTGTTGAAGTTGATGGAGCTTGTGGAGTTGCCACTGGAGGGGCAACTGAAGCTGTGGCTGCAGGTGCTGATGCAGTAGCTCTTGTGTCGGGCACTGGTACTGCTACAGATCTCTGTGCCCTAGGCACTCTCTGAAACACTTCTGTGGTTGCTTTCCCTTTCCTCTCTTCAGCTTCTTCTTGGAGCTGCTCAACTGTTGTTTGTATTTCTGTCACCTTCAAGTCAAGACCATAGAACTTTTTTTCAATGATCCTCTCTAGGCTCTCTTGATTCTGAGTCAGGGTGGCCAGTCCTTTCTCAATCCTCAAAGTATCTTGAATAAGATATCCAAGTTGGTCTTGCTTTGACTTGAGGAAAACATGTGAAGCTTCTTCAACACTTGGCATCTTTGCTGCTTTCCCAGCTTGTGCTTTTTGCCTCTTCTCTTGAGCCTCAACTGATGTGGGATCTTCAACATTCATGACAACTGTGTTGTCCTCAAAATTAGGCCTTAAAGGAAGGTGCTCTTTGTCCACCAAATACACTCCTTTGTTCATCTTGGAATTTATCAGCATCTAGATGTGTGGAGCATACCCACATGACCTCTTCTGGTCAGCAACTGTTCTCTTGATGGTCTCAACAATCAAACTCATCCCTTTGAACTTCTGGGGTGAACGGAAGAGCTGGAGCAAGTTGATGGAGTGGCCTCTGATCATCCTGTGATCTCGTGATTTGGGCAACAAGGTGTGCCTCAAAATGGTGTTCATTGTGTCCAATCCTGATATCAAATAGTACATTGAGCCTAGCTTATGTGTCTCCAATGCTTTGTCAGGTATCTCCTTGTACATGTTGGCCATGGAGTTGTGATCCTTCTTCTTCTCAGCATAGACATCAATGTCTTTCTCAGCTTCTTTGGGGGCATTAATGAGTTTGGCCCACTCAGCTACTGAAGACTGGTACCTAGTACCTTCAGACATCCAGACAATCTTGCCATCAGGATAGAAATGAGTTGTTGAGTAAAACTGCATAATAAGCTCATCATTCCACTTGGTCAACTTCTGACCCACAAACTTATCAACTCCATTGAGTTTGAAGCTCTCATGCACTCCTGGAAAATGATCTTCATTAGCATCAATGTATTTCCAATCAACCCACTTCATGTCACACACAATGGGCTTCTTATCTAGGAGCACAGTCTCATAGAAGTCCTGCTGTTCCTTAGTGTGAAACATGTAGTCCACAATAGTTCTCCTCCTTACAACATATGGATCTGCTTGTCTCCATAGTCTGAGACTTGCATCCTTTCTCTCCTTCATGTTCTCTGCCACTGGATGATTGTCATCATGATCTAGTATCTTTGGCTTTAATTTTCTGAGCACTTGGGCTTCCTCTTATTCTTCTTCTTCAATGTCAGGCACTGGGGCCTTGTTCTTCTCTGAAGCAGGAATGCTCCTAGTGCTTCTCTTTGGTGTAGACTTGGAAGCTTGAGATGGACCTTTGGAGGCAGTCTTTGGCTTTGAAGGAGCAGCCCCAGACTTGATGGCATCCCCCATCAGCATTTGAGTCTTGGCAGGAGGTGCATCTTGCTCTTCCTCCTCCTCTTCTCCTGCAGAGTCTCTCACCATTGATGGATTCCAATCACTCTTGCAACAGTTTTCCCGACCCTTTCCTTTCTTTTATTTCGATCTTCATCTTCTTTGGTCTCAAGAGTAAATTCCATTATCTCTTGTGTTGATGCTCTAGCTTTTGAAATTGGCACTTTTCTGGATGGAGCCTTCTTGTTCTAGCCTAGCTTGGTGTTAGCAGCAGTACCATATTCTTTCTTGAGAACCTTTTTCTTTGAGGTCACTTCCTCAACTTCAAAATCCTCATCCTCTGACTCTGAGGTTTTCTTCTTTCTCTGCCTTGTTGTTGCCTTAGGCAGGTTGCTTGGAGTGCTTCTGCTACCCTCATCAAAGCTACCAGAGGGACTAGTGCCCTCACTCATATCCATCTGCTCCTCAGAATTATTTTGACTATCACTCTGATCAGACATACTGCCACTGCAATCTGAGAGCTGACCTTGTGAATAATTATAAATGAGATAGAGTGGATGAGCATCACAAAGTGCAGAGTTTTTGCAAAACAAACGAGTCAAAAACATAGTTTTAGTTTTCCACAGAAAGCATTTCGGAGCTACCGATTTGTTAAACTCGGTGACACCGAAGCAACTTTGGAGTCTAAACTAGTGGAATCGGTCAGACCGAGACACAGTTTGATGACTCCGAGATTTCTAGGGTTTCATAAAGTTCTAAAACTGGTCACACTGATTTGCAAGTTTAGGTCAGACCAAAAATTACAAGTGCAATGGCCTAAGGCAACCGATTTCTACAACTCGGTCGATCCGAGATGAGTTCGGCAGAAACCTAACCCTAAATTTTTGAATCAAAACTAATCTGAAGGAAGTTTTCTCTGGATAGATTGATCTCATACTTGGTAAGAAACATGGCATTGTCTTTGTGCTAAGAATTAGAGGTAAAATATTGCACAAAGTGTCGAACTCATACCCTAACTCGGAGATGAGCTCGCTACAGCGACAACGGAGGTGAAGATTTCCATTGACGATGGCGGAGACCAGCAGTAGGAGGTCGTTGGCAACGAGAGGACGATCCGGAGACCCGAGTTAGCAGAGCAGGACACGCGCGGGCGGTTTCAGTGTAATTTCCAAAATTTGACCCTGTCGGTGTGACCGAGTGGAACAACTTAGTGGCACCGAGATGCAAAATCGCAAGCGGTTACTGCAACTCGGTGTGACCGAATAGTTCTAATCAGTTGCACCGAGATTGAAAACCTAGATCAACTCAGTGAACATGGTATGACCGAAAAGGATGAATCGGTCAGACCAAAATGCACAGAGAGGTGTTGGAAGTTTAAGTCTATGACGAATCAGTGACTCCGAGCGCTCCTCACCCCAGAGGGTTCGAATCTGACTTGTTCAAACTTTGTGATGTAGCATGAATCAAGTTTGAGATGAGAAAAGCATAGATAGCTAGAGGAAGTTCTTAGGCATTCTTGTCCATCCATTTGGCAAAAAGAAGAAGAGCCAAACAACCAAAGCAACAAATGGATGTCCTTGAATGAGAAAAGTATGCAATCAACATGCTCAGGCAATAAAATGGCAAATGAAACATGTGGCAAAGCATGCACATCACTCTAGCATTTATCAACAATTGGTGATGACTAGGTCATCTATATATGAGTATATTGACTTAGGAGTCAAATGAGAACATTTGATCGTAGGTCATACTCATCATTTAAGCACAAGTGGGGTTACCACTTTTACATAAAGCATTGTTGTGTTCACACCATTAGAGTTGATTTAGCCCAATTCTTAGAGTAAAGCTCCCCCTAGATGTGATAATCCGCCTAAGAGGGATGAACTAACCTTGGGTTTTGTCGATGACGACTTCATGTAGGTGTGAAGATGTGGATGCTCATTGTTGATGTAGATCATTTGGAGCAATCCATTGGAGTGAGTTGCACTTTCAATGCCTACATGGGTTAGTCCCACAAGGAACAAACAAGGATATCCATAAGAAATAGAGTGAAGCACACACATGATGATGTCCATGAAAGCATTAAATTACCTTGTCCCTTGTCTTACCAACAAGATGGTTTGTGACTCCTTGAACTAGTGCAAGATATGGAAGTCGTTTGCACTTGTCCTTGCCAAAATGAATATGAGTGAAGTATGTTGGCAGAGTCACCCTCAAGAACTCTCTAGTTATTCTTCTTCGGTATCCACATCATCTTGATGGGAATCCTTGGGGTTGTAAATGTACTTGATGAAGTAGAACTGGATGTAGTCTTGGAAACCCACTTGACCAAGGCCTTTGGAGCATCTTCAAATGCATCAATCTCCTCTTGAAGCTTGTCCTTGCCTTTTAGCTTGTGGTCTTGTGATGGAAGATCATCTTGAGCTTGTGTTCCCTTGAAGGAAGTAGGATCATACTTATCTTGTTGAGGAAAAAACGTCGTCTTGGGGTATTGATCTTCTTCCCACTCAACTCCATTGGCATTGAACTTTCGTTCAAAACCAACACCTTGGTTCTTCCAGTGCCTTCCTTGCTTGCATACAATTTCCTAAAATTGTTTACTTCCAGCAAGCCTCTTGTAAACACCTTTCTCTATAATTCCCTTCAATAAGCTATTTTCTTGCTCAAGTGTAACTTGGCTAAGAGAATCATTAGTGGAATCAACAGAACTACTAGAAGGAACAATATTGGATTTAGCATGATTATTGTTACTACTAGAAGAAGAATCTTTCTTACTCTTGTTGATAGATTTTACTTGTGGCATGTAAGTAGACACGAGTAAATGCTTGGCAATGTAAGAAGAACTTTTCTTCCAAAGATCATCATTGATGGCTTTTAAGAACCCATGTTCTTGCTCAAGATTAAGTTTCTCGAAGCGTAGCTTCTCATGATTTTTTAAAAGTAGTTTCAAGAGCTAACTTAAGACTATTTAGTTCTTTAGTTAGATGCTCAATATCCTTCTTATCATTGTCATTAGCTTCATCTTGTTTAGCATGATTAATAGCAATTTCATCATAGTATTCATCACTAGAGTTGTCAACAAGTAAATCATCATCACCTAGCAAATCATCTTCATCACTATTGAAATCAACATACTCGGGGTGTGATACCTTGGGGCCTTTAGCCATGAAGCATCTTCCAATTCCTTCATTTGGTGAATCAAATATGTCATAGGAGTTGGTTGACACAAGTGCTAGACCGACAACACCTTCATCTTGAGTATATGCGGAGTCGGAGTGATAACTTCTCTCGGAGTGGTGGTCGGAGTCGGATCCGAATACCCATTCACCAACATGAGCTTGATGTCTTCGTTTTGTGTAGCTCCTTGATGACTTGTACTTCCTTTCCGAAACCTCACTTCTTCGAGAGGTTCTTCGTTCATAGCGATCATCTCTACTCCTTCTCTCCCTTGGAGGTGATTCTTCCCTTTTGCGTCTCCTTTTAGGTGAGTCTTCACTTCTTTTGTATGGAGCCATACACTCATTGGAGTAGTGTCCGGGTCTTCCACAACTGTAGCAATTTTGCTCACGACTAGAAGATCTTTTGTCATTGTAGGACCTTGACTTGGAACTTCTTTCCTTGCTTCTACTCTTGTAGAATTTGTTGAAGTTCTTCACCATTAAGCTCAATTCTTCATTGAAGGCTTGTTTCTCACTTGATGATGTAGGAGCATCATATGAGGCTTTGTAAGCACCACAAGACTTGTTGTGAAGATCTTCTTTATCCTTGAGCGACATCTCATGAGCAACAATTCTTCCAATGACTTCGGTTAGCTTGAGATCTTTGTAGTTTGGCATCATTTGGATGGAAGTGCACATGGTATCATATTTTCCATCCAAGGCTCTTAGGATCTTCTTGATGATGAATTTGTCAGTCATCTCTTCGCTTCCTAAGGCGACAACCTCATTTGTGATGAGAGCAAGCTTAGTGTACATTTCAGTGACACCTTCACCATCCTTCATTTTGAACTTGTCAAGTTGACTTTGAAGCATATCAATCAAAGTATCCCAAATTTCCTTTGCATTTTCAAGATGGCTGATTTTGTTGCATTCTTTGGGGCACAATCCATTGAAGAGGATATCGCAAGCTTGAGCATTGTATTGCAACATCTTCAATTCTTCTGCGGTAGCTTCATGATTCGGTTCTCTCCCATCGAAGAATTTACCTTGCAAACCAATACACACAATAGCCCAAACGTCCGGGTTATGTCCAAGAATATGCATTTTCATCTTTTGTTTCCAACTAGCAAAATTAGTACCATTAAAGTAAGGACCTCTACGGTGGTAATTTCCCTAGCTAGACGCCATACTCTCCTAGGCTATGAAACCAAGGCTATGATCACCAAAGCTATGGAAATCATGGCAAATGGAAACCAAAGCTCTGATACCACATGTAGGATCAAAAGTATGTCTAGAGGGGGGTGATTAGACTACTTGACCAAATAAAAACTTAGCCTTTTCCCAATTTTAATTCTTGGCAGATTTTAGCAACTTAGTACTATTCAAGCAATTGACCTACACATGCAATTCTAAGAGTATAGCAGCGGAATGTAAATCATTTCATATGAAGGTAAAGGGGAGGAGTTAGGAGGGAGCAAACACAATGTTGACACGGAGATTTTTGGCGTGGTTCCGATAGGTGGTGCTATCGTACATCCACGTTGATGGAGACTTCAACCCACGAAGGGTAACGGCTGCGCGAGTCCACGGAGGGCTCCACCCACGAAGGGTCGATGAAGAAGCAACCTTGTCTATCCCACCATGGCCATCGCCCACGAAGGACTTGCCTCACTTGGGTAGATCTTCATGAAGTAGGCAATCTCCTTGCCCTTACAAACTCCTTGGTTCAACTCCACAATCTTGACGGAGGCTCCCAAGTGACACCTAACCAATCTAGGAGACACCACTCTCCAAAAGGTAATAGATGGTGTGTTGATGATGAACACCTTGCGCTTGTGCTTCAAATGATAGTCTGCCCAACACTCAACTCTCTCTCACAGATTTGGCTATGGTGGAAAGCTGATTTGAGTGGAAAGCAACTTGGGGAAGTCTAGAGATCAAGATTCTTGTGGTTGTAATGGAATGTCTTGGTCTCAACACATGAGTAGGTGGTTCTCTCTCAGAAAATGAATGGTGGAAGTGTAGGAACGTTCTAATGGCTCTCTCCATGAATGAAGAGTGGGTGGAGGAGTATCTATAGCCTCCACACAAAATCTAACCATTACACACAGATTCCCAAACTCCATGAGACCGAATGGTGAAACTCGGTCAGACCGATTCAGGTCAAAATATGAACATTAGACTTTTCCGTGGGATCGATATGATCAACTCGATGGGACCGATGCGTTAGGGTTAGGGCATAACTTAATCTCGGTGATACCGATCACATGAACTCGGTGGGACCGATTTCAATAATAGGCACACAGGGAGTTGGTCAGGGAAACTCGGCGGGACCGATTCGCTCATTTCGGTGGGACTGAAACGTTACGAAAAGGAAACAAGGAGTTTACATTGCGAACTCGGTGGGACCGATCACTCATTTTGGTGAGACCTAAACGTTACGAAGGGAAACAGAGAGTTTGCAATCCCATCTCGGTGAGACCGAGATCCCTATCGGTGAAACCGAAGTGATTAGGGTTTGTGTTAGTGGCTATGTCAAAAGAACTCGGTGGCGCCGGATAGATCAAACTGGTGGGGCCGAGTTTGACTTTTAGGTTTAGGACATATGTGGAAATGAGAAAGTGGTTGAGGGTTTTGGAGCATATCACTAAGCATTTTGGGCAAGCAAGCCATTAAGCAACGCTTCGTCCCCTTTTAATAGTACTGGCTTTACTATGTACTCAATGTGATCTTGGATCACTAAAATGAAAATGTACGGTCTTGAGCTTGTTGCCAATATGTGTCCTTAGCATTTTGAGGGGTCCACATCTATAGTCCATGCCATGCCAATCATTGAACTTCCTGAAATGATCATCTTGAAAGAGCATTAGTTCAATGAGTTATATGTTGTTAAGAATTACCAAAACCACCCATGGATTAGTTGCACTTTCAGTAGCTCATCCATTCTATACTCATTTGTGTGTAGAATTGTTTCGTTCCTTCGACGTAATATTGCTCTTTCTTCCAAGTATTCTTGTTGGCAATACCTCCTGCAAATTGGGATATATGATTTACACATTTTTTTGATCATTTAATTTCTTGATTAGTATGTCACTTGGTATTTTTACCAATTCCTCACCTTTTGATGATGCATTTTTTCCATTGCCAATATTCAGAATCCACTCTACAAATTCTGCTTCCCTTTGCTTCTCTGATTCATCATGTGTTGTGCAGTTCAGTGCCATGTTCTTTGTTAGCTACATTATATGAAAGTGCTTCCAACAATATGAACTTTTAATGGATGTAGTGACTATGGATGTAGTGACTATGTTGTGCCTTTTTCCCTTTGGTATAACAGGAAGGATCTGTCTATGTAATTCAAAAATAGCTATAGTAATATAAATCACTTACTCTTGTAAAAGGACTTCAATCTCATGGATGTTTGAAATTTGCGCCATGGTCATTCCTTTTTTTGTACCTGTTAGTTTCATTGAAGGAAGGAGTCCAAGTAAGGACTTCAATCTACACATAACCATATTTATTAATCTAATTCACCGATGCTTGTTCTTTAATATGGATTATGTTCATACCTGAGCATTGTTTATCAATATTCACTCTACTCTCAAAAGTATCACTATCAACAAATTTGAAGTGGTAGTCCAAAAACTTAATTTTCCTAAATCCACTTCATTCACTGCTGTATCAAAAAGAAAACTGATTTTGAGGTTGTTCTTTAGTGGTCGGTATTTTCATACTCCCAAACTTTGAAGGTTTTAATTATGTAGATGGAGTGCTCTTTATTTTTTATTTCAATTTTTTGGCCAGTTTGTTCCCAATAGAAGCATGGATTGCATTGCCCTAAAAGAGAGAAAACATTAGCAAACTTTGGAAAAGAAAAACAGAAGAGACATTATATAATTAGTACTTGCACAATTTTGTATCTAATAAAATCATATTAGTGCTAATGAGTCTAATAGTTGGTAAGTTGATTGCATGCCAACGCCTTGAAACTTTGACTTTGATTGTCCTTGTCTTGTTTCATGTAGTCAATGCATTTAGCGGTGTAGGTGCTACAAGCTTTATTAATACAAAATATGTTAGTTGCTACTACCTCTAGTGGCTATGTGACAACAAAGTAAGTTAAAGATATTTTTAACTCGAATAGATATATGAAATCATAGTACATGAATAAAAAAATGATAGTTGCTCTGAGTTTTTGTTTCAGATGGAGCTGGGATGGAGCTGGTGGCATTTAGACAAGAACCGACTATAAAATATGAGGTTGGTCGAGTATGAAAACCATCTGATGCACCATATATTTCTCTATATTGCAGCAAGCAATCCCATTTCTTTTTGTTATAGTTGTAGTATGGTTCTAGACTTCTGGAGAATATTATCTTAACGTTAATACTCTGGAACCAACATCCATTGCATCAGCATTCTCTATATGAGTAAAAAGTATGAATTTGACACACCACTAAGACAGGAACCTACACCTATAGAATTGCATTACTTAATGTAGAATACACATGATAGTTTTTGCTATTTCTACATAATGCACTTTCTAAGCTAACACGTCAAATCTTTTTAGATGAGCACTACGTAGAGGATAATTGAAATTGTAACATCCCAATTTTCAATTTGGATGTTATACATAGCTCATCACATGCATATCATATTTATTCTTGCATTTTGGTTGAGATCCTAGAAATCTTAAGAAACTCAAGGACCCACGGAGAGAGTTGGAGGTTTAACAAAATTCATATTTGAATTTAATTAAAATTTTAAGAAAAGGATCAATTTGAGTTTATAATTTTTCTCTCCAGATGTTTCCAATATTAATAACAAATGAGAGAAGATAATATGACTTCTTCAAATTAAGAGAAATATTGGAGAAAGAATTTTAAAATCAAGTTATGATTTTTCTGGTATTTTATTTCCTATTTTATTTGAATTAGAAAAATATGTATTTCTGAAATTTGCATTTTTAGGCCAGTAAAATGTTCAATTTGTTCTAAATATTTCATTTAGACAGTGAAAATTGTTTTTTGCATTTTTAGAATTTTTTTAATATTTTATTAGGATTTTCTCTTGGGGCGAAATTTATTAAAAAAAACCCTTCGCACCGAACTGGGCCGAAGTCCAGCCGGCCCGCTCGCGCCAACTGCCTCCACGCCGTGTCGCCGTGCCGCCGGCGGACTCCATCTGGAGTCCGGCTCGGACTCCGCTGCCTCCTACCCCCTCCCGCAAGCCTCCTCCCCCCTTTAAAAGTAGCCCGGGGCCCCCTGGGACCCCAAGCCGAAGCCGCCGCCACTGCCTTCGCATTCCGCCGCTGCCGCACACCGCCGCCATGCTGCTGCCTTGCCGCCCCGCGTCGCCCACGCCATCGGATGTCGCCGTTGACCCCGTGTTGACCGGTAAAACCGATGCCCCGTTTTTTTTTTCTGTTAATCGCGGTTCATTTTTTTCGGTTTTATTTTTTAGTGTACGTTCGTCTGATCGTTTGTTTTAACGAACGTTGTTCGCCGGTTAGGTTCAGACAGCGAACATTCGTTCGTTAGTCTTTTCTTTTAATTTATTTTCGGTCAGTGACTTATCCGCGATTATTTTTATCGCGGTTCAGCCCCTAATTTTGAAACTAGTATAACTTTTTACTCGCTTATCCAAATTAGATGAAACCAGCGCCCAAATCTTCATCTCGAAGCCCTCTTTCTAGTTAATCAACTTGAACATGATTTTGGTAATATAAAATTTGACTTTAGTGTAGATTAGTAAACGATCTTGTTTCGTTCGTATTTTGAGTTTCGTTTCTCCGTTTGAGTTGAATCTTTTTGCAGATCGTAGCTAATCACATGTATATACTGTTAAGATCTAATTCACATGTTAATATTGCTGTTAGGTTTTGAATCTTGTTACTTTAAGACGTTTGCTTGTTTCATGTTTGATTTGGATCTTTTCTCGGTTTTCTCGTGTTTCGTTTGAGTGATTGCTTATGTATGCTATTGTTTGTCTATGCTAGAGTACCCGGAGTGCGAAGCTTGTTACTACGAATCTCTAGAGTTTGCAGATCATCAACAAGGCAAGTTACACTTTGATCATACTATTTTATACCCATTTTTACTATGCATTAGTTCAGCCCCACAAATACTAGCATTGGTAGGATTGGGAACATGTGGTTTTGGTTGTAGTGCTTGAGGTAGGAACCTAATACCTTTTGATCACCCCGGGAATATACATTATGCTTATTATTGCTTAGCCATGATCGTAGACGGGGATTGGATCATGATTTCACACATGGAAGTTTGAGAGTTATTTTAATTGGATAACAATAAGGTGGCAACTTTAATACACATCTGAGTGGATTGATTGAGGCACCTGGGGAACCCAGTGTTGCCTGTTTTTGGAAATCCCAGGGTTACCGTGTGATTATCCTATGGAATGCAATCCAGGCTCAAAGGGATCATAAGATTATTCGTGCTAGAAACTTCCGTGTGCAGCCACAAGCCATTATGGGCTCTGGCATAGTTGAGTAAGTTGCGTGAGCTCTTGAAGTGGTAGACTAGCAGATGTAGAGGGATGTAGGTGGTATTGTCTACCCGGAGTAGGGAGTTAATGCTTTAGAAAGGCTATGTCTCGATCATCCGATCATGGATGCGGCCGAGTCTTGAAAAGTGCGCAAACCTCTACAGAGTGTATAAACTAATCATGGTTAGCCGTGTCCCTGGTTATGGACATCTTGAGTATCCGGTACTTGAATCTATTGATGTGATCTCCTCACGTTGCTCTAATTAACTATGATGTTGGGTTAATGATGATATTTTTAATTTGGGTTTGAGTTGGGGTTACCTTCTCAAATAATGGGCAACGTGGGAGTAGTTAAATAATTTCATTCCTTTATTGTGGGAAAAACTAGCTTTATGCAAACCATGAAACTTACAACCTCCACCAGCCAAATATTGCATGTAGATATAGTTCTTGCATTATCATTGCTTTACAGTGTAACTAAACCAGCATATTCCATGTGCTGACCCGTTTTAGGCTGCAATGTCTTATGTTGCAGACTACTTAGACGACGAATAAGGTCTGATAGGTCATTGTTTTGCACTCAGCTATGCCGTTGGAGTTGATGGACACATTTACCTTCGAAGCTTCCGTAGTTATCTAGTTTAGATGGCCTTCAGCCATGATTTATTTATGTAATCATACTCTTCATGAGGACTCGATGTAATAAGTGTGTGATTGAAACTCTGTTATAGTTCCTCAAGTACTGTGCGTGTCAGCATTACCGATCCAGGGATGACACTTATGCACAGAGACTTGACCGTTTGACGTCTGGTCGCTACAAGATGGTATCAGAGGACACACTGACTGTAGAACGCGACCACTAGAATGAGCCATAGGATTTCTCTTCTCTACTCATTTCTAATTCTTCTCTCTTTCTACTCTATAGATGGCGGATCCCAGGAACAAGTTCACTCAGCCGGATGATGACACCCCCTTCGGAAAGCACTTGAAGGAAGTCACTAAGTATTTGAACATCGGACTACCAAGCTTCACGGGGACTTTCTCTACATCTGTACTGGAAGAGGAGCGCTAGAAGATCAAAGTATGGATACCTGGGAGGACCTTTGCGCCAACAACATAGCATATTGATTTCTACCTAGATGCACCAAGATGGAGTATTGGAAAGAGCATGGCCGCACATATCACCTTTGGACGCATACGTGAGGTGTATCACAAGTTGCTAGAGAATACCGTTTACCAAATATGTGGCCATCGAGATGACAAATGGGAGATGATCCACACCCGGAGGGATGGATCAATTGCAGCTTACATTCAAGAGATGGGAGATCATATTCGTCGACAGGAGAATCAACAAATTATCCACATGAAGAAGATCAAGAAACTGGTGAGGAGAAACAATGAGCTGGAGGAGGAGATCAAGTCTACACGCGATGGATACAAGGAAGAGATTGCTATACTACTGGAGAAGAATGAAGACCTGACGAAGAAGCTAGGAGTATTCATGGGAGACCCCGCGCCAAAGAAGGACAACCAACCAGGAGACTACATCATCCTCGACGACACCGACTCCGACCCTGATAGCGATGATGATTATGTTGATGAAGCTGGAGCAGATATCATGGAGTCTTCCTCTGATGAAAATTTCTAGACGACCACCATTGTAATTAGTAGTATTTTCCCTCCAAGTAGTTGCAATGATCGAGTTTGTAGTTGTAGGTTAGACCGTTTTTGTGTGACTTGTGTGCTATTGATTGAAGTGAAATTGATTGTGTTTGTCTCATGAGCATTATGGGTAGTGAATCTCTCTTAGACCCCTATTCTATTATGTTTTCTCACCCCTTCTAAACCCATAAGATGCCTCGGAGACGTTACAATGGATTTGCCTTCCCACCGGAGCTCACTCAGTTGATCCAGCAAGAGAATACCTTGATGTAGCTTTTAGTCCAGAATCAGAACCAAGGCAAGAACAACAACAAAAACCCACCACCACCACCCCTTGTTGATCGCCTAGCCCGTTTCTTAAGGTTGAATCCACCGGTGTTCTCTAGTAGCACCGAGCCGATTGTTGCAGATGATTGGCTGCGCAAGATGGGAAGAGAGCTGACCACTGCAGGATGCATAGATGCGGAGAGAGTGCGCTTCGCTGCACATCAGCTTGATGGACCTGCAACATCATGGTGGGAGAATTTCACAGCCACTTACCCCATTGACACTGTTACATGGGATCAGTTTTAGCAGGCTTTCCGTACTGCCCATGTTTTAGCAGGAGCTATGAGCATCAAGAAGCATGAGTTTCGCAACTTGTGCCAAGGAGGACGTATAATGGGCCAGTATGTGGATGAGTTTAGTAAGTTAGCACGCTATGCCCCTGATGACGTAGCTACAGATGCCGCTAAGCAGGAGAAGTTTTTGGAAGGACTAAATGATGAGCTGAGCATGCAGTTGATGGTGGCAACATCCAACAACTACCAGGAGTTGGTAGATAGGGCTCTCATGATTCAAGGCAAGCAGCAACAGATTGATAATCACAAGAGGAAGTATGGACAGGGGAGGTACACTTCAGGAGCTCAGCAGAAGCCCCGCTATTCCCCGTACTCGGGAGGACATACCCATAACCATGGAGGACACACGCACAACAGAGCAAGTTTGCACAACCATAGTGGCCCCAAGAATGGCAATGGCAATGGAGGAAGCAGTAGCCAGAACCGTTCCAACCCTTCAACACCAGCCAAGAGGGATTTGAGCCACATTACTTGTTTCAAGTGCCAGAAGACTGGACATTATGCCAATGAATGTCCTGACGTGAAGAATGGAAATGGCAATGGAATTTCTGCCAAGAAGCCCAACCCTTTCACCAAAGGGCAGGTGAACCACATTAGCGTGGAGGAGATAGAGGATCACCCCGACGCAGTTGTCGGTAAGTTTTGATTAATGCATTTCCCGCACTTGTTCTTTTTTATACTGGTGCATATCATTCATACATATCAAGGGGATTTGTGGACTAGTTTAAATTGCCAACTGTAGCCCTTAGGTCACCCATGTTAGTAAGCTTGCCAGGAGCAGAGTATTTGTCCAGCCGATGGTGTGATCAGTTACCCTTGACCATTGGCAGACATGTGTTTCCCTCGGACCTAATAATTTTGGAGTCACAAGGATTGGATATAATATTAGGCATGGATTGGTTATCGAAGTATGGAGGGAACATTGATTGTGCTAGTAAGTCGATAATCCTCACCACCCCAGAAGGAAGAAGGATCAAGTATGTACCCCGACATGTGCCGAAGAGGACTCAAGTGAATTCCTTATTAGGAGTTGCACATGAGGAAGTACCAGTGGTGAAGGATTACCCCGACGTATTTCCGGAGGAGTTACCAGGCATGCCACCGGATCGAGACATTTAGTTTTTGATTGAGCTATTGCCAGGCACCAGACCAATATCAAAGAGACCGTATTGGATGCCCGCACATGATTTGGAGGAAATTAAGAAGCAGATTAAGGAGTTACTGGATAAGGGTTACATTCGACCAAGTTCGTCACCTTAGGGAGCCCCAGTGCTTCTAGTGGAAAATAAGGATGGATCTTTAAGGATGGTTGTTGATTATCGTGCGTTGAATGAGGTGACGATCAAGAACAAATACCCTCTGCTGATGATCAACGATTTGTTTGACCAGTTGCAAGGAGCTAATGTATTCTCTAAGACTGATCTTCGATCTGGTTATCACTAGTTGAAGATTCGAGAGCAGGATATACCTAAGACAACTTTTACCACAAGGTGCCGGCTATATGAGTATACCGTTATGTCATTTGGTCTGACTAACGCGCCTGCCTATTTCATGAACATGATGAACAAGGTGTTTATGGAGTTTTTGGATAAGTTTGTCGTGGTGTTTATTGATGATATATTGGTCTACTCAAAGAACGAAATGGAGTATAAGGAGCATTTGCGTTTGGTACTTGAGAAGCTTAGAGAACATCAGTTGTATGCCAAGTTCAACAAGTGTGAGTTTTGGTTAAAGGAAGTTGGATTTCTCGGACATGTTATATCCGGAGAAGGAATAGCAGTAGACCCTACCAAGGTTGCTTCTGTGACTAAATGGGTGGCACCCACATCAGTTGGAGAGATCAGGAGTTTTCTTGGACTCGCATGATATTATCGGAGGTTCATTGAGAATTTCTCCAGGATTGCAAAGCCCATGATGGAATTATTGAAGAAGGACACCAAGTTTAAATGGACTGAGGAGTGTGAAGCCAGTTTTCAGGAGTTGAAGAAATGTTTGGTTACAGCCCGAGTGCTGATTCTCCCAGATCAACGCAAGGATTATCAAATATATTGTGACTCTTCACATTGAGGACTTGGAGCAATGCTTACGCAGGAAGGAAGAGTTGTTTCATATGCCTCATGACAGCTTAAACCTCATGAGCTGAATTATGCTACTCATGATTTGGAGTTAGCGGCCGTAGTGCATGCGCTGAAGCATGGAGATATTTTCTCATTGGAAACCATTGTGAGGTATACACGGATCATAAGAGTTTCAAATATATCTTAGCGCAGAAGGAGTTGAACCTTAGGCAAAGGAGATGGTTGGAGCTCATCAAGGAATATGACATGAAATTGAACTATCATCCCAGAAAGGCCAATGTCGTAGCAGATGCATTGAGCCGCAAGAGTTATGTTAACACGCTCATGACCGAAGGATTATCCAAGGAGTTAGCAGATGATCTCCAAGAGTTAAGTTTGTAGATAGTTCTGAGAGGTTATGTAGCAGCATTGGAAATTCAGTCCACTTTGATGGGTAAGATCAGAGAAGCCCAGAAGACTCTGAAGAGAAGGTTAAGTTGATTCGCGACAAACTCAAGGTAGCCCAGTCCAGGCAGAAGAGTTATGCGGATTCGAAATGCAAGGAGACAGTTTACAAAGTCGGAGACAGAGTATATCTTCGTGTGTCCCCACTTCGAGGAGTTAAGCGTTTTGGAGTCAAGGGAAAGCTAGCACCATGTTTTGTGGGACCATACCGAGTTTTGGAACATATGGGAGAAGTTTCATACAAACTGGAATTGCTAGAAGGATTGACAGGAGTTCACGGTGTGTTTCATGTTTCCCAGTTGAAGAAGTGCCACACAGAGATGGCCTATATTTCTCTGAGAGATACAGTTCCACTGGAAGCAATTCAGTTAGATAGTGACTTGACTTATGAGGAGAAGCTAGTCAAGATTCTCGAGTTTTCCAGCCGAGTTACTCACAGCAAGGTTATCAAGTTTTGCAAAGTTCAGTGGAGCCACCATACTGAGGAGGGAGCCACATGTGAGCGAGAAGAAGACCTTTGTAGAGACCACCCAAACCTTTTTGCTGACCAACCCGAATCTCGAGGGCGAGATTCATCTTAAGGGGGGTAAGTTTGTAACATCCCAATTTTCAATTTGGATGTTATACATAGATCATCACATGCATATCATATTTATTCTTGCATTTTGGTTGAGATCCTAGAAATCTTAAGAAACTCAAGGACCCACGGAGAGAGTTGGAGGTTTCACAAAATTCATATTTGAATTTAATTAAAATTTGAAGAAAAGGATCAATTTGATTTTATAATTTTTCTCTCCAGATGTTTCCAATTTTAATAATAAATGAGAGAAGATAATATGACTTCTTCAAATTAAGAGAAATATTGGAGAAAGAATTTTAAAATCAAATTATGATTTTTCTGGTATTTTATTTGCTATTTTATTTGAATTAGAAAATATGCATTTTTGAAAATTGCATTTTTAGGCTAGAAAAATGTTCACTTTGTTCTAAATATTTCATTTAGACGGTGAAAATTGTTTTTGGCATTTTTAGAATTTTTTTAATAGTTTATTAGGATTTTCTCTTCGGGCGAAATTTATTTAAAAAAAACTCTCTGGACCGAACTGGGCCGAAGCCCATCCGGCCCGCTAGCGCCAACCGCCTCCGCACCACCCCGCCATGCCGCCGGCGGACTCCGCCTGGAGTCCGGCTCGGACTTCGCCGCCTCCTGCCTCATCCCCCCTTTAAAAGCAGCCCGCCCCCCTGGGACCCAAGCCGAAGCCGCCGCCGCCGCCTTCGCATCCCGCCGCCGCCATGCTACCGCCGGATGCCACGGCCACTCCTTCGCACCGCCCCGCAGCCTCAGCGCCCCGTGCCGCCCACGTCGCCGGCCGCCGCCACCGCCGGCCACCGCCGCCGTTGACCCCACATTGACCGGTAAAACTGATGCCCGTTTTTTTTTCTGTTAACCGCGGTTCGTTTTTTTGGTTTTGTTTTTTAGCAGACGTTCGTCTGATCGTTCGTTTTAACGAACGTTGTGCCCCCGTTCGGTTCAGACATCGGATGTTCGTTCTTTAGTCTTTTCTTTTTATTTTATTCTCGGCCAGCGACTTATTCGCGATTATTTTTATCGTGATTCACCCCCAATTTTCAGTTGACGCACGAGTATGTCGTGCAGCTCGTAGTACTGTGGTAGGTGTTGCAAGAACTAGGGCTGTCTCTGCTTGTTTGGTGGCAGCTATTTGTTTCTATTTGGCTTTTTTTGCAGCTCCTGTAGCATGGGATGCCGTGTTTGTAGAATTTTCCGCTGGACTTTCACCTTCTATTGCACCATCAGTACCAGCAGAATCTGCAGGATTCATCTGCTTCTTATTCCCCGCCATTCTGTGTTTCTTCCTCTTTCTCTGTGCCATGTTAAGCCAAGCCGACAAGAAAAACGAATAACAATTTAGTTCTTCCGAACAATTTGATGCGTGATGCAAACGAACTGAACTTTGATGTTAGACAACCACATGATAGGAGGATGTAATATGTATGAAAAACAGGACGGAAGAGATAACCAGAACTATGATGTGTAAACTAAGAAGAAGACATTTCACCAAATTAGAAGCAATGCAATAGAAGGTAGACACCATATGAAAGATGCTACAAATATCGCTCTGCCAAGTTAACAGTGTCTCAGCATAAATGGCGTTTAAACAAATGTGAAGCAGTACAAGAAATAAATCATATGAAAGATGCAAACAACATCACACTACCATGTTAGAGGTCTCTCGTCATTAGTGCCATTGCATATTCACAGCATTGCATATTCACAGCTTATGATGTGTAAACTAAGGAGAAGGCATTTCAACAAATTAGAAGCAATGAAAGCTAGGCACCATATGAAAGATGCAACGAATATCACTCTACCAAGTTAAAACTGTCTCGTCATAAGTGCCATTTCAACAAATTAGTAGTACAAGCTAGAAAAGAATGTGAGATGTAACCTATATCACACTCCGAAGTCAAACGTGTCTTATGATAAGTGATTGTTGCAGGTTACACAACAGTAGTAATTTGATGTAAGAACATGGTGTGATAGACAGATATTGTATGTTCTTGAAACAGGAACACGTGTCTTATTCAAGTATAATGTGTAAAGTAAGTAGATGGAATTCAACAAAATTAGAAGCAATACAAGCTAGACATCACACATAACATGCAACCACATATAACAGTGCCAAGTTAGAGGGAGCACCAGTGATGCTTCACTAGGGGAGACGTGCTCATCATAAACACAGCTTTGTTGAGTGTCTATGCATGTGTTGTCTTGGAAATCATCTTGGGGGTGTGGAGGAGTAGAAACTGTAGAGGCCCTCCGTTTGGAAGGAGCACCTTTATCCGCTGCCTTGCTAACTTCCTTCCGCTTTATTGATTTTGAATTGTCAAGTAAAACCGACAATAAAAAGCAATAAAATTCTCTCTTCAGAACTCATTCATGCATGATACTGACTATCACTACTTTGATGTAAGGCATACACATGATACCAGGATGGAATATGTACGAAAAACAGGACGACATGGCATGTTCACAACTGTTTGTGTAAACTAAGCAGAAACCATTCCAGCAAATAAGAAGCAATGCAAGCTAGACACCACATGAAAGATGCAACCAATATGACTCTGCCAAGTTAAAAGCGTCCCATCATAAATTGAATTTCAACAAATTAGAAGCAGCGCATGCTATAAATCATATGAAAGATGCAACTAATATCGCATTGCATATACTAAAGGTGTCTCGTCATATTGATTGATGCGGGATACAAAAAAAACAATAGTTTTATGTAAGGACATGCTTAATAGACAGATGTACTATGTACTAAATACAGGAAGGCATGTCACATTAACAGGTATAATGTCACATTTACAGGAGTATAAGCTAAGCAGACTAGCACATGCAATTTAACCAGATTGGAAGAATTACAATCTAGACACCATATGCAACATGCAACCACATATCACGCTGCCAAGTTAGAGCAAGCACCTACGATGCTAGTGTAGGGGAAATGCTGTAATCAACTACAGAGCTACGTTCACTATCTTCATCTAGCATTTATGTTTCTTGAGAATCATGTCGGGAGGCTGACGTTGCATTCTTTAAATGAGGAGTAGTCCCCTTGCCTGCCTGCCTCGTCATAAGTGATTGATGAGGGATACACAAGAACATTAGTTTGATGTAAGAACATGGTTAATACACAGATGTACTAGTATGTACCAAAAACAGAAAGGCATGTCATATTCAAAGGTATAATGTGTAAGCTAAGCAGATGCAATTTAACCAAATTGGAAGCAATACAAGCTAGACATCCGGCTGGCATGGTGAACATGATCATCTAGGACCTGAGAGCTTGGTGGGAGGCGGGCTGCTTCGCCACCATCACGGCTTTTTAGTTGGCTTCCAGGTGGTGCCTGTCTTTGCTGGGCTTGTCACTGGCTCGGCCAGTGCCCTGACTAGCTATTTGTCTTCTGGTGCTCACGGATGGTGGTTCATGTAAAAAATATCTTTCCTTATCTTAATAAAGACCGACTTCGGCCTTTCGAATACAAGCTAGACACCATATGGAACATGCAACCACATATGACACCGCGAAGTTAAAGCAAGCACCTGGGATGGTGGGTCATTGCGAGCGAGGTCATCAACTCCAGAGCAACGTTTACCGTCTCCATCTGCTGACACTGCACCCTTTAAAGCGCTGTAGCATGCTGCGCCTAGCCGCGTAGAAAGCTGGCACGACTTGTCTCTTTTCTTTTTTGCTTCGCTTTCGGCAGACTCTGAAATACCCTTGCATAAAAACACAAAAGTGAGAGTATGGATGAAGTGTGTGCAGAACTAGTGCACTGTAAAAGTAGCAGGTAGCAGGTGGCTGAAAAATAAATGACAGGAGACATATGATAGCTCTACAACATTGCATGGCAAACAAAATTAGATTCTACTCCGTATGATTTTGTAATATATGAGCACAGGAAATGCAGGTACTCCTCCAGCACACCACCACATGTGGTCATATCTAAGATAATAGTCGACTAAAAATAAATAGGCCAGTCAATTTTTTTAATGAACCGTCCGATCTATAAGGAACAGGCAGATGGACTTCGTCTACCTCCCGCCAGTCACTGTTGACGATCTTTCTCGAACCGCCAGCGACCACCGGCCCAGACCCGTGCCTCTGCCGCCCCACCCTCTCATCGACCTCACACCACCGCCGTGCTTGGCAGCGCCCCCAAGCCATACCTTTAATCCCGGCCGACCTTCAGATCGGGCGCCAGTAGCTCTAGGCCGCACACGCCCCTAAGATAAACACCAAGGCGCTGCTTCCCCGGCGTAATAGTCGTACTAGCGCCTGTTACGTCGGGGAATGCTTCCGTTAATTGGGAATCAACTGGCCAGATTTTGAAATTCAGGGGGGCGACGGACATCTAGCTAATGTGAAATAGTATATGAGGAGAAACCTTGTGCAACGCGAGTTACTAGGAACATCTAGTATCAAGAAGAAGCGGTCAACTAGTGTCTTCTGTGGGATGAATATCGTGCAAGCAGAGATGTAAGATTTGCACGAATAAGGGAAGATGAGTACCTTCTTCGGTTGCCGGTTTGGTCACCTCCACATGTCGCGCCGATCTTCTTCTTTTTACCGGGGAAACCGATGTTCTGGAGGGTGCAGGCTTGGACGAACCCATGGCCAAATTGTTGACTGTGTTGCCTGTTGGGGAACATAGCATAAATTCAAAATTTTCCTACGTGTCACCAAGATCTATCTATGGAGTCATCTAGCAACGAGGGAGGAGTGGATCTACATACCCTTGTAGATCGCGCGTGGAAGCGTTCAAGAGAACAGGGTTGATGGAGTCGTACTCGTCGTGATCCAAATCACCGGAGATCCTAGTGCCGAACGGACGGCACCTTCGCGTTCAACACACGTACAGCCCGGTGACGTCTCCCACGCCTTGATCCAGCAAGGAGAGAGGGAGAGGTTGAGGAAGACTCCATCCAGCAGCAGCACAACGGCGTGGTGGTGGTGGAGGAGCGTGGCAATCCAGCAGGGCTTCGCCAAGCACCAAGGGAGAGGAGGAGGAGGAGAGGCAGGGCTGCACCAAGAGGGAGAAGTTCTCATGTCTTGGGCTGCTCCAAAACCTCCAATATATATAGGGGAAGGGGAGGGCT
>NC_041391.1:221920521-221921040 GCF_002162155.2 Triticum dicoccoides
AGGGCTTCGCCAAGCACCACGGGATATGAGGAGAAAGAGAGGGAGGGCTGCACCATCAGGCAGAGATCAAATCGTGTGTTATGGGCAGCCCCATGCCTCAATATATATAGGGGAGAGGGAGGAGGGTGCGCCCCCTCTAGGGTTCCCACCCCTAGAGGGGCGGCAGCCCTAGATGTGAAAAGGGGGAGGCGGCCAAGAGGGGAGAGAGGGGAGGCGCCCACAAGGTGGGCCTTAAGGCCCATCTGGACTAGGGTTTGCCCCCTCCCACTCTCCCTTGCGCCTTGGGCCCCTTGTGGGGGGCGCACCAGCCCACCTAGGGGCTGGTCCCCTCCCACACTTGGCCCACGCAGCCTTCTGGGGCAGGTGGCCCCACTTGGTGGACCCCCGGGACCCTCCCGGTGGTCCCGGTACATTACCGATATCGCCCGAAACTTTTCCGGTGACCAAAACAAGACTTCCCATATATAAATCTTTACCTCCGGACCATTCCGGAACTCCTCGTGATGTCCGGGATCTCAT
>NC_041391.1:221921050-221975711 GCF_002162155.2 Triticum dicoccoides
TGGGCCTTAAGGCCCATCTGGACTAGGGTTTGCCCCCTCCCACTCTCCCTTGCGCCTTGGACCCCTTGTGGGGGGCGCACCAGCCCACCTAGGGGCTGGTCCCCTCCCACACTTGGCCCACGCAGCCTTCTGGGGCAGGTGGCCCCACTTGGTGGACCCCCGGGACCCTCCCGGTGGTCCCCGTACATTACCGATATTGCCCGAAACTTTTCCGGTGACCAAAACAGGACTTCCCATATATAAATCTTTACCTCCGGACCATTCCGGAACTCCCCGTGACGTCCGGGATCTCATCCGGGACTCCGAACAACATTCGGTAACCACATACAAACTTCCTTTATAACCCTAGCGTCATCGAACCTTAAGTGTGTAGACCCTACGGGTTCGGGAACCATGCAGACATGACCGAGACGTTCTCCGGTCAATAACCAACAGCGGGATCTGGATACCCATGTTGGCTCCCACATGTTCCACGATGATCTCATCGGATGAACCACGATGTCAAGGACTCAATCGATCCCGTATACAATTCCCTTTGTCTAGCGGTATTTTACTTGCCCGAGATTCGATCGTCGGTATACCGATACCTTGTTCAATCTCGTTACTGGCAAGTCTCTTTACTCGTTCCGTAACACATCATCCCGTGATCAACCCCTTGGTCACATTGTGCACATTATGATGATGTCCTACCGAGTGGCCCCGGAGATACCTCTCCGTTTACACAGAGTGACAAATCCCAGTCTCGATTCGTGCCAACCCAACAGACACTTTCGGAGATACCTGTAATGCACCTTTATTGCCACCCAGTTACGTTGTGACATTTGGTACACCCAAAGCATTCCTACGGTATCCGGGAGTTGCACAATCTCATGGTCTAAGGAAAAGATACTTGACATTAGAAAAGCTTTAGCATACGAACTACACGATCTTTGTGCTAGGCTTAGGATTGGGTCTTGTCCATCACATCATTCTCCTAATGATGTGATCCCGTTATCAACGACATCCAATGTCCATAGCCAGGAAACCATGACTATCTGTTGATCACAACGAGCTAGTTAACTAGAGGCTCACTAGGGACATATTGTGGTCTATGTATTCACACGTGTATTACGATTTCCGGATAATATAGTTATAGCATGAATAAAAGACTATTATCATGAACAAAGAAATATAATAATAACACTTTTATTATTGCCTCTAGGGCATATTTCCAACAGTCTCCCACTTGCACTAGAGTCAATAATCTAGTTCACATCACCATGTGATTAACACTGACAGGTCACATCACCATGTGACCAACATCCAAAGAGTTTACTAGTGTCATTAAACTAGTTCACATCATCATGTGATTAAGACTCAATGAGATCTGGGGTTTGATCATGTTCTGCTTGTGAGAGAGGTTTTAGTCAACGGGTCTGCAACATTCAGATCCGTATGTACTTTGCAAATCTCTAGGTCATATTGTAAATGCTGCTACCACGCTCCACTTGGAGCTATTCCAAATGGTTGCTCCACTATACGTATCCGGTTTGCTACTCAGAGTCACTCGGATAGGTGTTAAAGCTTGCATCGACATAACCCTTTACGCCGACCTCTTTATCACCTCCATAATCGAGAAACATGTCCTTATTTGTTACAAGGACAATTTTGACCGCTGTCTAATGATCCATTCCTGGATCATTCTTGTACCCCTTGACTGACTCATGGCAAGGCACACATCAGGTGCGGTACACAGCATAGCATACTATAGAGCCTACGTCTGAAGCATAGGGGACGACCTTCGTCCTTTCTCTCTTTTCTGCCGTGGTCGAGCTTTAACTCTTAACTTCATACCTTACATCTCAGGCAAGAACTCCTTCTTTGACTGATCCATCTTGAACACCTTCAAGATCATGTCAAGGTATGTGCTCATTTGAAAGTATTATTAAGCATTTTGATCTATCCTTATAGATCTTGATGCTCAATGTTCAAGTAGCTTAATCCAGGTTTTCTATTGAAAATCATCTTTCAAATAACCCTATATGCTTTCCAGAAATTCTACATCATTTCTGATCATCAATATGTCAACAACATACACTCATCAGAAATTCTATAGTGCTCCCACTCACTTCTTTGGAAATACAAGTTTCTCATAAACTTGGTATAGACCCAAAATCTTTAATCATCTCATCAAAGCGTACATTCCAACTCCGAGATGCTTACTCCAGTCCTTAGAAGGATTGCTGGAGCTAGCATACCTTTTAGCATCCTTAGGATCGACAAAACCTTTCTGATTTTATCACATACAACCTTTCCTTACGAAAGTTGGTAAGGAAACTTGTTTTGACATCCATCTGCCAGATTTCATAAATGCAGCTTATGCTAACATGATTCCGACGGACTTAAGCATCACTACGGATGAGAAAATCTCATCGTAGTCAACTCCTTGAACTTGTGAAAAACTCTTCGCCACGAGTCGAGCTTCATAGATGGTGACATTACCATCCACGTCCGTCTTCTTCTTAAAAGATCCATTTATCTCAATGGCTTGCCGATCATTGGGCAAGTCCACCAAAGTCCATGCTTTGTTCTGATACATGGATCCTATCTTGGATTTCATGTCTTCTAAACATTTGTCGGAATATGGGCCCACCATCACTTCTCCATAGCTCGTAGGTTCATTGTTGTCTAGCAACATGACCTTCAAGACAGGATTACCGTACCACTCTGAAGTGGTACGCATCCTTGTCACCCTACGAGGTACGGTAGTGACTTGATCCAAAACTTCATGATCACTATGATAAGCTTCTACTTCAATTGGTGTAGGTGCCACAGGAACAACTTCCTATGCCCTGCTACACACTAGTTGAAGTGACGGTTCAATAACCTCATCAAGTCTCCACCATCCTCCCACTCAACTCTTTCGAGAGAAACCTTTCCTCGAGAAAGGACCCGATTCAAGAAACAATCCATATTGCTTTCAGATCTGAATTAGGAGGTATACCCAACTGTTTTGGGTGTCCTATGAAGATGCATTTTATCCGCTTTGGGTTCAAGCTTATCAACCTGAAACTTTTTCACATAAGCGTCGCAGCTCCAAACCTTTAAGAAACGACAACTTAGGTTTCTCTAAACCATAATTCATACGGTGTCGTCTCAACGGAGTTTCGTGGTGCCCTATTAAAGTGAGTGCGGTTGTCTCTAATGCCTAACCCATGAACGATAGTGGTAATTCGATAAGAGACATCATGGTATGCACCATATCCAATAGGGTGCAACTATGATGTTCGGACACACCATCACACTATGGTGTTCCAGGCGGTATTAATTGTAAAACAATTTCCACAATGTCTTAATTGCGTGCCAAAACTCGTAACTCAGATATTCATCTCTATGATCATATCATAGACATTTTATCCTCTTGTCACAATGATCTTCTACTTCACTCTGAAATTACTTGAACCATTCAATAATTCAGACTTGTGTTTCATCAAGAAAATATTCTCAACATCTACTCGAATCATCTGTGAAGTAAGAACATAACGATATTCACTGCATGCCTCAGCACTCATTGGACTGCACACATCAAAATGTGTTACTTCCAACGAGTTGCTATCTTGTTCCATCTTACTAAAACGAGGCTTTCAGTCATCTTGCCCATGTGGTATGATTTGCATGTCTCAAGTGATTCAAAATCAAGTGAGTTCAAAACGGTCCATTTGCATGGAGTTTCTTCATGCATATACACCAATAGACATGGTTCACATGTCTCAAACTTTTCAAAAATGAGTGATTCCAAAGATCCATCAACATGGAGCTTCTTCATGCATTTTATACCGATATGACTTACGTGGCAGTGCCACAAGTAGGTGGTACTATCATTACTATCTTTTGGCATGAACATGTGTATCACTACGATCGAGATTTCAATGAACCATTCATTTTAGGTGCAAGACCATTGAAGGTATTATTCAAATAAATAGAGTAACCATTATTCTCTTTAAATGAATAACCGTATTGCGATAGTCATAATCCAATCATGTCTATGCTCAACGCAAACACCAAATAACAATTATTCAGGTTTTAACACCAATCTCGATGGTAGAGGGAGCGTGTGATGCTTGATCATATCAACATTGGAAACACTTCCAACACATATCGTCAGCTCACCTTTAGCTAGTCTCCGTTTATTCCGTAGCTTTTATTTCGAGTTACTAACACTTAGCAACCGAACCGGTATCTAATACCCTGGTGCTACTAGGAGTACTAGTAAAGTACACATCAACACAATGTATATCCAATATACTTCTATCGACCTTGCCAGCCTTCTCATCTACCAAGTATCTAGGGTAATTCTACTCAAGTGGCTGTTCCCTTTATTACAGAAGCACTTAGTCTCGGGTTTGGGTTCAACCTTGGGTTTCTTCACTAGAGCAGCAGCTGATTTGCCGTTTCATGAAGTATCCCTTCTTGCCCTTGCCCTTCTTGAAAACTAGTGGTTTCACCAACCATCAACAATTGATGCTCCTTCTTGATTTCTACTTTCACGGTGTCTAACATCGCGAATACCTCAAGGATCATCATATCTATCCCTGATATGTTATAGTTCATCACGAAGCTCTAGCAGCTTGGTGGCAATGACTTTGGGGAAACATCACTATCTCATCTGGAAGATCAACTACCACTCGATTCAAGTGATTGTTGCACTCAGACAATCTGAGCACAAGCTCAACGATTGAGCTTTTCTCCCTTAATTTGCAGGCTAAGAAAATCGTCGGAGGTCTCATACCTCTTGACGTGGGCACGAGCCTGAAATCCCAATTTCAGCCCTCGAAAACATCTCATATGTTCCACAACGTTTCGAAAAACGTCTTTGGTGCCTCAACTCTAAACCGTTTAACTGAACTATCACGTAGTTGTCAAAACGTGTATGTCCGATGTTCGCAACATCCACAAACGACGTTTGGGGTTCAGCACCCTGAGCGGTGCATTAAGGACATAAGCTTTCTACTGTCCGCATAATCGCTACTGTCAACTTTCAACTATATTTTCTCTAGGAACGTATCTAAACAGTGGAACTAAAGCGTGAGCTTACGACATAATTTGCAAAGATCTTTTGACTATGTTCAGGATAATTAAGTTCATCTTATGAACTCCCACTCAGATAGACATCCCTCTGGTCATCTAAGTGATTACATGATCCGAGTCAACTAGGCCGTGTCCGATCATCACGTGAGACGGACTAGTCATCATCGGTGAACATCTTCATGTTGATCGTATCTACTATACGACTCATGCTCGACCTTTCGGTCTTCGGGTTCCAAGGCCATGTCTGTACATGCTAGGCTCGTCAAGTTAACCCTAAGTGTATTGCATGTGTAAATCTGTCTTACACCCGTTGTATGTGAACGTAAGGATCTATCACACCCGATCATCACGTGGTGCTTCGAAACGACGAACTGTAGCAACGGTGCACAGTTAGGGGAGAACACTTCTTGAAATTGTTGTAAGGGATCATCTTATTTACTACCGTCGTTCTAAGCAAATAAGATGCATAAACATGATAAACATCACATGCAATCAAATAGTGACATGATATGGCCAATATCATTTTGCTCCTTTTGATCTCCATCTTCGGGGCTCCATGATCATCATCGTCACTGGCATGACACCATGATCTCCATCATCATGATCTCCATCATCGTGTCTTCATGAAGTTGTCACGCCAACGACTACTTCTACTTCTATGGCTAACGTGTTTAGCAATAAAGTAAAGTAATTTACATGGCGTTCTTTAATGACACGCAGGTCATACAATAAATAAACACAACTCCTATGGCTCCTGCCGGTTGTCATACTCATCGACATGCAAGTCGTGAATCCTATTACAAGAACATGATCAATCTCATACATCACATATATTCATCACATTCTTCTTGGCCATATCACATCACATAGCATACCCTGCAAAAACAAGTCACACGTCCTCTAATTGTTGTTGCATGTTTTACGTGGCTGCTATGGGTTTCTAGCAAGAACGTTTCTTACCTACGCAAAACCACAACGTGATATGCCAATTGCTATTTACCCTTCAAAAGGACCCTTTTCATCGAATCCGTTCCGACTAAAGTGGGAGAGACTGGCACCCGCTAGCCACCTTATGCACCAAGTGCATGTCAGTCGGTGGAACCTGTCTCACGTAAGAGTACATGTAAGGTCGGCCGGGACGCTTCATCCCACAATACCGTCGAAACAAGATTGGACTAGTAACGGTAAGCATATTGAACAAAATCAACGCCCACAACTACTTTGTGTTCTACTCGTGCAAAGAATCTACGCAATAGACCTAGCTCTGATACTACTGTTGGGGAACGTAGCATAAATTCAAAATTTTCCTACGTGTCACCAAGATCTATCTATGGAGTCATCTAGCAACGAGGGAGGAGTGGATCTACATACCCTTGTAGATCGCGCGCGGAAGCGTTCAAGAGAACGGGGTTGATGGAGTCATACTCGTCGTGATCCAAATAACCGGAGATCCTAGTGCCGAACGGACGGCACCTTCGCGTTCAACACACGTACAGCCCGGTGACGTCTCCCACGCCTTGATCCAGCAAGGAGAAGGGAGAGGTTGAGGAAGACTCCATCCAGCAGCAGCACAACAGCGTGGTGGTGGTGGAGGAGCGTGGCAATCCAGCAGGGCCTTCGCCAAGCACCAAGGGAGAGGAGGAGGAGGAGAGGCAGGGCTGCACCAAGAGGGAGAAGTTCTCATGTCTTGGGCTGCTCCAAAACCTCCAATATATATAGGGGAAGGGGAGGGCTGCGCCCCCATCTAGGGTTCCCCCCCCCCAAGGGGTGCGGCCAGCCCTAGATGGGGCTTGGGGAGGCGGCCAAGAGGGGGAGAGAGGGGAGGCGCCCACTAGGTGGGCCTTAAGGCCCATCTGGACTAGGGTTTGCCCCCTCCCACTCTCCCTTGCGCCTTGGACCCCTTGTGGGGGGTGCACCAGCCCACCTAGGGGCTGGTCCCCTCCCACACTTGGCCCACGCAGCCTTTTGGGGCAGGTGGCCCCACTTGGTGGACCCCCGGGACCCTCCCGGTGGTCCCGGTACATTACTGATATCGCCCGAAACTTTTCCGGTGACCAAAACAGGACTTCCCATATATAAATCTTTACCTCCGGACCATTGCGGAACTCCTCGTGACGTCCGGGATCTCATCCGGGACTCCGAACAACATTCGGTAACCACATACAAACTTCCTTTATAACCCTAGCATCATCGAACCTTAAGTGTGTAGACCCTACGGGTTCGGGAACCATGCAGACATGACCGAGACGTTCTCCGGTCAATAACCAACAGCGGGATCTGGATACCCATGTTGGCTCCCACATGTTCCACGATGATCTCATCGGATGAACCACGATGTCAAGGACTCAATCGATCCCGTATACAATTCCCTTTGTCTAGCGGTATTTTACTTGCCCGAGATTCGATCGTCGGTATACCGATACCTTGTTCAATCTCGTTACCGGCAAGTCTCTTTACTCGTTCCGTAACACATCATCCCGTGATCAACCCCTTGGTCACATTGTGCACATTATGATGATGTCCTACCGAGTGGGCCCAGAGATACCTCTCCGTTTACACGGAGTGACAAATCCCAGTCTCGATTCGTGCCAACCCAACAGACACTTTCGGAGATACCTGTAATGCACCTTTATAGCCACCCAGTTACGTTGTGACGTTTGGTACACCCAAAGCATTCCTACGGTACCCGGGAGTTGCACAATCTCATGGTCTAAGGAAAAGATACTTGACATTAGAAAAGCTTTAGCATACGAACTACACGATCTTTGTGCTAGGCTTAGGATTGGGTCTTGTCCATCACATCATTCTCCTAATGATGTGATCCCGTTATCAACGACATCCAATGTCCATAGCCAGGAAACCATGACTATCTGTTGATCACAACGAGCTAGTTAACTAGAGGCTCACTAGGGACATATTGTGGTCTATGTATTCACACGTGTATTACGATTTCCGGATAATACAGTTATAGCATGAATAAAAGACTATTATCATGAACAAAGAAATATAATAATAACACTTTTATTATTGCCTCTAGGTCATATTTCCAACATTGTCGTGGCCGTATGTCGGCGGAGGGGAAGCAGATCCGAGGCGGCGAAGGACGGCGTAGCAGGAACAGCTCCGGTGCGGTGGAGGGTGGCGAAGTTGGAGCGGCAGCGGTGAGGCGCAGGACGGCGTGGTTGAACTGGCTCGGGTACGGACGGCTCGGCCTCGGCTTCAACTACTAGCCGTGGAGGGCGTTGCGGTTGAGGTTGCGGTGGATGATGACGTCGGGGTATCGGCTCCGGCGTGATGGAGGAGGGCGGTGGTTGATGGGTGGGATGGGGTGGCGGACGGAGGACGTCAGGGTTTCGCGGCTGGTGGAGAGGTAGTTTTGGCGCCCACGGAGTACGAATGGGGAATCGGACGGGTGGGCGGAACCATGTTTCGGTCTGGGACGCGCTTGTTTTTGGCTTTTTTGAACAGAAGATGGGACGCGCTTGTTTGAAATTTGGGGAAAGTACAAACTTTGCCCCCTCTTAAATTTTGGACCTACTGCGGGTCGGGGGTAGGATGGTAATTCCAGGTGTCACAGATAGTGAGCGGGAGCAATTTCGGCCACGCGCATGTGTGCTTAGGCGGCTATTGTGTATGAATGTTTTTTGGAGGCGGTTGCATGGCATCTAGATGAAGCTACAAACCTACCCCGGTTTAGACCTTTGGACGTCGGGCCGGTAGGTTTCACATGTCGGAGTTATTAGAAAAGTAATTTCCTTGTACTACCAAACATTGGTCTCACGTGGTTTCAGGCGAGTAGAGGCTCTTTTGGCGCTTCGTTCAAAATTTTGAAACACAAGCATTCACGTTTAGAGTACTCTTGAACTATGAGGATTGACCTAAATAGACAACGTTATATTTGACCTTGTATGTTTGAAAACCTCATTAAATTATCCGCTTCCTTTTGGAATTTTGACACTTGAAAATCCTATAACTACGATTATTTTGGAATGGAGGAGCTAAATTTGAATCTATTTTGTACACAACTACATATGCTATTATGTACAAAATCAGAGCAAAGATTGGTACCCCCATAGTTTAGGTATGGTTTACAAATGCCATGATATGAAATTCAAATAGTTGAATGGACTTCATGTTGAATTCGATTTTTTTAAACCACCTTAGGTTGAATTCAAATGTATGCTAGTTCATAGGTAGCTATTTATAAATGTCCATTGTGTAACTTTCGTATGTATAATGTGCTTTACACACACAACATGAACTATACTCACGTTTATATTCGATTGCTAAAGCGATGCATTGTCTGGAGTTCAAAATACTAACTATGTGGATCAATTGTGTCGAATAATAACATAGACATGCTCAAATTCGATAGAATCTAGATGCCTGATGGATCAATGACCGCTCCTTACACGAATTGCAAATATCATGATCCCATCCTAATATTTGGATACAAGTTATATCTTTAATCAATGTGTAGAGCAGTCTTTTACGTGTAGTTTCACTCTCCATCGGTGGTCTCTCACACATGCTCACACACTCTCTCCCGAGGTGTCTTTCTCGCACACATGCTCTAGATATAACCCTCTCTCCCTCTCGTAACCATTTACAACTGTTTTCACTAACCTTTATCACAAGCACTCTTCCTCTCACAAACATACACACGCGCAATCCTCATCGACCCTTTCTATATACATGGACCTGCCTACGTGTCTCATGTACGCACATTATCGTTACGCCTATCTCTCACGCATTATCTCACACCTCTCTTCCTAATCGATGAGTATGATTCTAGCAGAGCATTTTGTAGGATGCCCCTTAAAGTTAGGTTGGATGAATAGTAATATCAGAGATAAAGGGGTTACCTTAGTCCGAGAACCTAGGGTTACAAATCCTAGCCAGCTTTGTCAGTGGACACAGAGTCCTTCACAATTCTGCTATCTTTGTCTTGTACGACTAGTCATCCATGGGTCTTCCTAAATGTGTCATGGGCCGACCAATGTGGCGCAGGACGAAACCGAACGAAGGGCCTCACCTCGACCCACCGGACCTCATGCGGTGACACACTCTCTGCCCCCATGTCTCATTATCTTCTCACACCCACACATACCAACACAAACACCACACACACAGAAAATTTCTCCTGGTGCCTCTATTCCCTCCCCCCTTGCATATACACACTCAAGGGAATGGAATCTCTTGTTGTGACGTCATATTCGTCTCTCTCTCTCTAGACCACTCTCATTTCTCGTGCTATCTCTCCCACGCCCCCCCCCCGTCGGCCCCTCTATCCATGCCTCTCTCGAACACGTAATACACACACATACCTCTCTA
This sequence comes from Triticum dicoccoides, assembly GCF_002162155.2. NCBI lineage: Eukaryota > Viridiplantae > Streptophyta > Magnoliopsida > Poales > Poaceae > Triticum > Triticum dicoccoides. The sequence continues at coordinate 221,931,452 of NC_041391.1, forward strand.
GGCCCCGCCAAATGCATCAACTACACATTCACACATGTTACATCACATACCCCATTGATCTAAAAAGCCCTCTCTTCACGTTTATTTCGCATACATCATTCCTTTTGAATAAAGTGTGGCCAAAAAATTATTTTAGAGTTTCTAGATATATACAACATTACAAAGTTATATGGAGGAGTACGAACGCTAATTTGCATTGCATGGTGCCCACAATGATATTTATTCCGCAATGTGAATTTGTATATTTTTATACTATATAGAAAGTTAGTCATAATAAAGAGAAACGAAGAGCATCTCTCTCTCCATCGCATACCCCCCTGTACGCCCCTTTCACGTATGAACACAAAACTATCTCCAGGTCCTCCAAAAGTAAGCCTCCAGAAAATTCACGCGTGTTTCATCTTTCTCTTGCGATATATGCAATGACGATCATTGTATTTGAAGCAAAATCACAATACATACATTTGACTTCATAATCCACTCATTATGGTCACCGTTTACGTTTAGTGGTTATTATACGGTCACGGGCTCACCGTACAACTTTGTATTTTCTCATGACATGACTAGTTGACCAGTTAAACGCTCCATGTGGCACCTCTAGTGTTGCATCACATTATCTCACTAACATCGTGCCCACCTGTCGACTTGTATCTACTCTACATCTACACTATTATAAAATACATAAAATACACTCTTATAAAAAACAGAGTTGGTGATGATGGTGTGCCTGCCATCATGCAATATAGGTCGTCCGATTATATCTGACGGATAGGAAAGAAACTATGGCAATTATGCAAAAAGGTACCCACACACCTCTCCACATTTGCAAATAAGGCCTTCCCTCGTTCATCCTTTTCTCTCACAAGATAAACAAGTCATACAAATGCATCTTGATGTTACGTGCAACGCACAGGCATCTTGCTAATAAGAATGAAAACAAACGACAAAAAAATATTTTGACGGTGGTTCGAAGTCATAACCGCGGGCATAGCGGACAAGGTGGCCTTGTATTGGTATGCAGAGCCGTCTGTTTTAACACACAGGAGCTAGTGTGGTTATTATACACACACGCACGCATGCACACGAACTCCATCCACGCAACACTCACACAAACACATGCACCCACGCACTCACGCAACACTCACACGTACACACGCAGCCACGCACGCACGCAACACTCACACGCACACACACACGCATGCATGCACACACCAGTACACCACATGACCAACACACACTCTCACGCTCAAGTGCTCAACCTACACGTGCATGCGCGCACATCAGGCCCTGACAGACACATACACAACCAGGTCATTCCCGCGCACGGGTTGGAGCCTTGTCGCGCCTGCATAAATTTGTGTTTATCTGACCTTTTCCCTATGCGAACTGACAAGTGGGACCCACAAGGAACGTGGTCAGTTTAACTAGTAAAGATAGCGCCACGCAGACTATTTGGCCGGTCAACAGAGTGCAATCCGAAGCTGAACTGTGAGCAAGTGACCGGATAATCACCGCAAAACGTATATAGTGACCGTAATTAGCTTATTCTGAAGTTCGGTGATCGTATTACGCTTTTCTCTCTATAGGCCCTCCAAAACTACATCTCTACACGTTCTCGCATGTTACATCTAACAACTATGTAATACAATACTACTACTACACTCTAACATAATAAATGATATGTGTTTTTAGTTTTACTAGATATCATATTGTTACTTATAATTATTCAGTTTGCATACATGTAGCGACCAGACCTAAGATAGTCTGATCTCTGTGCATCAGTGTCATCCATGGATCAGTAATGCTGACACGCACAGTACTTGAAGGATTTATAACAGAGTAGCAATCACACACTTATTACATCGAATGTCTCCAAAGAGAGCTTATTACAATAAATATGGCTTAAGGCCATCTAATAACGATAACAACGGAAGGCTTGGAAGATAAGTGAGTCCATCAACTCCAACGACATCACTAAGTATAGGACCACGACCTAGAGGCACCTTACTCGTCGTCTGAAAAGTCTGCAACATGAAACGTTGCAGTCCGAAAACGGGTCAGCACATGGAATATGCTGGCAATGTAACACATAGAGAGTAATGAAAGAATAAGCTATACTACATGCATATTTGGCTGGTGGAAAGCTCTATGGTTACTGTTTTTCATAAAGCCAAATTTTCCCTACTGCAAAGGAATAAATTTATTTATCTATCATGGTGGTTGTTAAACATTGAGAATGGTTGACAGCATCCTCAATCCCAATTAAAGTAATCATCATTAAATCCCAACAAAATTAATTTAGGGTAACATGCTGAGATTCACATGATATCCAAGTACTAGATACTCAAAACGTCCATAACCGGGGACACGGCTAACCATGATTAGTTTATACACTCTGAGAGGTTTGCGCACTTTTCCCCACAAGACTTGATCGCATCCGTTGGATTTCTCGCACTACATGGTGTTTGAGAAACGGATGATCGAGACATAGTCTTTCAGAAGCGCTAGCACCTTACGATGGATAGACTCGTACACCTACTTTCCCCTACATCTGCTAGTCTACCCTGTAAGAGTTCGCACGACTTAATCAACTACGCCAGAGCCCATAATGGCTTGTGGCTGCACACGTAAGTTTCTAGCATGAATAATCTCATGATCCCTTTGAGCCTGGGTGGCGGTCCAAAAGGAACAGGCAAGTCCTGGAAACCCAGGTGCCTCAATCCACCCAGATGTGTATTTAAGTTGCCACCTTAGATAAACTATTAAATTAACAAAACTCACATTTGTCATGGATATCACTCACCCAATCCACGTCTACTAGCATAGCATGGCATAATAAGCAAACGTAGAAGTAACTCCCAAAGGTTTGATAGTAAAACAGGTAATAGGTACTACCTCAGCTACTTCCCATCCCACAGTTTAATTAGATCCTAATCATGCAATGTTTGAGGATTGATCTAATGCAATAAAACTGGGTAGTAAAAGAGGTATGATCAAAGTGTTACTTGCCTTGCTGATGATCCGCGAAACCTAGAGATTCGAAATAACAGGCGGCGCACTCCGGGTATTCTATCGCAGACAAACAAACAAGCATACAATAAGTACTCATCTAATGCATAGGTAAAACTCAAATAAGAGATCTAACCAGAAAGTCCAACTTAAGAACTCCTGTTTGCAAAAAGAATCAAATCGAACGAAAATACGATAGTCAAACGACGAAGAAAAAAAACTTCGTTCTACTAATCTGGATCTAAGTCAATTTTTACAGTAGCAAAAACTTGTTCAAGTTGATTAAACGGATAGAGAGTTTCGATACGAAACTCCAGGCGCTTGAATCGCCTAATTCCGATAAACGAGCGACAAGTTATATTAAAACTAAAATCGGATCAGAAATCGCGATCAGAAAATAACCGCGGAAAATCCGAGAGAAAGAAAAACGACGAACGGGTTAACGAACGAACGTTCGTTTCCCAGATCTAAACGATGAACGTGTTCGTTAAAACGAACGAACGAGCGAACGCTCGCTAATTAAACTAAACCGAATAAAACCAATCTAATAACAAAACCGAAAATAAAACCGACGGAAAACCGATCGGTTTTCTAAAAAAAACTGCACGGAAAACGAGGCGGCGGCGAACCTCGGGCGGCGGGTCGCGGCGGAGGCGGCGGGCGGCGGCGGGCGGCGGTGGCGACGGGCTAGGGTTAGGGTTTCGGCGCGGTGGGCTGGCGGCGGGGCTGTTGGGCTGGGGCGGCTCGGGGCGCGGCTATTTAAAGGTTGCCCCCGGGTACGGCCCGAAGTCGGTTCGTTTTTTTTAAATAATTACGCTCAGAAAAGAAATAAAAAGTAATACTAAACGGACTCCAAAAATCCAGAAATAAATTTTCCCGGACTTCTAAAATCAAGCCCGACAAAGTGAACATTTATTTGGGACCCAAATGCAATTTCAAAAAATGCATATTTTCCTAAATTCAAATAAAATATCAAAAAAACTCCGAAATAAAATCTTATTTGATTTTATTATTAAACCCTCAATATTTCTTTATTTTGGGAAAGTCATTTTATTCCCTCTCTCATATTTTGTAATAGAAATAATTGATGATAAAATAAATAAAATCAAATGATCCTATTCCCAAAATTTGAGAAAACTCAAATATGAAAATAACGAAATCCCCAACTCTCTCCGTGGGTCCTTGAGTTGCGTAGAATTTCTAGGATCAAAACCAAAAGCAAATAAAATATGATATGCATTGATGATCTAATGTATAACATTCCAAATTGAAAATTTGGGATGTTACAAACCTACCCCCCTTAAGATGAATCTCGCCCTCGAGATTCGGGTTGGCTAGAAAATAGGTGAGGGTGGTCCTTGAGCAAATCTTCCTCTCGTTCCCAATGGGCTTCGTCTTCCGAGTGGTGGCTCCACTGAACCTTACAAAACTTGATAACCTTGCTGTGGGTGACTCTGCTGGCAAACTCGAGAATCTTAACGGGTTTCTCCTCATAGGTCAAATTGTTATCCAACTAAATTGCTTCCAACGGCACTGTGTCTCTCAACGGTATGTCAGTCATCTCCGCGTGACACTTCTTCAACTGAGAAACGTGAAATACATCATGAACTCCTGACAATTCTTCGGGTAATTCCAACTTGTAGGCCACTTCTCCCATACGCTCCAAAACTCGGTATGGTCCTATAAATCGGGGCGCTAACTTTCCCTTGACTCCAAAACGTTTAACTCCCCGAAGTGGTGATACTCGAAGGTAAACTTGGTCTCCGACTTCATAGACTGTCTCCTTGCGTTTAGAATCTGCGTAGCTCTTCTGCCTGGACTGGGCTACCTTGAGCCTATCACGAATCAACTTCACCTTCTGTTCAGACTCCTTAATCAAATCAGGTCCAAACAACTGGCGGTCTCCAACCTCGTCCCATGACAACGGTGTCCTGCACCTCCTTCCGTACAAGGCTTCGAAAGGGGGCCATTTTCAAACTGGTTTGATAGCTGTTGTTGTAAGAAAGCTCTACATATGGCAAATTGTCATCCCAACTTGATCCATAATCTAGCGCAGAAGCTCTCAGCATATCCTCCAAAATCTGATTGACTCTCTCGGTCTGTCCATCTGTCTGTGGATGAAAAGCTATACTGAACTCCAGCGTGGTTCCCAAAGTCTCGTGCAACTGCTTCCAGAACTTTGAGGTAAACTGGGTTCCTCTACCTGATACGATACTCCTCGGAACTCCATGCAAACAGATGATCCTGGTCATGTATATCTTGGCCAACTTAGCACTGGTGTAAGTGGTCTTTACTGGGATGAAATGTGCTACCTTCGTCAACCAATCGACTACAACCCAAATCGAGTCATAGCCGGAACGAGTCCTTGGTAATCCCGTGATAAAATCCATGCCTAGCTTATCCTACTTCCATTCGGGTATCGGCAATGGCTGTAGCAATCCTGCTGGCTTTTGATGCTCTGCTTTTACTCTTTGACATACATCGCAAACTGCTATGTACTCCGCAATGTCTTTCTTCATTCCGGTCCACCAGAATGTATCCTTGAAATCCAAATACATCTTGGTATTTCCTGGGTGAATCGAATACGGTGAATCATGTGCCTCTTGCAGAATCAACTTCCTGATCTCCGGGTCATTGGGCACATAAACACGATCTTCAAACCATAGGGTATCGTGTACATCCTCACGAAAACCTTTAGCCTTTCCTTCGCTCATTTTCTCTTTTATAGAGGCAATCTCCTTGTCATTCTTCTGAGCTTCTTTGATTCTATCCATCAAAGTTGACTGAATCTCCAATGCTGCTACATAGCCCTTCGGAACAATTTCTAAACATAGTTCACGAAGATCCTTGGCTAACTCCTTTGGCAACTCTCCCGTCATTAGCGTATTGACATGGCTCTTACGGCTTAATGCGTCAACTACCACATTAGCCTTTCCGGGATGGTAATGCAATCTCATATCATAATCCTTGATGAGCTCCAACCATCTCCTTTGTCTGAGGTTTAACTCCTTCTGCGTGAAAATGTACTTCAAACTCTTGTGATCCATGTACACCTCACAATGGTTTCCAATAAGGAAATGTCTCCATGTATTCAATGCATGCACTACGTCTGCCAACTCCAAATCATGTGTGGCATAATTCAATTCGTGGGGTTTCAGTTGTCGTGAAGCATACGAAACAACTCTTCCCTCCTGCATAAGCACTGCTCCAAGCCCTCGACGTGAAGCGTCGCAATATACCTCATAATCCTTGGCCTGGTCTGGCAAAATCAGCACTGGTGAGGTGACCAAACGCTTCTTCAATTTCTGGAAACTGGCCTCACACTCTTCAGTCCATATAAACTTAGTATCCTTCCTCAGCAATTCTGTCATAGGCTTCGCAATCTTCGAGAAGTTCTCGATAAATCTCCGGTAGTATCCTGCGAGTCCAAGAAAACTTTGGATCTCTCCAACTGTTGTTGGTGCTTCCCAATTGGTCACAGTGATAACCTTGGTGGGGTGAACCGCTATTCCTTCTTCGGATATAACGTGTCCAAGAAATCCTACTTCCTTCAACCAAAACTCACATTTACTAAACTTGGCATATAACTGATGCTCCCTAAGCTTCTCAAGTACTAATCGCAAATGTTCTTTATGCTCCTCTTCATTCTTTGAATAAACCAAAATATCATCAATGAACACTACGACGAACTTATCCAGGAACTCCATAAATACTTTGTTCATCATGTTCATGAAATAGGCAGGTGCGTTAGTCAGACCAAATGACATAACGGTGTACTCGTACAGCCCATACCTGGTGGTAAAAGCCGTCTTAGGTATATCCTGCTCTCGAATCTTCAACTGATGATATCTGGATCGCAAATCAATCTTGGAAAACACCTTTGCTCCTTGCAAGCGGTCAAATAGATCATTCATCATTGGTAGTGGGTACTTATTCTTGATGGTTACGGCATTCAATCCTCGATAATCAACAACCATCCTCAAGGATCCATCCTTCTTTTCCACTAGAAGTACTGGTGATCCCCAAGGCGAAGAACTTGGGCGAATATAACCTTTATCCAGTAACTCCTTAATGTGACTCTTAATCTCCTCCAAATCTTTTGCTGGCATCCTGTATGGTCTCTTGGATATCGGCCCTGTGCCTGGCAAAAGTTCAATCAAAAACTCGATGTCTCTATCTAGTGGCATGCCTGGCAATTCTTCCGGGAATACATCAGGAAAATCCTTCACCACGGGTACTTCCTCCTGCACAACTCCTGATAAGGAATTTACGTGCATCCTCCTCGGCTTATGCCTGGATACATACTTTATCCTTTTCCCTTCTGGGGTAGTAAGCAGAATCGACTTACTGGCGCAATCAATGTTTCCTCCATACATTGATAGCCAATCCATACCCAAAATTACATCCAAACCTTGAGATTCCAAAACGATTAAATCTGAGGGGAAAACATGCTTGCCTATTCCCAGCGGAACTTGAAAACATCCTCGACTGGCCATATACTCTGCTCCTGGTGAGGTTACTAGCATGGGTGTTTTTAGAACTCTAGTGGGCAGGCTATACTTATCCACAAATCCCCTTGATATGTATGAATGCGATGCACCAGTATCAAAAAGAACGAGTGTAGTAAATGACTTAACCAAAAACTTACCTATTACTGCATCAGGCTGAGCTTCAACCTCCTCCACGTTAATGTGGTTCACCTGTCCCCTGTTGAAAGGGTTCGACTTCTTTCCAGAGCTTCCATTGCCATTCTGGCCTTCAGGACATTCATTGGCATAATGTCCAGTCTTTGAACACTTATAATAGGTGATTTGGCTCAGGTCTCTCTTGGCTGGGGTTGCTGGGGTGGTACGGTTCTGGCCGTTGCTTCCTCCATTCCCATTACCATTTTTGGGGCCATTTTGGTTGTGCGAGCTACCTCCTCCATGGGTATGCTAAAAATGCACTCCCGGTTTAGGGGTAAGACGGGGCTTCTGTTGAGTTCCAGAGTTGTACTTCCCCTGTCCATACTTCCGCTTGCAGTTTTCAATCTGCTGTTGCTTCCCTTCAATCATAAGAGCATGATCTACCAACTCCTGGTAGTTGTTGAAATTTGCTACCATCAACTGCATGCTCAGCTCATCATTCAACCCTTCCAGAAACTTCTCCTGCTTAGCTGCATCCGTAGCAATGTCATCTCGGGCATAACGTGCTAGTTTACTAAAGTCATCCACATACTGGCCAACTGTCCGTCCTCCTTGGCGCAAGTTGCGAAACTCATGCTTCTTCATGGCCATAGCTCCTCCTGAAACATGGGCAGTGCGGAACGCCTGCTGAAACTGATCCCATGTGACAGTGTCTACAGGGTAAGTGGCTGCAAAATTCTCCCACCATGCTGCTGCGGGTCCATCAAGCTGGTGTGCGGCAAATTGCACCTTCTCCGCATCCGTGCAACCTGCAGTGGTGAACTCCCTCCCTGTCTTGCGGAGCCAATCATCTGCTACTATCAGCTCGGTGCAACTGGAGAACACCGGCGGATTCAGCCTAAGAAAACGGGTTAAATGATCAACAGGTGGTGGCGGTGGTGGATTGTTGTTGTTGTTCCCCTGATTCTGATTCTGGACTAGTATGTGCATCAATGCATTCTGCTGCTGGATCAACTGGGTGAGCTTCGGTGGAAATCCATTGTCACGTCTCGGAGGCATCTGAGGGTTTAGAAAAGATGAGAATTAAGAATAGAATGAGGTCTAAAGGGAAAACACTACCCAAATGCACATGAGGCAAATGCACACAAAAATCACTTCATTCAAACAAACAAGGGCATACAATCGGTCTAGAACTGTCGCAAAAGGTGTGTGGACTATACTAGATACATGGTGGAACACTACTACTGTTATGGTAGTCGACTAGAAAAACTGCTCCGTTGAGGACTCCATGATATCTGCTCCAGCTTCATCAACATAATCATCATCACTATCATCTGGGTCCGAGTCGGTGTCGTCAATGATGATGTAGTTCTCTGGGCATGTGAAATCTTCATCTTCTCCTTCTGTCGCAGGAAATCCCATAAAGACTTTCAGCTTCTTCTTCAGATCATTGCTCTTCTCAACTAGCGTTGCTATTTCCTCCTCGTATCCATCACGTGTATACCTGAGTTCTTCCTCCAGTTCCGTGATTTTGACCATGGCCTTCTTCAGATCCATCATCCCTACGCACATTTGGTTCTCCTGGCGTCGAATGTGCTGGTTCAACTCCTGGATGAAAGCTGCAATTGAGCGGTCCTTCCGGGTGCTGATCATCTCCCATTGCTCATCTCGGCGCCCACAAATCTGGTAGGTAGTATCCTTAAGTTCTTTGTGATAGACTTCTCCAATACGTCCCATGGTAATGTGGGCTGCCATGCTCTTTCCTAGCTTCCAGGTTGGTGCATCAAAGGAAAACTCTATGGTCTCAGTGACGGGAATGAACGTCCTTCCTGGAATTTGAACTTGAATCATCCAGCGCTCCTCTTCGGGTAAAGTGGCATTGTAGGTTCCCGTGAAGCTTGGTACTCCGATCTTTAAGTACTTGGTGACTTCCTTCAGGTGTCGTCCAAAGGGTGTATCTTCATCCGGTTGCATGAACTTGTTCCTTGCATCCGCCATCCTAAAGAATAGAAAAGATGAGGAGTCAGAAAATGAGAAGAGAGTAGCATTCTAGGGCTTTTGCTTAGTGGTCATGTCCTGCAGTCAGCGTGTGCTCTGATACCATCTTTGTAGCGACCAGACCTTAGACAGTCTGATCTCTGTGCATCAGTGCCATCCCTGGATCAGTAATATTGGCATGCACTGTACTTGAAGGATTTATAACAGAGTAGCAATCACACACTTATTACATCGAATGTCTCCAAAGAGAGCTTATTACAATAAATATGGCTTAAGGCCATCTAATAATGATAACAGCGGAAGGCATGGAAGATAAGTGAGTCCATCAACTCCAACGACATCACTGAGTATAGGACCACGACCTAGAGGCACCTTACTCATCGTCTGAAAAGTCTGCAACATGAAACGTTGCAGCCCGAAAATGGGTCAGCACATGGACTATGCTGGCAATGTAACACATAGAGAGTAATGAAAGAATAAGCTATACTACATGCATATTTGGCTGGTGGAAAGCTCTATGGTTACTGTTTTGCATAGAGCCAATTTTTCCCTACTGCAAAGGAATAAATTTATTTATCTATCATGGTGGTTGTTAAACATTGAGAATGGTTGACAGCATCCTCAATCCCAATTAAAGTAATCATCATTAAAACCCAACAAAATTAATTTAGAGTAACATGATGAGATTCACATGATATCCAAGTACTAGATACTCAAAACGTCCATAACCGGGGACACGGCTAACCATGATTAGTTTATACACTCTGCAGAGATTTGCGTACTTTTCCCCACAAGACTCGGTCGCCTCCGTTGGATTTCTCGCACTACATGGTGTTTGAGAAACGGATGACCAAGAAATAGTCTTTCAGAAGCGCTAGCACCTTATGATGGATAGACCGGTACACCTACTTTCCCCTACATCTGCTAGTCTACCCTGTAAGAGTTCGCATGACTTAATCAACTATGCCAGAGCCCATAATGGCTGGTGGCTCCACACGTAAGTTTCTAGCATGAATAATCTCATGATCCCTTTGAGCCTGGGTGGCGGTCCAAAAGAAACAGGCAAGTCCTGGAAACCCATGTGCCTCAATCCACCCAGATGTGTATTTAAGTTGCCACCTTAGATAAACCATTAAATTAACAAAACTCACATCTGTCATGGATATCACTCACCCAATCCACGTCTACTAGCATAGCATGGCATAATAAGCAAACGTAGAAGTAACTCCCAAAGGTTTGATAGTAAAACAGGTAATAGGTACTACTTCAGCTACTTCCCATCCCACAGTTTAATTAGATCCTAATCATGCAATGTTTGAGGATTGATCTAATGCAATAAAACTGGGTAGTAAAAGAGGTATGATCAAAGTGTTACTTGCCTTGCTGATGATCCGCGAAACCTAGAGATTCGAAATAACAGGCGGCGCACTCCGGGTATTCTATCGCAGACATACAAACAAGCATACAATAAGTACTCATCTAATGCACAGATAAAACTCAAATAAGAGATCTAACCAGAAAGTCCAACTTAAGAACTCCGGTTTGCAAAAAGAATCAAATCGAACGAAGATACGAAAGTCAAACGGTGAAGAAAAACAACTTTGTTCTACTAATCTGGATCTAAGTCAATTTTTACAGTAGCAAAAACTTGTTCAAGTTGATTAAACAGATAGAGAGTTTCGAGACGAAACTCCAGGCACTTGAATCGCCTGATTCCGATAAACGAGCGAAAAGTTATACTAAAACTAAAATCGGATCAGAAATCGCGATCAGAAATAACCGCGAAAATCCGAGAAAAAGAAAAACGACGAACGGGTTAACGAACGAACGTTCGTTTCCCAGATCTAAACGATGAACGCGTTCGTTAAAACGAATGAACGAGCGAACGCTCGCTAATTAAACTAAACCGAATAAAACCGATCTAATAACAAAACCGAAAAAAACGACGGAAAACCGATCGGTTTTCTAAAAAAAACTGCACGGAAAACGAGGCGGTGGCGAACCTCGGGCGGAGGGTCACGGCGGCGGCGGCGTCCGGCGGCGACGGCGGCGGGCGGTGGCGGCGGCGTCGGGCTAGGGTTAGGGTTTCGGCACGATGGGTGGCGGCGGGGCTGTTGGGCTGGGGCGGCTCGGGGCGCAGCTATTTAAAGGCTGCCCCCGGGCGTTGTCCCGCCGAAGTCGGTTCGTTTTTTTTTAAATAATTACGCTCAGAAAAGAAATAAAAAGAAATACTAAACAAACTCCAAAAATCCCGAAATAAATTTTCTCGGACTTCTAAAATCAAGCCAGACAAAGTGAACATTTATTTGGGACCTAAATGCAATTTTGAAAAACGCATATTTTTCCTAAATTCAAATAAAATGTCGAAAAAACTCCGAAATAAAATCTTATTTGATTTTATTATTAAACCCTCAATATTTCTTTATTTTGGAAAAGTCATTTTATTCCCTGTGTCATATTTTGTAATAGAAATAATTGATGATAAAATAAATAAAATCAAATGATCCTATTCCCAAAATTTGAGAAAACTCAAGTATGAAAATAACGAAATCCCCAGCTCTCTCCGTGGGTCCTTGAGTTGCGTAGAATTTCTAGGATCAAAACCAAAAGCAAATAAAATATGATATGCATTGATGATCTAATGTATAACATTCCAAATTGAAAATTTGGGATGTTACAATACATTTAAATTGCCTTTGAAATGTATGGCCAGTATCATCTACCGCGCGGGAAAAATCCCGCCCTTTCCAGTTTAATCGGGTTTGTATCGATGGATCATGCGAAACAGCAAAACTATAGTACTATACAATACAAGTGGCAGTTCACTGGGCCGTTGTGTCGTCTACTCCTTCATCGTAAGAGTGGAGCGCTTGCTTTCATAAATCTTCTAGTCCCTTTCGCCGACATGTGGGACATCAAGCTACCGGGTCCACGTGCCATACCGGAATACAGTGCAGAGCAGCCGGGGTGAAGCACCCCAGTCATGGCGCCGGCATAGTAATGAGCAATGAGGCGTCAAATCACAAAGCTGCACCTTTCCCGCAGTTAAGTTGGAGGGACGAAGTAATAATGCTAAAAAAGAAGTTGGAGGGACGAAGCAACCATCATTTCACTCGTTGCTGAATCCGCTTCTCCGTCATCTTCTTCAACTTAACCACGTGTTGCTTCTGTCGTTGTTCTGCCTCATGTGGGATGCGGATCAGCTTGGTAAATCACTAACACGTGGGACGGCATGTTAGCAAACCGCCAGGACAAGGTCCTCCAAAAATAAGAAACCTCCCCCGCCATCCGCGCGACAAAATCACCTCCTTTTTACTAATCTTTGATTATATAATTTTTTAGATCAATATAATTGAGATTTGTATAGATGGCACACAGCAGCAAAACCAAGTGGTACGGTTAAGGGCATCCACAATGTGTAGCCAAATGTGAAAATAGCTTTTGGCATCGTGGGAACCATTGTGGACGGTGTTGCCAAAGCCAAAAAGATGGAACCGAAGCTCCCTGATTGATTGATTGAAGGAATAGAAAAATGCAACGTCTCTCCTCTTTCTCCCATGCTTGGACGCATGTAGTACAGTATAGAGCACAAAGTCTACTCCCCTGTCCCTTCTATCACAAATCACAAAGCAGCGAGGCATCAAATCACAAAGCACGGACGAAGCAACTATCATTTCACTCTTCGCTGCCTCCACTTCTCCATCGTCTTCTTCGAGAAACCATCTCACCGCACTAGTACTCCTAGTAGTAGTACTAGTAAAGGACTTCCTGGAAGCAAATAAGGCGGTTGTCTCGGCTTACAGGCGGCACTTGTGAACGACTTACCGTGGTCTCCCTCAATGGTGTTCTCCGTCGAACGCACTTCGCCAAACCACAAAAACAAAATTAAAAAAATCATCAATGTCACCACAATGGGCAAGGAATTCAAATATAGTTACTACCTCCATTTTTTTGTACACAAGGCTAGTATATCAAAATTACAATTTGCAAAGGGCCACTAACACTAATCGAGGCAAAATTGATGGGGTTAGCAACCAAGGACATTAATATCCCCTGCATGCATGCGGAAGTGAGAAGGTTCATTTGCATGGCGCTACATTAATCAAGCGATGAGGAGTGAGATGGCAAGCTCTTTGGTCTTTCGAGAAAAAATACGCATTAATTGACACGTGAAACGAGGATTTGTATCGAAGGAAAACCCCACCTTTCTTTTTTAACACTAGTACTCCTAGTACGTACTACCTCTGTCCGGGTTTATTGGTCCGCATTGTATTTCATGCCAAATTTTGACCATAGATTAAACTAAGAAAATGTTCACGCATGTCACCAAACATTATATTTTTCAAAACTATGTTCAAATACGAATCCAATGAGATAATTTTTCTTGACATGCATTAACATTTTGTTAGTTAAATATTTAGTCAAAATTTGGCGCAAACTATAAAAGGGACCTATAAACCAGGACGGAGGTAGTACGTACTTATCTTGTTTGGGTCTAGGCTTGCATTGCCAAACTTCGCCACACATTTTTGCCAAGCTTTCCTAAAGTTTTCAAAATGAGAAGGAGGTACACTTGCGCACGGTTGTCACGGTCGCACCGCACCCTCACACGGTCGCTCCTGCATGCCGCGGTCGCACCGCACCCTCACACAGTCACTACTGCACGCCGCAAACCCAACCAAGGGAACGCACCCTCACTGACACGTGCTGTCGCATGTGAACAAACCAAACTCAGCCATCCTATCGCTGACACATAATTTTCGTTCATAGAGTATGTTTATCCAACCGGAGTATCCGTACGGCCCATGCGGTGGTCTGTTGGGGAAGAAGAAGAGGTGAGGAAGAAGGAAAGAAGGGTTAGGAGACGTAGGATATTCATCCAACTGCCTGAAATGGTAGACTGACCCAAGTTAGGCGACTTGCATAACAAATAGTATGTTTTTACACAGCAAAAGATCCATAAAAACAGCAACATAAAGAAAAACTATCACTACTCGTGGAAAGAGACAGCCTCGTCGTCTTTGGCTGCCGGTGCGAACCAGCCGTCGCTGCCGACGTGTGTCTCCGCACCGTGGTTGTCCTCGGCCTCCAGCTACTCGTTCAAGCGGAGCATGCGGGCGCTCTGCACGGACGAGAGCACAGCCCGGTTCAAGTCGAGGACGTCCGGTTCCGCCTGCAGGAGGGCGTCGATGGCAGCGGCATCCGCGTGCTCCGCGTCGAGTCGAGCCTCTGCCGCCCGGTTCAAGTCCAGGACTTTCGGTTCCACCTGCAGGAGGGCATCGATGAGAGTGGCATCCGCGCGCTCTGTGTCGAGTCGAGCCTCTGCCACCCGGTTCATGTCCAGGACGTCCGGTTCCGCCTGCACGAGGGCCTCGATGACAGTGGCATCCGCGTGCTCCAGCTCAAGTTGAGCCTCCGCCGCCTGGTTCACATCCACGACAACCGGTTCCACCTGCAGGAGAGCCTCAATGGCAGTGGCATGCGCTCGCTCCGCGTCGAGTTGAGCCTCTGCCTCTCGGTCCTCCTTTAGTATCGCCATGTTGAACCGCTGGTCCGCCTGCACCATGGGGGACTCGGATGCCGGCACGAAGTCGATGTCCATCGTCTCATATCCATCGGGGGCCTTCTGCACCGCGACCTCCACAGTGAACATTGGATCGGCTTCCTTCTCCTCGTAGCTTGGCTCTAGAGAACTCGGGGATTGGCCCGCCGCAAAGCGAGCTTGGGAACAGAGGTTTGTGGCGCCGACCGCCGCCGCGATTTCTGCGCGGCGCTCCGGCGTCAGCATCTTGTAGTAAGTGATCTTGCGGCGCACCATGGCTTTCCGGAGAACTAGGGGACGCTCGATGCAGTATAGGGGATCGAAAGGTGGGGGAATGGGCTGGAGATTGTTTTAGGGCAGTGGCTGGCGTAGGCCGAGCAGTGAAGGTTCTAGTGTGAATAGTGGTTCTGGTGACGACCGGTCAATCGGTTTTGACTGTACATCACTCTTATCGCATTCGCGTTGCAGCCCGGCATGCTGGACCCTCCATGTTGCTCACCGAATGGAACACGCTTCATCTTGCGTTTTCGCTCGCTTGTGAGACCGCAGTTGAGAGCAAACCGACGTCCCTCCCCCTCCCCCGCCCGCGTCATTTATTATACCACCACTCCCTTCGTTTTATGCAGAGTAAATAAAAACAGAGGAAGTATACTATGGATGGGGATCCCCTGACGTGGCCGAACCCATTGAGTAACCGACATGCGGGGCCTAGCAAGCATGGGGTCCACTAGTAAGTGACCGAGGAGGGTCCACTTCCACTATACTACTTTGACCAAATGTTAGAGTAATAATATATGACATGCAACTTACACAAATGTTAGAGTAATAATATATGACATGCAACTTACACAAAGCATACAGGGTCTAATGCGTTTTTGAGGCTAAGTTTGACCAAATGTTAGAGTAATAATATATGACATGCAACTTACACAAAGCATATGGTCAATTTCGTATGTGAAAGGAGTTTCCAATGATATAATTTTCACATTATACATCTCATGTACTCCCTCTGTCTAGGTGTGTAAGTCATCTTATGAAAACCAAATAATCCCAAAACACGTAGGCGTGGTGCATTAACTTCTACCTCGTTTCTTGTTTCTTGACATATGAACCAATAAGAGATGAGGGTGTGCATGCTTTTAATGACCTGAGACTATCAAACATGACATGCAGTGGTTAGTTCATTGCATGCAATACTATTAATTAGCAAATAAACATTAATGTCTCTCGTTTTCCCCTCCTCCTTGGTCACGGTGCACAGCCTAAGATGACTTACTCACCTATGTGAAAGGAGTACTATTAATCTTTTCAATAGTCAAATTGGAAACCATCTCGAGTACAAATCTAGGAGTACGTACGAATCTAACAATATTGATTGGGCGTTGTTGAATGTTGATACTCATATAAAACTTATATTGTCAGGACCCCGACTCAATGCCACATCGATCTAGCATGTAACACCTCATATCACTTTGCGGCCTCACGCACGGTATTCCCACGGGTGTCGCCTTACCTTTACCCGGGACCGTTTGCGCCTTTTGGCACACGTATATGACAGTGTCGCTAGCATCTATATGATAAGGAGCCCGGGCTGACATGGCTAGTCGTAAACCCAAAGTGGCACAAACTTACAGGGACAGGCATCCATGACCCAGCATCGAACGTGTCGGTCATCAGCGAGTGAATCCAGGCTGTAGCACTGGGCTAGCAGGACTCCGGTGAACCGGGCTGTAGCGGGCTAACAGGACTCCGGTATTCATCACGTGACATTTCCCCGAAGGGACAGACACAGGAACGAAGAAGGACACATGCCGGCCAGCCTAAGTGTTCCGGAGCAGTAGCAAGCTACCATGGCTCAGTGGGAACACTAGGAGACATTTCCCGGTAAGAGAGGCTACTAAGGATAAACAACTAGATAGTCAGATCCCACACATACCAAGCATTTCAATAACATACACACAATATGCTCGATATGTGCAATACAACATGGCATCACAAAAATGACTACGACTCAAGTAGTTTTTATTCAATAGGCTCCGAGGAGCGAGATATTACAATCATGGGTCTCATGACCCAACATTCAGAGCATACAATCAAAGCACATGAGGAAGCTATCATGTCTGAGTACAGACAACTATAAATGAAAAAGGCTGAGAAGCCTGACTATCTACCAGATCCTGCTGAGGGCACAAGATCGTAGCTGAGGTAACAAGCTAAACGTCGAAGTCCAAGCGGAACTACTAGTGAGACTGAAGTCTCTCTGCAAAAACATAAAATAGGCAAACGTGAGTACAAATGTACCCAGCAAGACTTACATCAGCTCTATCTACATATGCATCATTATCAACAAGGGGGTGGTGGGGTTTAACTGCAGCAAGCCAGCTTTGACTCGGTGGCTATCCTAAACTACGACTGCAAGTAACTCTTTTGAGGTGGCGCACACGAGTCCACATATTCACCATATCAATACACCACTATGGATCCACTCTCGTTTCCCTACGAGAACGCCATCCATAGCACTCACGCTTATCTTGCGTATTTTAGAGTATCCACTTTCACTTGTCTATGAACTATGCAAGGGGTCCAAGTTTCCATATCCGAGGAATCCGGCTATTCGAATAGATAATGATAACCCTGCAGGGGTGTACTTCTTCACACACGCTCCCGCCACTTACCGCCCTGTACACGTCATGTACCTCGGCAACCTTCAAGTGGAAGCCGGGCGAGGGAGTCGGCCACGACCTGACTAACCGAACAAGTCTCTAGTCCAGGTTTATCGCCTATTCGGGTTCCATCCGCAAGGAGATCCGGCCGGGGTGTCGCTTACGGCCCCAAACGATGTGTGCAGGGTTCCCAAGCCCACCAACTGGGTGCCACTTGGTACACCGGGCCACTGTGCCTAGTCTGTCCCAAGCCCACCTGTACCGGGTGCCACTTGGTAGACTACTAACACTACCTACAAACACCAGAAACTAGTTGCAACTCCTAGACAGAGATCAAGTTGATTAATAAGTCGAGAGGGGCACTTAAGCATTCCAATGTGTGGTAGTAGCTGGTCATGGATCACAAACACAGAACTCAGTTCCTGAGGACGGCTGCAATGAGACAACCCACCATGTACTCCTACATGGCCTCTCACCGCTACCTTTACCAAATCGTGTTCACACACTTAGCTCACACACAGCAAGACATGTTCACACGCCTCTGATTCATCCCCGATGAATCAGACCTGACTCAACTCTAAGCAATAGCAGGCATGACAAACAAACATGAATGAGTAGGCACAACAGGGCTCAAACAACTCCTACTCATGCTAGTGGGTTTCATCTATTTACTGTGGCAATGACAGGTCATGCAAAGGATAAAGGGGTTCAGCTACCGCAGCAAGTAACAAATATGTCGTTGTTGTCCTAATGCAGTAAAAGAGAGCAGGAGCGAGAGAGTGGGATTTTAGCGGAATGAACAAGGGGGTTTTGCTTGCCTGGCACTTCTGAAGATAATATAGCTCTTCATCGGTGTCATCGATCACATCGCCGGTACACGTCTATCGAGAGGGGACAATTACCGGCAAACAAGGAAGAACACAATCAATGCGATGCAACAATAAGATGCATGATAATGACATGGCAATATGAATGTGTTTTGGGCTAATGCATCTAGCAACAGGTTAAATGAAGTTGGTTTGAATACAAGATTCAAATTCAAACTCCATATGTGATTATTTAAATGCTCTTTATTTGTTTTGTCCAAAACAGAGGACAAACATTGTTCAAACATGCATGAAAATTGTACCGATGGATTCCTTGAATTTTTCTGATAATTTTTCATATATAATTTATTTAATTTGGAGTTACGGTTGAATTTCTATGAATTTTAGAAGTTTATACAATTTTCTGGAATTTTCTGAATAAAAATAAATCCAGAAAACATTACTGCGTCATCCTGACGTCATGATGACGTCAACAGGTCAACGTGGCACAGTCCGGTCAAACCCTGACCTGTGGGTCCCAAGTGTCAGTGTCTAACTAAACTAACCTAGCTTAGTTAATACTAACCTAACTTAATTAGCCGGGCGGGGCCCGCATGTCAGTGAGAGAGAGGGGGGGTCAAACCGGGCAGTGGGGTCAACCCACGCCGGTCATCGGGTCAGCGGTCGCCGGTGTTTAGCCGCCGGCGAGTCCAGACGCGGCGGAGGGCTCGGAAACGAGCCACATGGCATCGTTTCGGCCGTGGTTTGTTGCATTCGAACGCGCGCAGTGGCGCGCATCTAGTGGTGGCGGTGATAGGTGCTGGGGTGGCCGGAAAAGTGGCCGGTGACGAGGTTTGGCGGCGGCAGCAGCTCGGGCAATCCTGGGGTGGCGCTATAGAGCACTAGAGGAGAGACCGAAGGGCGCTGCGGGCTCCTGGGAGGGCGGCGAACATGGTGACGCGCTCAGGCGCAAGCCGAGATCGCCGGCGGCACGAAGCTCTCGGCTCCGGTGGTTTTCATGGATAGAGCAGGCAAAAGCGCACAGGGAGAGAGGGGAATAGAAGAGAAGCTCACGGAGATTCGAACGGGGCGGACGACGAACTCGGGGAGGCGTCGGGGAGGGCACACGGTCGCCGGCGATCTCGGCGGCCGAAGCTTGAAGAAGAGGTCGGGGAAGCCGCTGCAGGGCGCGTCCGCTCGTGTGGCTTGGCGGGGACGGTGTAGAGGTCAGCGGCGGAGCTTCTGGAACTGGTGGAGGGGCGAGGGAGGGCTGGTGGCTGCGGCTATGGCGAACAGCGGCGACGGCTGCGCTCGGGGATCACAGGGAAGAGAGGGAAAGAGAGAGCCAGAGGAGGGGGAGCGGTCCAGAGGGAGAGGGGAGAACGAGGGGAGGCTCTGGGTGTCTCCGTGGCGTCGCGAGGATGTCGGGGAGGCTGCCACGGCGAAGCAGGAGGGGGAGGCCCGGGCACGGGCGCGTCGACACACCTCTGCTAGTAGGCAGAGGTTGAAGACAGTGGTGCCCCTGGTGGGCTGGGCCGCCAAGTGGACTGGCAGGGGGGGGGGCTGGGCCAGCACAGGTGAGTGCCAGGTAGTTTTCTCTGCTCTATTTTATTTTTTTCTTCTGTTTTGTTTTATTTAATTTCGTTTTGCCACTGTTTTGAATTTAAAAAATAATTCAAACAATGCCAAAAGCTCCTCTGAATATTTTTATTTTGCTAGATGGACTTTTCCAAAGCTCATAAAATATTTCAGGGGTATTTGAAATTATATTCTAGTTATATGAATATAATTCAAATTCAAATAGCTAATGAGTTAAATTCAAAGTCCCCAAAATAAATCCTTTTAAAATGTTCATTATTTTTGGTTTGGATCAGAACCCTTGCCAAAAATATTAAACATCTAAGAAGAGCATTTTGGAACAATGAATGAGATTTTAGGGTTTTTGCCCTTCTTTTATTTAGGGTTTTGAGGCTTCTGAATTCCTCAATTCAAGTTTCAAAAATTTAAACATGATGCACAGATGGAAGCAAGCATAGGACAGGCCAGAACTAGGGATGTGACAACTCACCCCCACTAAACAAAAATCTCGTCCCGAGATTCAAGCATAGGGTAAGATGAAGGGGAAACGCAACTAGTATAATCTTCACGATCCAGGGTGCACTTCAAAAGAACGTTGATTTGATCACCATCATTGTCTCGACGTCTTGCTCTGAGAACTCTAGCCAACATGACATGGCGAGAAGAAGGAGACTCTAGAAGGGTCGATCTTCTCGAAGATCGAACAACTCAGGATTAACTCACGGAATGAGACATAGCAACCTCTCTCGAGCTGAGACACTAAACATACATCCATGGGAATGGTGTGAAGCAGATGACGAAGGTTCACTAGGTAGACAACAATTTCACGCTTAAGAAGGTGGTAATTGATTGTCAATGTAGCGAGGAGTTGAGTTGCCATGATACCACAATGAGGCATCTTAGGGATGGTGACTCGTAGATATATCCCCTTAAGTGTCAAAAAGAATTACCTTTGATTCAGAGATCATTGAAACTCTTTATACCAGCCTAAGGCAATTCTTGAGTGATCGTTTGGAGGGGTTCGGTAGAATGGCATACTCGGACTTGGATGATGTGGATTACCTTGTTGAAGACAACGTAATGGATGAATTTGCTTACCACCGGAAATGGAAGGGACCCATGGTAGAATGGCACATTGGCGGTGCAAGCTGGGAAAAAAATGCAAATGCTGGGAATGATTCTGGTAACTGGGGAAGAACCCAACAATAGAGAGTGAATTCACTGTTTGAAAAGGTCATAGCATTGCTGAGGAAACTGAGAGGAAATCCCAGTTAGTGCCGATGATAACACGTAGCGCTTGTGCGTGCTCTCAAGAACTTGAGCATTTCCACAATCATCAAGGTTTTACCAACATCCGTGTCAAGGATCCTGGCAACACAACATACTACCATGATGAATACCGGTGGAAGATGCAGATGCAAAGGAAGATAACACCTTCTTAGATTTCACTCTTGGCGGGGCCAAGGAAATAAAATCTGGATGATCGACCGAGAGACATTTAGCACTCCGCCTCTAATGTTCTCCTTGATGTGCTAGTGTATCCCATTCATAGATATGGTTTGATATCTAGAACATCAAGTAAAACGTCGGACTTCGGAACACAAAAATCATAAGGCACAACTAGGGAGTAAATCCTACGAAGTCCTTATGGGAAGGTGGCCAACTTCTTCAATCAAGATACTACAATAATAGGACTTCCGGCTGGGTGTGTTGGCCATGACATCCACTTTACCGGTTATCGAGGGATCAATATTATAGTTCTTGGGAAATGTTCCAACTATCATATCTGCCTGAGATTCAGATCTGGTTGGTGTCAGGATATTCCAGACTCATCGAGTCTAGGAAGAAAAATGAAAGTTTGCAACACAAATCGACGAAATGACATTGCGAGATTCTCGGGAAATGAACTACGATAGCAAGCTCCAAAACATGAGCTGGTTCTGCCACACATGTGTGAACACGCTGCCTCAGACAAACATGATCACATGGTAGTCTTACAATAAAACACTACCGAGTTCTGGTAGGGAACCATCATTGAGGATATCGAAATTCTTTCATAAGTCCGGATTAGCTCTTATGAAGGAACTCCTTCTCCTTGAACAAATCAATTAGTGGCTTGGGGTGCTACGGAATACATATGGAGTGGAGGTAATTAATCTACCAAACCATAGTATACTTTGCACATGCATGACTGACTTGGGACGATTCCAGAGGAAACAAAACTAACTTTCTCGAACCCACGGCGGCAACTTACATCAAATGCACGTGAATCAAAGAAATTCACTTCTTTCATCCAGCATATACTTCATGAACGGGGCATGAAGAAAATGCCTATAAAAGTTTCCAACACTAGGTTGATGTTCAACATGAATCATGGGGGAGACAAAATGTTTCTGATGGGCTCAACAACAACTCATCGGCATTTCCATATCACTGGACTTCCACCATCATGTGAACACGGTGATAGTATTGGTCAGACCAAAAGATATAATGGTGTATGCTCGAGGGGCAGCCACGAGTAAGACAACATTACGAACATCGTTGGTTCTGATTTGATTTGACGATAGCCCATACTTAAATCAAAGTTTTTATAAGACAATAGGTCCAATAACTGATCACAGGGACCAATCGATGAAGATATCATCTTTCTTCAACTAACACACCAACACCAGGATATCCCTTTGAAATGAACTAAGTTAGGTAAGCTTTTATCTTCCAACTCTCCAAGTTGTTGTCTAGCTTAACCAACTAGCTCAGGGATATCTAGCACCGATTCTTGGAGAGAAGGTGGTTCACAAGAAACCAACTTGATCACGAGCTCAACATAACAGTCAAGGGACAACCTGGTAATACTTCCGAGAATATATTCGGAAAATCACGAACCACCGGTATGTTACTAAGCTCGAGAACAATCTCGCTTTTGAGGGCAAGAAGATATGATCAAATGAGTGAGGACTTGACAAGATCCTAACTCATCAATCAAAGGGTGCACCGGAATAAGGACTAGGTAGCACGATCAGTCTTCGAAGGATGATTCAAAAACCAACACGCTAAGAATGAAATTATTATCCTTTAACTACCAAGCAACGAGGTTGCTGGGAGTATTGATTTCACACATCACAATTCATTTGTCGGTATTCCGGTTGCATCAACACGAGGACCGAGGAATGACTAATGATGGTGAGAAGTATCACTACCAAGAGTTCATAGGATGGTGTGCAATTCCTATAACAATCCCGATATAAAGATGGTAATACTCCAAGGTAGAGCAGAACAAAGCTGAATTGGCATTTTGATCTGCGGAATACAACTGCTTTGACCAAATCCTAGAAATGGATAAGGTACTGAAGTTTGTTTCTCCTAGTCATTCTGGAATAGAATGGCTTGACAGACCACAAGAGTAATAGGCATCGATGAACGAATGCACACATAATCTTGACTATCAACTGATAGACGAGGGTCAGAAGACAACTAAAAAGGGACAACTCAAAGGAACATACGATTTCCTGAGTTGTGGATGCATGGTTTAGCATGTCGAACGAAGTTCAACATATTTCTTCCGGATAACCCATGCAGAAAAGTAGAACTGGCAGAGTCACAATTATGAATGGAGAACCCATCGAGAGCACTCCTGTTATGATCTTTTGATCCAACAAACTACTGCCATAAGTGGTTCATAGTATTTGGAAGAAGGAAATACCACGGACCTCGAGGACTAATGCAAAAGTTACTAATTTCCTAAAGGAACGAGCAAAACTATCAACATGAAGTAAGTAGAGTGAATCTCGGGTTCAGAACCCAGGAGTAGAATACCTACTACTAAGTGGCATCACGGGATGCTTTCGAGAATAAAGGCCAGAATCTTCACACTGGGAACACAAAACATGGCTAGATTACTAGATGATCCCCTGAGACACCTAGGGTCATAATAATAACTCCAACATAAATGTCGAGGCAATAGCGTACCTCAACTCACTGATTTGTGTGATTAATCTGACCAAAAACACATCGGAAACAGGAGGAAGGGATTTGCAAATGCATCCGACTATTTAGAAACCTGGGATGACTCGGACAACATAACGGCTGTAAATGCTCAGAAAAGATTTGAGACATTCACAAAAATGGTGGCATAACCACTCAGAAGCACAATATCAAAGTTTCGAGATCAACAATTAACATACGAAAGTAGTAGGAACTGAACAGAGGCTTAAGTCCAACAATCTTATAAGTCTACGGATAAGTAACACGTGATCCTGATAGAAAGAAGAGATAGCCTAGTTCCTTAACCCCGCAGGACAGATAAGATGACTCAGATCAGAAGGCATGAGATATAAGGAGTAAAAAGAGCCTTACGTTCCATCCCACAATCAATTCCCTTATATAACTAAAGCATTTCTAGACTCAACTTCGACCAGTTGGCTTGGTAATCCTACAGGCAGTCAAGCTCTGATACCAACGCTGTCAGGACCCCGACTCAATGCCACATCGATCTAGCATGTAACACCTCATATCACTTTGCGGCCTCACGCACGGTATTCCCACGGGTGTCGCCTTACCTTTACCCGGGACCGTTTGCGCCTTTTGGCACACGTATATGATAGTGTCGCTAGCATCTATATGATAAGGAGCCCGAGCTGACATGGCTAGTCGTAAACCTAAAGTGGCACAAACTTAAAGGGACAGGCATCCATGACCCAGCATCGAACCTGTCGGTCATCAGAGAGTGAATCCAGGCTGTAGCACTGGGCTAGCAGGACTCCGGTGAACCGGGCTGTAGCGGGCTAACAGGACTCCGGTATTCATCGCGTGACATTTCCCCGAAGGGACAGACACAGGAACGAAGAAGGACACATGCCGGCCAGCCTAAGTGTTCCGGAGCAGTAGCAAGCTACCATGGCTCAGTGGGAACACTAGGAGACATTTCCCGGTAAGAGAGGCTACTAAGGATAAACAACTAGATAGTCAGATCCCACACATACCAAGCATTTCAATAACATACACACAATATGCTCGATATGTGCAATACAACATGGCATCACAAAATGACTCTACGACTCAAGTAGTTTTTATTCAATAGGCTCCGAGGAGCGAGATATTACAATCATGGGTCTCATGACCCAACATTTAGAGCATACAATCAAAGCACATGCAGAAGCTATCATGTCTGAGTACAGACAACTATAAATGAAAAAGGTTGAGAAGCCTGACTATCTACCAGATCCTGCCGAGGGCACAAGATCGTAGCTGAGGTAACAAGCTAAATGTCGAAGTCCAAGCGGAACTACTAGTGAGACTGAAGTCTCTCTGCAAAAACATAAAATAGGCAAACGTGAGTACAAATGTACCCAGCAAGACTTACATCAGCTCTATCTACATATGCATCATTATCAACAAGGGGGTGGTGGGGTTTAACTGCAGCAAGCCAGCTTTGACTCGGTGGCTATCCTAAACTACGACTGCAAGTAACTCTTTTGAGGTGGCGCACACGAGTCCACATATTCACCATATCAATACACCACTATGGATCCACTCTCGTTTCCCTACGAGAACGCCATCCATAGCACTCACGCTTATCTTGCGTATTTTAGAGTATCCACTTTCACTTGTCTATGAACTATGCAAGGGGTCCAAGTTTCCATATCCGAGGAATCCGGCTATTCGAATAGATAATGATAACCCTGCAGGGGTGTACTTCTTCACACACGCTCCCGCCACTTACCGCCCTGTACACGTCATGTACCTCGGCAACCTTCAAGCGGAAGCCGGGCGAGGGAGTCGGCCACGACCTGACTAACCGAACAAGTCTCTACTCCAGGTTTATCGCCTATTCGGGTTCCATCCGCAAGGAGATCCGGCCGGGGTGTCGCTTACGGCCCCAAACGATGTGTGCAGGGTTCTCAAGCCCACCAACCGGGTGCCACTTGGTACACCGGGCCACTGTGCCTAGTCTGTCCCAAGCCCACCTATACCAGGTGCCACTTGGTAGACTACTAACACTACCTACAAACACCAGAAACTAGTTGCAACTCCTGGACAAAGATCAAGTTGATTAATAAGTCGAGAGGGGCACTTAAGCATTCCAATGTGTGGTAGTAGCTGGTCATGGATCACAAACACAGAACTCAGTTCCTGAGGATGGCTGCAATGAGACAACCCACCATGTACTCCTACGTGGCCTCTCACCGCTACCTTTACCAAATCGTGTTCACACACTTAGCTCACACACAGCAAGACATGTTCACACGCCTCTGATTCATCCCCGATGAATCAGACCTGACTCAACTCTAAGCAATAGCAGGCATGACAAACAAACATGAACGAGTAGGCACAACAGGGCTCAAACAACTCCTACTCATGCTAGTGGGTTTCATCTATTTACTGTGGCAATGACAGGTCATGCAAAGGATAAAGGGGTTCAGCTACCGCAGCAAGTAACAAATATGTCGTTGTTGTCCTAATGCAGTAAAAAAGAGCAGGAGCGAGAGAGTGGGATTTTATCGGAATGAACAAGGGGGTTTTGCTTTCCTGGCACTTCTGAAGATAATATAGCTCTTCATCGGTGTCATCAATCACATCGCCGGTACACGTCTATCGAGAGGGGACAATTACCGACAAACAAGGAAGAACACAATCAATGCGATGCAACAATATGATGCATGATAATGACATGGCAATATGAATGTGTTTTCGGCTAATGCATCTAGCAACAGGTTAAATGAAGTTGGTTTGAATACAAGATTCAAATTCAAACTCCATATGTGATTATTTAAATGCTCTTTATTTGTTTTGTCCAAAACAGAGGACAAACATTGTTCAAACATGCATGAAAATGGTACAGATGGATTCCTTGAATTTTTCTGATAATTTTTCATATATAATTTATTTAATTTGGAGTTACGGTTGAATTTCTATGAATTTTAGAAGTTTATACAATTTTCTGGAATTTTCTGAATAAAAATAAATCCAGAAAACATTACTGCATCATCCTGATGTCATGATGACGTTAGCAGGTCAACGTGGCACAGTCCGGTCAAACCCTGACCTGTGGGTCCCGAGTGTCAGTGTCTAACTAAACTAACCTAGCTTAGTTAATACTAACCTAACTTAATTAGCCGGGCGGGCCCCGCATGTCAGTGAGAGAGAGGGGGGATCAAACCGGGCAGTGGGGTCAACCCACGCCGGTCATCGGGTCAGCGGTCGCCGGCGTTTAGCCGCCGGCGAGTCCAGACGCGGCGGAGGGCTCGGAAACGAGCCACATGGCATCGTTTCGGCTGTGGTTTCTTGCATTCGAACGCGCGCAGTGGCGCGCATCTAGTGGTGGCGGTGATAGGTGCTGGGGTGGCCGGAAAAGTGGCCGGCGACGAGGTTTGGCGGCGGCAGCAGCTCGGGCAATCCTGGGGTGGCGCTATAGAGCACTAGAGGAGAGACCGAAGGGCGCTGCGGGCTCCTGGGAGGGCGGCGAACATGGTGACGCGCTCAGGTGCAAGCTGGGATGGCCCTGGCCACGGCGCCGCCATGGCCGGCGGCACGGAGCTCTCGGCTCCGGTGGTTTTCATGGATAGAGCGGGCAAAAGCGCGCAGGGAGAGAGGGGAATAGAAGAGAAGCTCACGGAGATTCGAACGGGGCGGACGACGAACTCGGGGAGGCATCGGGGAGGGCACACGGTCGCCGGCGATCTCGGCGGCCGAAGCTTGAAGAAGAGGTCGGGGAAGCCGCTGCAGGGCGCGTCCGCTCGTGTGGCTTGGCAGGGACGGTGTAGAGGTCAGCGGCGGAGCTTCTGGAACTGGCGGAGGGGCGAGGGAGGGCTGGTGGCTACGGCTATGGCAAATGGCGGCGACGGCTGCGCTCGGGGATCACAGGGAAGAGAGGGAAAGAGAGAGCCAGAGGAGGGGGAGCGGTCCAGAGGGAGAGGGGAGAACGAGGGGAGGCTCTGGGTGTCTCCATGGCGTCGCGAGGATGTCGGGGAGGCTGCCACGGCGAAGCAGGAGGTGGAGGCCCGGGCACGGGCGCGTCGACACGCCTCTGCCAGTAGGCAGAGGTTGAAGACAGCGGTGCCCCTGGTGGGCTGGGCCGCCAAGTGGACTGGCAGGGGGGGCTGGGCCAGCACAGGTGAGCGCCAGGTAGTTTTCTCTGCTCTGTTTTATTTTTTTCTTCTATTTTGTTTTATTTAATTTCGTTTTGCCACTGTTTTGAATTTAAAAAATAATTCAAACAATGCCAAAAGCTCCTCTGAATATTTTTATTTTGCTAGATGGACTTTTCCAAAGCTCATAAAATATTTCAGGGGTATTTGAAATTATATTCTAGTTATATGAATATAATTCAAATTCAAATAGCTAATGATTTATATTCAAAGTCCCAAAAATAAATCCTTTTAAAATGTTCATTATTTTTGGTTTGGATCAGAACCCTTGCCAAAAATATTAAACATCTAAGAAGAGCATTTTGGAACAATGAATGAGATTTTAGGGTTTTTGCCCTTCTTTTATTTAGGGTTTTGAGGCTTCTGAATTCCTCAGTTCAAGTTTCAAAAATTTAAACATGATGCACAGATGGAAGCAAGCATAGGACAGGCCAGAACTAGGGATGTGACATATATGTAAAGTAGAAAGAATAGGAGGGAGTATATTGTACGTTCAAAAATGAAACGAACATTGAATACCCTTCATATATGATTTGCGGATGCTATGATCACCGGTTCAAAATTTTGAATCCGCCTTAGGTATCACGTGCCCCCACTCGTTCCCTCTCGATTTCATCTCGGGGTCCGGATATCTATTGAAAGAGGACTAGGGTGGGTACATGCGAATGATACTCGGCGGAATGTTCAAATGAGGCATGCGGGAGGATGGACTCGACTGGAGGGCGACATGATCGATGGAGAAGTGGATTGGAGAGGAATGAGAAATAAGCAAACGCCACATGCTTACACTTGAACGGATCAAATAAACAATAAGTTGTCTCGCTTGGCCTACAAAGTGAAAGGCCTAATGCGCAACGCGGAGCACTGACGCTCGAATATGGCCGGGAAAATAGGGAAACCGACATGTGGGGCACACCCGTCGGGATAACGTAGCGCAGACTAGTTCAATGGAGGAGCTGGCCCACGACCTCCTCGCCACCGACAACCGTTCATGTGGGTCGTTGGGGCCAACAACGGGGCTTAGCTCCAGCACCGCCTCTGGACACAGCGACTGCGGTGAGCGACACGCTCATATCATCGATAGACACGGTCGGTTTCTGTCGTGGATTTGTCACGGCAGATGTCCTTATGAAAGGACTTAGTCGTGGAGCCATCGCGCGGGTTAACTTGAAGGGGTTAAAGTGGACACAAAGACACGGGGGTTTATACTAGTTCGGCCCCTTCGATGAAGGTAAAATCATACGTCTAGTTGTGATGGAATTGATGTGGTCTCGATGACTAGGGAGCAAACAAGCTTCGCCTAGGCCTTGAGTTGTTGTTGTCTCTCCTGAACCGTCGTCGGGTCGTCCCCTTATATACACGGGTGACTCCCGTCGGTCCATGGAGTCCCATACCGGTTCATATTCGTATCCCGATTGGTCTCTCTCTATTCCTAACTACAGGCCTTGGGCCTTCATCTGCTTATACTACTAATGAAGTTAACTCGGCCCAGGTAGGCCGGTTCACGCCCAGTGGTAATATCCCCAACATTAGGCCCCAGATTGATTTGAACTGGTTCATGTCAATCCTTCACAAAAAACCTTATCTTCAACATCTTCTGGTAATTTTTAAACCGCCATGTCGTCATCATCTCTGGTGGTTGTAAACCGGCATGACGTCATCATGAAGTTCAAATACCCAAGTCATCAGCTCCACTTCCGAAATTTTGGCTCCTGGATTCGCGCGCCTGACCCACGTCTGTTGCCTTATAAATAGGACCGAAAGGTCATTTCTTTTTCTTCCCTTCGTCCCTTTCTCTTCGTCTTCCTCGCGTCGCCAGCCTCAGAGCTCCGCCGCCGCCGTCGACCTCTACACCGTCCTGGGCCGCTGGATCAACCTGAACGCACCAGAGCACTGCGGCAGCTTTCCACGTCTTCCTCGATCCTGGTAAGCCTTCTGTTCTTCTTATCATAGATCTGTTCTAGGGTTTCGTGTTCTTGCCGTGTTCATCCCTTGTTTATACTTGTACTCAGATTCCTGGATAGATCTGTGAAACCCTGCTTTGACTAGTAGTAGTTTTTTAGCATCCGCCTGTAGTTCCCCGCTCAAGTCTATAGATCTCATCCACATACATGCCCATTGATTTACTTCCGTTCTACTTTAACCTTTGAATATTTTCTGTTTTTCTGAACTTGCTTCAGATCCATTGCTACAATAGGACCTTGTGAAACCTGTTTCTGCATACTTAGCCATCCGCAACCTCAATTGCTTTCAGTGTTTAAATCAGGCGGTTTAACTTAATATAGAAAAAGTTAATAAACCGGTATATACCATTAGTCCCCTTGTTGAACCGCCAGAATTCTTCAGTCACCTCATAGAAATCCGGTTTAACTGTACTGCCTCTGGTTTAACATTGTTCATACGAGAGCATTCTTGAACCGGAATCACGTATTTCTTGTAGATCTCATCATGGCCAAACAAGTTTATGAGTGCAACTGGGTTCCTTCTCGCGTCACAGAAACTCAGCTGGATGATTTAGTCTCGATTGGCGCTTTAGACAGCAAAGATACTATCCATTGGAGGGTTCCTGGTGATGAATGTCCTCCCACACCTCAAGAGGGAGAGGTTGTGATTTTTGCTGACCATTTAGCCCGGGGCTTCAAATCGCCCGGTTCTAAAGTTTACCGGGATGTGCTAGCCAATTTTCAACTTCGCCCACAAGATACTGGCCCCAACTCTGTTACCAACTTATGTCACTTCCAAGTACTATGTGAGGTATACCTTCAAGAGGAACCCACAGTTGAACTGTTTAGAGATTGTTTCCACTTGAACCGCCGCACAGAATTCACTGATGGTCCCAATACCGAATTGGGTTGTATGGCAATTCAGAAAAGGAAAGAAATCACTTATCCCCATGCCAGGCTACACAGCCACCCCAAGGAGTGGAATGCAACATGGTTCTACTGCAAAGATACTTCCCCTGATGATGAAAATCCTTTGCCTGGCTTTCGTCCGGAGCGGCTCAGCAATACACACCCCTTCCCACAAAGGTTAAGTGCCAAGGAAAGGAGTAAATACGCTCCGCAATTATCCAAGCTCCGAGCCTTCATGGCCAACGGTTTAATAGGAATAGATCTCGCACGCTGTTGGATATCATGGAGCATACTGCCTCTCAGCCAGCGCTCCGGTTTAATGTGCAAGTATACTGGTAGCGTTGATGACCCGCTTCGACACACCAACATCCAGCTCTCGGATGATGAAGTCACAGAGGCTGTGAAGAAAATGTTGAACGAACCGGAACACCTCTGTGCTCAAACCGGCCTGCTTCCTTTCTGTGCTACCAACAAACCGCCAGCTGTAAGTTTCTGATTGCGCTTTTTACTGAACCAGTTATTGCTATCTCTGTCTGACATCAATTGCTGCTTTGACCAGGGTGATAATCCGTTTTGGAGCAAGAAGCTTCCACAAGACAAACCGGAGAAAGTAGAACGGTCAACCCAGCCCAAGACCAAGGTTGTCAAAAAACCTGCTAAAAAGAGGAAAACCACTGCTTCATCTGATATGGCTATTGATGATGATGTGGGTTACTCAGTCCTTGAGGTAGAACTCGATTCACTAGGCTTACTTTTTACACGCCTTATTGATGATGATATTTGTCAGGATGACGCTGAAGCCAGCAATGCTGATGTCACTGAGGTAACTATTCTCTCTTCCGATTCAGATTCTTTGCCTTTGTGAAAATTTCGCCAGGCAAACCGGAAAGTTAAATTTTCTCATCCTCTTGCTTACTTGGATCCCAAATTTCTTATGAAGACTCAGCAACATGAAGCTCGCCGCACAACCCGGCACAGCGGTCAGGTAGTTACCTCCGCTGGTTTACCGAACAGTCCAGTTTGAAAACGCCGCTCAGAGGTTTCCGACCTTTTTATTAATTTCTATCCTAAAGCGGGTTTCATCAGTCAACCTCTTAATCCGTCCGACTCCGATTATCAGGTTACTTCTCATTCCTCCTCTGGTGAATCATCGGCCACTCAGCTGCCACCATTGAAAACGGTTCTTGGGTAAGCTAGGCTGAACATATGCTTCCGGTATACTGTGTTATAACTTATGCTATTCCTTGACTCCTTGTTTCTCTTTCAGGGCTAAACCTAAACCGAGCAAGAAAGCCCGCCTGGATAAAGCGGCCGAGGAAGATGCTGCCCCTGAACAGGATAAATCACCAGATATTGAAGCGTTCATTCCTGAAGATATTCCCAATGATCCTCCCTTGCAAGATGATGCTATTACTGATAAAAGGCCTATCAATACTTCAGTCCCTGATGACCAGCCTGCCAGCTCCGTCCGGATTGAAAGATCCCGCAGTCCTTCAAAACCTTCCGATAAACCGATAGCGCCAGTGCAAACTGGCGAGTCCAAGGATGATGATGTTGTAATTACAGGCATAGGTCGCTCTGAACCAGGGAATCCTGTCGCTTTAGCTAAGCATACTGTCAAAGAACATTTTTCTGCCATGAATAAAGGCAAATGGGATGTTGATCTGGAAACGTATGCTGCTCTGAGTGCCCGAGATCTTCATTCTGGTTACTTGAACCGGCTATATACTAGTCGTGACTATGAAGCTGGCCTGGTAAAGATGATGAGAGATAAATTTGAGGTAACTTCCTAGTGCTTCTTCTTTCTTTAATTACTGCCACTGTATTAATCCTCCCAGCCCCCAAGGGCCGGATTGTAACCTTCTTCAGGCCGGGACTTGAACATAATCCTCAATACTTTGAAATCCATCAATGTAGCCCCCAAGGGCCGGTTCAACTTAGTACAGTTAAACCGGGACTCCAATAAATATTCTAATAGTAGAACATAACTGAGCAAATAGCCATTAGCCCCCAAGTGCCAAGTTGAATACCTGTATTGAGCTTGGGACTTTGTAATTTTAGTAATAAATGAAGATTGAAAGTGCATTAGCCCCCCAAGTATCAACCATATAACTTGTTATGTGGTTGGTACTTCAAATTCTTGTACCGTTTGCTTAAAGCCAAGCACTGTCTTGATACAGGCTGAAGTGAGGATCAAAGAGGACCGGATTACTGATCTGCAGGAAGCTTTGAAGACCCAACAAGCCGAAACCGACAAAACCAGGGAGGAATTAACCAGCGCTTTGAGCATCACAGAACAGTTGAAGGAGGGCTTCAAGAAAGAGCGGGCTGATTGGGCCACTGAAAAGGCCGCTTTAATAAAAAGAGCTGAAAACACTGAAGCTGCCCTGTAAGCTCCTTTTGGTTTCTTTGACAATTTTGGCCTTCTTATAATAGATCTGGTTTGTGATCTTTTCTGTATTGTTGCAGGTACACGCATTGGTCACTTAGGGTCAGATGTTCGGAAGAAGTTGAAGGCTGCCTACACTTTAATTGAACAGCTGTATACCGGAGCACAGCGGATCATCACCACTGCATCTCATAATAATCCGGCACCCACTTTAATCCAAGACACTCTGAATAGGTTGTCAACGCTTCCTGCTCGGATTGAAGAACTGAAAAAATCTGCTGCTCGAACCGGAGCCATTAACGCCTTAATCCGGGCAAAAGCATGGGTGCCGGATTTTGATCCTGTTGAAGCAGCTCAAGGCTATCCGAGTTTGAAGGAAGATGGCTCCGAGTTCAATGAAGACGATCTGAGGGCGATAAACCGTGCAGTGCGCCCTCTGGCTTGTCAATTGGCTGAAGAGGCAGACTTGTCGCATTATCAAGCTCAGTACAATCATCAGAACAAACGAGTAGCTGCCCCAATTCCCGAAGGGGAGAATCTGGTTCCTCCAATCCGTAAGCATACTTACGCTCCTGATATTGAACCATCTTCTCTGATCCATGAAGAGGCTGTCTTTCAAGCGTTAATGGGAATCGACTGGACCACTGTTGATTTCCAGCCAATGGATAGAGATGAGGAAGCTGAAGCGGCGCGGGACGACCCACAACCATCAGACCGATTTGATGAGCAGGCGTGAACCGGAAGCCGGTTTAAACAGCTGCATTATTATGATCCGCCAAGATAACAATGATCTTATTTGGGCACCGTGTTGCCTTGTAATAAAATAGCCAATACTTCTACTTTAAATATGCCTTCGTGCATAAGTACTGATGCTTTTGCTTGAAATCCTCAAGTTATATTTCCTGCAATCAGAAAATCTTGAA
The DNA here is from genome assembly GCF_002162155.2 of Triticum dicoccoides. NCBI lineage: Eukaryota > Viridiplantae > Streptophyta > Magnoliopsida > Poales > Poaceae > Triticum > Triticum dicoccoides. The sequence continues at coordinate 221,965,981 of NC_041391.1, forward strand.
CGGCGGTGGCGGTTATACCGCCAACCGGTTTATAACCTTGATATATATATCATCAATATATTTAAAACATATAATAAAATATGTGATACAAAATACCTGCCATCGCTGGGCATAAAGTTGGCTTAGCCAGGCTTGAAACGGAGGTTTTACAAACCTTTACCATCAAAGGGGAGAAAACAACTCCCGTGTTTTGAAAATGCTAGCTTACCATGTAAACCGTGTTGGGTCATTATAAGCCCCCCTGCTACTCCATGATGTTAACAGGAAAGTTAAACCGGGTATATTTCTCCGGATTAAAAATAAACTGAATTCCGTCAGCTGAACCGGAAAAAAGTGTTGTTGGTTTAAAGGAAACACAACAAAAATTGAAGAATAATCATAACAGAAATATAGAAGCAAAGGCAATGATAAAACCGTTTGCAAAAACATGCTTTAATGAGCTGATCAGATGGTGTTACCATGGTCGGACAAGACCAAGCCCCCAATAGGTGTGCGATGGTTCAAGTCAGCCAGGTCCCCAAATGAAACCGTGGCATTTATGCCAATCAAAAGGCGTGGCAATGGTTCGGGTTCGACCAAGCCCCCAAGTGATTCTGTGGCCTTAGGCCGATCAAGAGGCATGACTGGTTCAGACTTGACCATGTCCCCAAGTGATCTAGTGGCTTTCGCCTATCAAGAGGTGTTGCATTGGTTCGGACACGACCAAGCTCCCAAGTGATATCACAAAGCTTTTTTGAAAAGCAAATTTCAAGGGGTAAACCGGAGGCCGCTTTAAGACAGACCAACTCCATGTAACCACACATGATAGGAAAAAGACAGAGACCCCGCTTTAGCTGAGGCTCCGGTTTTATTATATCAACGATAATATATACACTATCATAATATGTACATAGATAGAGCCAATGGCTCAAGTGTAGTAAGGCCGAAGATGAGCTATGTTCCACGGCCTGTTGGTCTCCTCCTTTGATGTGCGTGAGTCTTTATGCTCTCGAATATCAATCAGATAGTACGACCCGTTGTGAAGATTCTTGCTGACCACGAAAGGTCCCTCCCAAGGTGGGGATAACTTGTGCATATCCGTCTGGTCTTGGATGAGCCGGAGTACCAAATCTCCTTCTTGAAAAGCTCTGGTTCTGACCCGGCGACTGCGATAGCGACAAAGATCTTGTTGATAAATCGCCGTGCGGGCAGCTGCTATGTCACGCTCCTCATCTAATAAGTCCAAAGCATCTTGCCGTGCTGTCTCATTGTCCGCTTCAACATAAGCCGCTACACGAGGCGAATCATGCCGGATATCACTAGGGAGAACCGCCTCTGCTCCGTAGACCATAAAAAATGGCGTGTATCCTGTAGATCGGTTGGGCGTAGTATTGATACTCCATAGCACAGACGGTAGCTCTTCAACCCAACAACTCGGTGTTCTTTGCAATGGAACCATAAGCCGGGGTTTGATGCCTCGCAAGATCTCTTGATTAGCTCGTTCTGTCTGCCCATTGGACTGGGGGTGAGCCACTGACAATACGTCAAGTCGGATGTGCTCACGTTCACAGAATTCCTTCATAGCGCCCTTGGATAAATTGGTACCATTGTCAGTAATGATGCTGTGTGGAAAGCCAAACCGGAAAATCACCTTTTTAATGAACTGCACTGCTGTAGCTGCATCACACTTACTAACAGGCTCCGCTTCAACCCACTTGGTAAATTTATTGACTGCCACCAAAAGGTGTGTTTTCTTATCCTTGGAACTTTTAAAAGGTCCGACCATATCCAGCCCCCGTGTTGCAAATGGCCAAGTAATTGGAATCATCTTCAACTCTTGAGCCGGCACATGAGCACGCCTTGAAAATTTCTGACAGCCATCACACTGTTTAACCAAGTCCTCCGCATCAGCATGAGCTGTCAGCCAGTAGAACCCGTGACGAAACGCCTTAGCCACCACAGACTTTGAACCGACATGGTGACCACAATCCCCTTCATGGATTTCGCGTAAAATTTCATAGCCTTCCTCAGGAGAGACGCAGCGTTGAAACGCCCCTGATACACTGCAATGATGCAATTCGCCATTGACAATGGTCATAGACTTGGATCTCCGGACTATCTGCCTGGCTAGAGTCTCATCCTCTCGCAACTCTCCACGGTTCATGTACGCAAGATAAGGAACTGTCCAATCCGGTATAACATGCAGGGCTGCCACCAATTGAGCCTTCGGATCAGGAATAGCCAAATCCGCTTCACCCAGGAGCTTGACTGACGGGTTGTGCAACACATCGAGAAAGACATTAGGCGGGACCGGTTTACGCTGAGAGCCCAACCGGCTTAAAGCGTCCACCGCTTCATTTTTTCGATGATCCACGTGATCCACCTGATAGCCCTTGAAGTGACCTGTAACAATATCCACCTCACGACGATATGCAGCCATGAGTGGGTCTTTAGAATCCCAAGTGCCAGACACCTGTTGAGCGACGAGGTCCGAGTCACCGAAGCACTTAACCCGGCTTAGATTCATCTCTTTAGCCATCCGGAGACCATGGAGCAAGGCTTCATACTCAGCTGCATTATTAGTACAAGGGAACATTAAGCAGAGAACATAACAACACTTATCACCTCATGGGGAAGTTAACATGACTCCAGCCCCCGAGCCTTCCAATTGCCTGGATCCATCAAAATGGATAGTCCAATAGGTGTGATCCGGCTTCTCCTCTGGTGCTTGCAACTCAGTACAATCATTGATGAAATCAACAAGTGCTTGAGACTTCACGCCGTCCGGGGTACGTACTTCAATCCGTGCGGCCCAAGTTCTATAGCCCACTTGGCAATCCGGCCAGTCGCCTCCCGGTTCTGTATGATATCGCCTAAGGGGGCTGAACTGACCACTGTGATAGGGTGCCCTTGGAAATACTGCTTCAACTTCCGGCTTGCCATGACAACTCCATATACCAGCTTCTGCCAATGCGGATACCTTTGCTTGGATTCAATAAGCACCTCGCTGATATAGTAAACCGGCCGCTGAACCGGATACTCCTTGCCCGCCTCCTTGCGTTCTACCACAATAGCCACGCTAACTGCGCGAGCATTGGCCGCTACGTATAACAATAACGGCTCCTTGTCGACCGGAGCTGCAAGAACGGGCGGATTGGCTAATTGCCGCTTCAAGTCCTCCAACACCTGTCAGCAGCCGGACTCCAAACGAATTGATCTGTCTTTCTCAGCATCTGGTATAAAGGGATGGCCTTCTCTCCGAGGCGGCTGATAAACCGGCTCAGCGCGGCAATCCGACCCACCAAACGCTGAACATCGTTGATACACTTCGGTTTAGCCAGGGAGGTGATAGCCGTAATCTTCTCCGGATTAGCCTCGATTCCTCTGTTGGACACAAGAAAGCCCAGTAACTTGCCTGCCGGAACACCAAAAACACATTTGTCCGGGTTAAGCATCATCTTGTAAACTCGCAGGTTGTCAAAGGTTTCCTTCAAATCATCAACCAGTGTCTCCTTCTGCCTTGACTTGACACAATATCATCCACATAGGCGTGCACATTGCGGCCGATCTGCTTATGCAGGCAGTTTTGTACACACCGTTGATAAGTGGCTTGGGCGCTCTTGAGCCCAAAAGGCATAGATACATAGCAGAAGGCTCCAAAGGGAGTAATAAATGCCGTCTTCTCTTGGTCCTTAACCGCCATTTTGATCTGATGATACCCAGAATACGCATCCAAAAAACTCAAACGCTCACAACCCGCCGTGGCATCAATAATCTGGTCAATGCGGGGGAGGGAAAAAGGATCCGCTGGACAAGCCTTGTTAAGATCCGTATAATCCACACACATACGCCAAGTGCCGTTTTTCTTAAGAACCAGCACCGGATTAGCAAGCCACTCTGGATGGAACACTTCAATGATAAAGCCAGCTGCTAAGAGCCTGGCCACCTCCTCTCCAATAGCTTTGCGCCTCTCTTCGTTAAACCGGCGGAGAAACTGCTTTACCGGTTTATACTTGGGATCAACATTAAGAGTGTGCTCAGCGAGTTCCCTCGGTACACCTGGCATGTCAGAAGGCTTCCATGCAAAAATGTCCCGATTCTCACGGATGAACTCGATGAGCGCGCTTTCCTATTTAGGGTCCAAGTTGGCACTGACAATGAACTGCTTGGACGAATCGCCGGGCACGAAGTCAACAAGCTTGGTCTCAGCTGTGGATTTGAACTTTAGATCTGAATCATGCTCCATAGTTGGCTTCTTCAAGGGGGTCATGTCTGCCGTATCAACATTGTCCTTATAATATTTTAACTCCTCCGTGGCACAAACCGATTCTGCATAGGCCGCATCACCTTCCTCACATTCCAAAGCAATCTTGCGGCTCCCATGAACCGTTATTGTCCCTTTGTGACCCGGCATCTTGAGCTGCAAATAGATATAACAAGGCCGTGCCATGAATTTGGCATAAGCCGGCCACCCAAACAAGGCGTGATACGGGCTCCGGATCTTCACCACCTCAAAGGTTAGTGTTTCGGATCGGGAATCATGCTCGTCCCCAAAAGCCACCTCCAGGGCTATCTTACCAACAGGATATGCTGATTTGCCAGGCACCACACCATGGAACACCGTATTAGACGGTTTGAGATTTTTGTCTGTTAGCCCCATCCGGCGGAATGTCTCATAGTACAGGATGTTAATACTGCTCCCTCCATCCATGAGAACCTTGGTGAATTTATAACCACCCACCTGAGGGTCTACCACTAATGCTAACTGGCCCGGATTGTCAACCCGGGGTGGGTGATCCTCCCTGCTCCACACGATAGGCTGTTCCGACCAACGTAAGTAACGTGGTATGGCCGGTTCAACAGAGTTCACCGCTCGCTTGTGAAGTTTCCGGTCGCGCTTATCCAAGCTAGTTGTGAAAACATGATACTGCCCATTGTTCAACTGTTTTGGATGGCTCTGATAACCCAACTGCTGCTGCTGCTGCTGTTGGTTGTAATCCCCTTGACTGCTCTGATTATTCTGATTGTTATGACCGCCCTGATTGAAACCTGAACCGGAAGCTCCATCGTGGTTCGGCCCATGGAAACCAGATCCTGAGCCACCTCCTGACCCATGGTTATACCGGAAGGCATTAGAGTTTTTAAACTCCTGCATAATGTAACAATCCTTCCAAAGGTGGTTCGCTGGCGCTTCCTTCGTCCCGTGTTTTGGACAAGGCTGGTTCAACAAATAGTTCAAGCGATCTGGGTTAGGATTCGAAGCTCCACCACGATTCGCCGCTTTACCTCTGCGCCGCTGACCCTTGTCTTGTGCATTAATGTTAGCCACAAAGTCCATGCTGCCATCCGCTTTACGTTTGCTTCCGTTCCCATGGCTCGCCGGTTTGTCTTGATGCCCCTTGAAATTGCTGTTCTTCTTTCCCTTCCCTGCTTCATCATCGTCAGTCTCGGGATCCTTGGTACTATCAGAATCAGCATACTTTACTAAAGCGGCCATGAGAGTTCCCATGTCGTTACAGAACTGCTTCATACGCCCCAACTTCAACTTCAGAGGCTTAAACCGGCAGTTGCCCTCCAGGGTTAAGATCGCAGAATCAGCATTGGTCCTGTCAGATGAGTGCAAGACTTCCGAAACGCGGCGTACCCAATGGGGTGTTGACTCTCCATCCTCCTGAACACAAGCCGCCAAGTATACTATGGACTTAGGCTGCTTACACATATCTTTGAAATTCTGGATAAACCGGGCTCGCAACTGGGCCCATGAACTGATAGAATTAGGCGGCAGGCTCTTCAACCAAGTACGGGTCGTGCCTTCAAGCATCATGGTGAAGTACTTTGCACACGCGGTCTCATCCACATCTAGCATCTCCATGGCCATCTCATAACTCTCTACCCACGCTTCTGGAGATAAATCAGCGGTGTAATGCGGCACCTTGCGCGGACCCTTGAAGTCTTTGAGCAGGCGCACATTGCGTAAAGCGGGGACTAAACAGGGTACTCCCAAGCTAGATGCGACCCCTAGCCCGGCAGAGGTGGTAGGACGAACCGGTGTAAGCTGATCCGCCTCGTTCTGTGCTGCTAACTCGGCCTCCCTTCGTGCCCGGGCCCGGTCCACTACATCCTGAGCATCGCGAATACCACCTGCCGGGCTATTGCCCGGGCCGCTTCACGGCTCCGCGCATTGCTTGATACAGCCGGTTCATCCATGCGCCTACTGTAGCTCGGGCTTGGACGAGGCATGGAATGAATTCGATCACGGCTGTATGAATATGCTTCCTGCTAAATCAAAGCGGTCCAGAGAAGTTCCTTAACCCGGCGCATCTCTATTGCTTGCGGAGAGTCTCCTTCGATCGGGATAGCTTCTAATCGTGCAGCAGCTGCGACAAGATTGTCCATAGGATTAGAATAATGATCCGGAGGGGTCTGGACCAGCGCAGGAATCACAATGTTCTGCCGAGGGGGTTCCATCAGGTGGGGTTGGACCGTCGCTCCTGGCCCTGGTGCCTTGACCCGGTTTACCTCCCGGTGCCCCGGCGGATTACTGGTTCCAGCCTCCGGAGTGTGAAAGAGATTTCGAGGGTCGAACCCTAATGGCAGGCGTGATCTGTGCTTCCGCTTCAAGACCTCCTGTGATGCATTCTGGTCAAGCATGAGCTTATAGGCCTGGGCGTCCAAAGCGGCTCGCTCTACGGCCATCTTGTCCTTCTCTGCTGCCAAGTTGGCTTTGGCGTGTACGATTTGCTCTCTCACCTTCGCCACCTCTGCATCATGGGCCTCCTGATCCGCCGGATTGGCCTCTGCCATAAGTATAGCTAGTGCATCAAACAGGTCAGATAGAACTTGAACCGATGGGTGCACAAGGCCTCCTGCCCCTGCTGCCGCTACCGCTGCTGATCCAGAGAACATTGCTGCTGCGGTCGAGGAGTGATTCGCCGCCTGCGTACCGGCCATGAATATTCCAACCCGGTTGATCTGCTCAGGGGGGTCCAGAATACTGTCGCCATCGGAACAGCCCCTAATCTGGTCGTCTTGCAACTGGTACAATGATTCGGTCTCCCCGGTCGAGGACTCATCGCCAGAATAGACGACGGTCTCGCTACCGTATTCTGACTCGTCCTGATGCTCTCCTCCGTGGATGACTCCCACGAAGGCACGCTTCACGGCCGGTTTAACCTGGGTAGATCTCGCACGCTGAGCCGTCTCGATGAGGTCGGTGCAGATGTCTGGCTCAGGCCCAGGCTCACCGATCTTGCCGATAAAAACGTGTATGCCACCAAAGGGGACCCGGTATCCGTATTCGATCTAGCCGGCTTCGGGACCCCATCCTGCATCGTCGATGTAGAGCTTGCCGCGACGACTCTTGGTCATCCGGCCCACAACATAGCCTTCAAGTCCTTTGAGCTTGCCCTCCAAGATCATCAAACCATCATGCTATAGCCCTACGGTGGGCGCCAACTGTCGTGGATTTATCACGGCAGATGTCCTTATGAAAGGACTTAGCCGTGGAGCCATCGCGCGGGTTAACTTGAAGGGGTTAAAGCGGACACAAAGACACGCGGGTTTATACTAGTTCGGCCCCTTCGATGAAGGTAAAAGCCTACGTCTAGTTGTGATGGAATTGATGTGGTCTCGATGACTAGGGAGCAAACAAGCTTCGCCTAGGCCTCGAGTTGTTGTTGTCTGTCCTGAACCGCCGTGGGGTCGTCCCCTTATATACACGGGTGACGCCCGTCGGTCCATGGAGTCCCATACCGGTTCATATTCGTATCCTGGTTGGTCTCTCTCTATTCCTAACTTACAATACAAGTTTACATATTAAGCCGGTTTACAGCTACAGGTTCTAAACCGACTACAGGCCTTGGGCCTTCATCTTCTTATACTACTAATGAATTTAACTCGGCCCAGGTAGGCCGGTTCACGCCCAGTGGTAATATCCCCAACAGTTTCAGTGTGCCGAGGGTGGCGTTTGTGCTGTGGCACGACCAACTGTATGTTTGGTTTGTGCCCAAGGTTGCCCCATCAAAGCATTGGGTAGCCAGAATTTTGGTTGAGGTATTGGTTGCCCATAATTTGGCCGACGTTGGCAAGAAAAATGAACTAGAGTTGGCTAGAGTTCATTGGCATGCCAAAGAAATGGCAACCATCCAAACAAAGACCAATCTTTGGGTCATGACCAAAATTTTGGTAAGGTGCACTTTGGACACAATCCAAACACACCCCTACACCCGGCTCGTCAAGGATGCACGGGGCGCCGCAACGCGTCCGCGGAGTGGTGTAGCGCGGCCAACTGCATCCTCTGGACCTGAGACCATGCCGGGTCGTCTTGCTTTTTCAATGACATGCGGGGATCGCATTTGAGCAAAGGGCATCTCCAACGTTGCCACGACCGCAGCTAACTACCCTGGCACACCAAAGCCCTCGTCTGTCGCGCCGTCGCGCGGTGCGTTCCTAGCCGGCGCCAGTTGCCCGCATTCATGTCGTCCATTCGTATGTCGTCGTTAAGAGGCTCGGTGCCCAAGGAACCAACTCCGGTGACTTAATGACGCACCCGGACGCTTGGCCTCACCGGAATGCGCTACTTAAAGTGGCAACGCCCAGCTAACCTCCACACCATAGTGCATCGTCCTCCTACCTGGCACCACATCCGCCATGACCGCAAGTGCGAACGCTCTACAGGAGAGCTTGTCTTCGGGGATGAAGCTCGAGGTCGCCGCCCTGCTCAAGTCACCTCTCGCGATGCAATAGTGGCGTAGCCGGACGCCGTCAACCACGCGTCCTTCTTCCTGCCGTCCAACGTCCCGCACTGCCGAGGTCGGGGACTCCTTCGAGGATGAGTAGGGCATGGGAGGCGGCAGGGCATGGTGTGCCAACTGGTCGGTCCGTATCCCGTGTTCTACTCTTCCTCGCCGGAGACCGCACCTTCACTTCACGGGTCTTGAACCCCGCCCCCGTACATAGAGATCGTAGATGGAGGACGTTGGTCGCCGCCGTAGAATAGGTTTAGGGTCGGGTTTCTTTTATTTTTCTGTCCTATAAAAGTTTGAAATGTAATGAAAATCTGCCGTGTTTGCATTAATCTCGGCCGGTGTATATGAACTTTCACAATAATATACATATTGTAGGAGTACTAGCAAGATGCCCGTGCGTTGCACGGAAGATCAAGATCTTGTGGGAGAAAAAGATGAACGAGGGAAAGCCTTATCTGCAAATGTGGAGAGGAGTGCGGGTAAATTGTCATAGTTTCCTTCCTATCTGTTAGATATAGATCGGACGGCCAATATTGCAGGATGACAGGCACACCATCATCACCAACTCTGCTTTTTATTAAACCGAGACAAATCTAAAAAACCCAACTAAGCCAACCTCCCAGCATATCGTGCGAGAAAAGACCCGGCCGCGCCGTTGTAGTCGGGATTACCGGATTACTAGTAGTAGTATCAATGGATCGTGCGAAGCAACATTTTATTTGAGGGGGCGAAGCACCTAGTTTAAAAGGAAAAAAGGCGGTACACTCACAACACTCATGTCGCGGTCGCATTGCACCCCACACACGTTCGGTCCTGCACACGGCTCACGCAAACGGAATGCGCTTCGGCTTGCCTCTTCACTGACACGTGGGACTGCACTTCTAGAAACCGACCATGCGCCAAACTCCCCTCGCCCACCGCGCGAAAAATCCTCCCCCCCCACCCGCCCCACACAAAAAATTCCCCCCAAATTCGATTCAACCGCCCTTCGGCCAAATAATCCCC